>NW_027532406.1:4670399-4671117 GCF_008692635.1 Crocuta crocuta | reverse complement strand
AGAGAACCGTTACTGCAGAATGGTCTGCTGTGTAAGTGAGGGTGTTCTGGTGACCTCAAGGCCCTCTTCCAATCTGGGGTCCTTCATCTGTAAGCACTTGGGGGCATTCTGGGCTCGAAGGAGAGAGACGGCGCCGGTGGGAGCACATGAGCGGCGTGGGCAAAGGCAGCTGGTTGGGCCAAGCCGCCTCAAGGACTAGAGCAGTTCTGGGAGCAGAGAGGGGGCGCTTAAAGCCAACAGATGGCGCAGGCTCACCTAGGCCGTGGGCCGGCTCGCTGGCTCCGGCTTCCCAGGAGCCTTTCCCGGTTCGGCCGGAGGCGCGGAGCCGGCAGGAGGCCCACCAGGCCCCCACCCCTCTGCGCGCCCCTCTCTGGGAGGGCGGACGGCCCTGCGGGGCAAGGCTCCAGCACGCACCTGGGGCCGCTTCCGCGGGCGTCCTCCCTGCCCCTCGGGGGGATTCGTCGAGTTGCTACAGCAGCCGGTGCCATGACATCGGCAGAGGGCAGCTTCGCCAGCACTGAAATATTCATGCCCTGAGCGCCCGGCCGGCCTTCGCGCGGCTCCCGGGGGTCGGAGCGGGGATCCGGCAGGGGCCACGGCGATCCCGGCGCGCAACCTGGAAGGGGTGGGCGGCGAGGCGCGGCCCGGCAGGCGGGGGCCGGGGAGGAGGGAGCGCGGGAGGGAGGGTCAGGAGGTGGGGTCTGGGTGGCGGGGGCCG
>NW_027532406.1:4642106-4670284 GCF_008692635.1 Crocuta crocuta | reverse complement strand
GGTGGGAAACTTGGAGCCGTGGGGTCGCGACCGCAGCCGCCGAACCACTTGTTCCCGGCACGGCCATCGCCCGCGGCGAGCGCCCGGGGCCTCCTTCCATCCCGTGTCCTGCGCCCGCTGGCAGCCCGCGGGCCGACGCGCGCGGCAACTTTGATTCCCAGGAACTCGAATTCCCGCCGGGTTGGCCTGGGGGGGAGGAGGGTTTGGGGGCGACAGGCATTGCACTCCTCACCCGGTTCCTGGACATTAGGTCGCTTTGGTCTCCTCGCCCTAGAGAGGGTCTGGTCTGGGTCCGGGGTGGGGAGAATTTCGGCGGTAAAGAGGGAGTTGGGATCCAGATCCTGTCCCCTTCGCGCTCTGGGTCCCCATTTGGACACTGGAATGGGGTGGGGCGCACCGCCACCGCGGGATGGGCAGTGGCGCTGGAGGGAACTACAGTCACGTAGCTCTGCCCTACCCTCGTCGCCTCTCGGTAACCGCGAGAGACCCCAGAGGACCCCCACAACCTTCCCAAACCGATCTGGCTTTGGGAAAACGCACCCCTTTGGGGAGCCGGGAGCCGAGTGCGGCTTGCACTTCGCTTCCCGCGTCAGTCCCCTGGCAGGTCCTCCACCGACGGTGCTGGCTGTCCCTGGAGGCCTGTGCTCGGGATCGCTGCCCCTCACCTCCCCTGCAGGTCAGCCCGGGACGCGCGGAGAGCCCGCGCGTTCTGAGGTGGTGGCGGCATCAGCCAGTGAGCTCGCAGTACCTTGCTTGCCGTGAGCCGGCACCTAGAGTCGCTGCCCGTGTGCTCAGAGCGGAGATCCGGTGCCATCGCCGCTGGCCACCGCCCCACTGCGACCCCAGCCCCCCAGCCCTGGTGTTGTCAGTGGCCCACTGGGGGCAAATTAGCCTTTCCTGAGTAGTAACACGCCCCTGCCCTTCCTAGTCATTCAGGAAGCAGCTCCTGCCTCTTCAGTGTACTTTGCCCTCTTAGACCAGAGGCATTGACCCTTGCCGTTCAGGCAGTTAGCGAGAGCCCCCACCCCAATTTGAATTTTGAAATAAGCTGAAGGGGCACGTGAGGATTGGGTGTGCCTCTCCGCGGGCGTATTGCACGGAGTCAGACCCTGGCCTGGGTGGGGGTGGGTTTCAAGAGCCAGGGTTGGAGCCAGGTGCGAGGTGCTGATGAGTCAGCCCGTGGTGGGGAGAGCTGGCATGGAGTTAATGTTCGGGTCACGAGGCAGGGGTAGGCGCACTGCGGCCAGCACCCACGGGGGTGGGGGACTAGAGGTCGTTCTGGGGGAGGAAGGGCCAGGAGTTGGGGGAGGGCTCAGCTGGGAACAAGAATGCTTGAGGCTGGCTCCCTCCCCCGGGCTGGAGAGGGTCAGAAAGCAGAGGACCTGTGTGGCAGTGGGTGTGAGTACCCCATGGGGTGGAAAGGTGGCACTGCGGAAGTGATGGGTGTGAGCTGAGTGAGGGAGTGGGAGGCCTGGAGCTGGCATCCTGGCCTTGTCTGGGCTGGGCCCCCATAACGTGTCTGTCTTGGCCTTCCCGATCCCCCGATCCGCCAACAGCTGGGCTCCTCACATCTGCCTCCTGGGGGCTCGATTTGAGGGTTACGTTGGCCTGGTCCTGTTTGCCTCGCAGACAGCTCTCTCTTCCAACAAGCTACCTTACCTGCAATCTCACCATTTAGGGTTCATTTCTTTGAGCTTAATATTTTAAAGGGCGTCGTTCAGAAGTCCTTGCTTTACATGCACATACTTCTGGGAGGCGAAGGCCTGGTGGAGCCTGGCTGTCCCAAGGGTGGCCTGTGGACCTCAGGATCAGGATCACCTGGGGGCTTGGTAGAAAGGCACACTCTTCGGCCCCGCCCCGGACCTCTTGAATCAGAATGTGTATTTGACAAGATCCCTGAGTGATTTGCTCAGTAAAGCTTCAGAAGCCCCGGTCCACAGTATCTTCCAGGGAAATGACCATTTCACAACCCTTTGGTGCAGAAAGAGTGTCATATAGGGCAGCGGATCAGAATGTGAGTTTGAGAATGAGGCTGGAACTTCTTTTCCTGGACAGTCATGCTGGGGTCGGGTAACAGTTCCCCGCTGGCGCCTCGGGGCCATCCCCTGCTAATGCCAGGAAGTGTCTGTGTTTTGGGGACCTTTAAACAGATTCAAGTAGCAGCCCAGCTTTCCGCGCAGTCAAAACGTTGCTGCGTACGTGTGTGTGCGCGCGCGTGTGTGTGCGCGCGCGTGTGTGTGTGTGCTGCATTTGGGTTGGTAGAAAGTGGGCACAGGGCAGGGTTTCTGAAATCCGGATATACTGCTCTGCCCCTAGGAGGCCTGGGGCTGGATATATGCTGTCCCTCAAAGGGAAGGAATTGAGTAACCATGCTCCACTTCATCTGTCCCTCCCAGATGGCAGAGGGCCCCGCTGATCACACCTCTCAGCGGCCCTGGGACTTAGGCAGAAGGAGCTGCATACGTGCTAATCTGGGATAGCCCACGAGGGCGGGGTGCTGACCAGGCTCGACTCTGACCTCCAGCCCGGTCTGCACATTCCGCTTTTGCTACCCCGGGGCCGTGGGAAACCCTGAGCCCCATTTCACGAGGATGATGCCAGGATGGTAGCAAGTTACCCCCTGGTCTTCTGAAGGAATGATGGCGACCCTGAAGCCATCAAGGCTGGCCTGAGCATATAAGATTTGGCTCAAAGGCCAGTGGTGTCACAGGTGAAAGGTCATGGCATGTGCCCCAGCCCTGTCAAAAAAGGACTGTTCTTCCCCTAAACTGGCTTCCTTGCCAGGAAGAGAAGTGAAGAGAGAGCCGTGTGGGAGGACACAGGTCAGCATGGGCAGGGGCCTGACCACAGCGACGCAGACATGAGCCGTTCCTTCATCAGTGAGAGTTCAAACACAGCTAGATGAAGAAAAGACTGTTTTTATGAGCCCCCTCAGGTTTTTAAAAGTGTAGAGTTTTAAAATGTAAAGCTGTTTTTAAAAATTGCCTTAATTGCCTTTGAACTCATTGATTTCAAGCAATTACAGTGATTTTTTTCTTAATTCATTTTTTATTTTGAGCCTCGATTAGCGTTTCTCTTGGCACCAGGGCAGTCTTTGTGCAGGTAATCGGTGAGCAAGGTCATTCACGAGTTAGGCTCTGCTGCATGGGAGTATTTAGCCTCCAGGAAGAACAGAGTGCGGATCAGAGAGTTTTGCTGTGCTCCAGGCTTGTGCGCTGACATGTGCGTTACTGACGCTGGTTGGGGATCACCAACCCTGGGGAGTCTTCACAGATTCCTCTGCAGCCCGCACCTGGGCAGGGGTCTGACCCCTCCTCTGGACAGTGAGGGGCGTAGCACAGGGCGTGGGCTGTATCTTAACTCCTTCTTGTATCCATAGGGCTAGACTTGGTGCCCATTGACAGAATGGACTATTGCAGGCGACTGTTTCCCTACCTTTTCTAGCCCAGTTAATAACCGGTCATTAACACGCAGGGCATATCGTGTGCCTATAACCACTTTTAACTGTCCGTGGTGGTTCCTCTCAACCAACTGGTCAACTCTGCCTGTCTTGCTGTGTTTGGGCTGCAGGCATACACCCTTGGCGTGGAAGTCTCAAACTCACGTGCCTGCGAGGGCCGGGAGGCACACACAGTACATGGTGCCGCGTGTGAGATGACAGGGAATGGAGGGGACCGTGAGAACAGAAGGGCACAGGCCCCGTACGAAAGGGGCCACTGGAGGCAAAACCTGTCTCGGGGACAGGAGACAGAATCGTGGTCACCCTGGGATGTAATGACGAGGGCACAAGGTGTGCTTCTGGAGTGCTGGAAATTTCCGTATCTCGATCTGCATATCTACAGCAGCGGTGAC
The DNA here is from genome assembly GCF_008692635.1 of Crocuta crocuta. NCBI lineage: Eukaryota > Metazoa > Chordata > Mammalia > Carnivora > Hyaenidae > Crocuta > Crocuta crocuta. The sequence goes on along the minus strand of NW_027532406.1, from coordinate 4,666,432 downwards.
TAATCATTTGTGCAGGAGAGTCAATTCAGAAAAACTGGAGCATTTATGGGCCATATTTATTTCGGTTCAATATGAAAATAGCTCCATCGAATCCCCTAGGGCAGAAAATACATATTCTTACCACCTTTATTGACCAGAAGGGTGCTGGTGAGGAACTCGGCATATTTAAGAAGGAGCTACACGGAGACCGCTTTCTCGTCTTCCACTGTGAAATTTAATCTGGGTCTGTCACGGGGAAGGGGGCAGGCCTCCGCTGCTCCTTGCTGGTCTCTATATTTGGGCCTCAGCATCTATGCCCTGGAGGGACTATCTCGCATCGGCAGCGAGAGTTCATGTGGCTCAATGTTTTGCCAAGGGGCATGGGAATAGCAGACCTCATCCAGCTGTGTCACTCAGGGTGACTGCAAACCTGTTCCCTTCCTAATTTTTGGAAGGCAGCTTGGCAGCAGGCAGAGCTGGGATCGAACACCAGCGTGGCCACTCTTGAGCTCCGAAGACTTTGTCCGGCATGCAGCCTCGCCCAGGCCTTAGTTGTCTCATCTGTTAAGTGGGAATAATTTCCAGTGCTCCTGTAGGCTTGCTGTCAACGTGAATAGGGAGAAAACGGTACACACGCAAGCCTTTTGTGCAGTGCCTGGCTCACAGGACACATGCAAAATGCAGTAGCTCTCAAGATCATCCCTTTTGATTTAGTCATGGGTGAGGCACATTGTAGTCTAGGAATTTTGAGAGCTTGATGATTTGGAAGCTCATAAATTGAATTCTGCCCAAAGGCACGCGCGTGTGTGTGTTTGTCGGTGTGTATGTGTGTGCACGTGTGTGGCTGTGAGTTTTAATTTTAAATTAGTTACTGACGACATTAGAACGGCAGCATTTTTGCATACAAATCTAGATTTCTGGCACCTCTGGCTGGACCTGGCACTGGCGGGTCTGTGTTCCCAGCCGGCAGTTCTTGGTTGGGCGCCGAGTTGTAGCCGCTCCTTTTATTTACTTACATTTTTATTTTCAAAATCCTTGGAGGATTACGTGCATACGAGAGAAACAGAGCTGGAGTAGAAGTGGTGAGCTTGTGCGTCCACCTATGTGGCCGCCGTGTGGATGGGACACGTTCCCAGCGCCTCGGTGGGCTCCCGCGTGTCCCTTCCCAGGCAGTGGCACCCACTCCAGAAGTAACCACCTCCGACTGCGCCCTGGTTTCTGTCCCACGTCTGAGTTGTGCCTGAAGGCCTCCTTTTAGACTTAGGTGAGCTCACAGCCTTCATTGTCCTTAGACCCCACATGCTGTGATATCTCACATTTGATCCCCTCTACTCATTTGCCTTTTAGCTATTTGAGTTTGTGACCTCCATTCCAAGGGCTGGAAGGGTCCTTAGAAATAGCTAGACTCAGGTCGCCTGGGTGGCTCAGTCGGTTAAGCGTCCGACTTCGGCTCAGGTCATGATCTCACAGTTCATGGATTTGAGTCCCGTCTCAGGCTCTGTGCTGACAGCTAGCTCAGAGCCTGGATCCTGCTTCAGATTCTGTGTCTCCCTCTCTCTCTGACCCTCCCCTGCTCATGCTCTCTCTCTCTCTCTCTCTCAGAAATAAATAAAAAACATTCAAAAAAATTAAAAAAAGAAAAGAAATAGCTAGACTCTCCATGTTACAGGTGGGGAGACTGAGGCCCCAAGCTGGAGAATGGGCTTATTCTAGGCCCTCTCCCTGAGTGAGGTACAACTGGGTGGTGGCTGGTCAGGGGCTGAGCCCTGCCTCTCCTGTCCCAGCATGAGGTGTGGAGGAGGCCAGGGAGGCCTTTATCCCTTGGACCCCAGCAGCCCCGCGCCTGGCTCTGTAATCACAGGCACCCAGAACCTCCTGCAGGCTGATCATGCTATGAGGGAGGGAGTCTCTTGCAGCCCAGGGCTTCCTGGAGATGCGTCTTCCCCGAGGCAGTCTGATAGCAGCGGCACCGCTTTTCTCTTTAGAGGCCGGGCTCCATTTGGAGAGGAGCTGAGATGCCATTTGTGACAAGGGCCCCATGTGCCACCTTGATTGTCTCTGTCTCTGACAGAAGGCTGTAATTTGGGAGCCAGTGAAAGGGAGGGAGGGAGGGATGTAGAGGAGAGAGAGAGTGGAAGGAAAGAGAGAGAGAGAGAAAAAAAAAACAACCCGGGGTGGTTGGGACCATGTCTGGGTGTCCATTGTATCACTGGTCCCGTCTGCAAGGGATACTGGCTTTTCCTGGCTGCTAATTAGGGAACCTGGGGTGATGGAGCACCGCCCCTTCTACAGAGGCCTGTGGCTTTCTGTTAGAGGACGATCTTTAGGTTGATGCCACTGGGAAACCAGCACGTCCTGGGCAGGGGGCAGAAGGTCCTTCCAAACCTATTGTCCTTCATATTTTAGGGTGTCATGTGCACTAATGGGGAGGCTTCTCGTTCAGCCATTCGGTCGGCCAGTACTGACCAGGCTCTATCCTCTGTCTATCGGAGATTCATGTGAAGAATCTGCAGCGGTGCCAGTCAATAGAAACAATGTGAGGGGCCCCTGTGGGGCTCAGTTGGTTGAGCATTTGACTCTTGATTTTGGCTCAGGTCATGATCCCAGGGTCGTGGGACTGAACCCTACCTTGGGCTCTGTGCTAGAGCCTTTTGAGATTCTCTCTGTCCCTCTGCTCTTCTCCCCTGCGTGCTCTCTCTCTCTCTCTCCCTCTCTCAAATTAAAAAAAAAAATACACTGAGAGCCACAAATGCAAACCACAGGTGTGGTTTTAAATTTTCTAGTAGCCACTTAAAAGAGTTATAAGAGATAGGTGAAATCACTTTTGATAATTTATTTAGTTTTAACCCAGGACATCTAAAATATTATCCTTTCAACATATAATCAATATAACAAGTTATTATTTGTTGTATATTTTACTTTTTTTTTTTTTTTTGGTGCCAAGTCTTTGGAATCTGGTATGTATTTTGCATTTTAAGCACATCTCGATTTGGACTGGGTACATTTCAAATGTTCCATGGCTGCCTGTGGCTGGTGGCTCGTGCCCTGAACTGGGAGAGAAAGTCAGGTAGTAAAGACACACCCAAGCTGTTTACAGATGGCCCTGGGTGCTACAGAGAAGACAGGAGGCAATGGACATGCTAAAGGCAGAAAATAGGGTGCTGGGGGAGGCCTCCTGGAGGATGGGAAGATGCGGGCCATCCCCATGGACCTGAGCGCTGGCAGGGCCGGGGAGGGGAGTGGTAGGAGGGAGGGTCCCGGATGTCCACTGGCAGCCCCCACCATGCCCCACAGCACGCAGGCCACCAGGCTTACTGAGCATGCAACACCATGTCCCTCTCCATGGAAGATCCAAGTGGAGTGGGCCTGGCATGGATACTAATACCTTAGAAAAGCACTTTATCTCGGGAGGGGGGGTGTGGATTTGTTCCCCACCTGCCCCATCTTCTCTGTATACTTTCATGAGAAAGGCAAGGTTAAGTTCATCGGCCCCTTGCTATTTTATGCTGGGGAGTTTTCAGCCCAGCGAGGATGATCATGGAGCATTAAGGGTCACGTCCTCCGGGGAGAGTGGCAGTAGGAGGACTCAGGTGCCGAGGGGTGGGGGTGATCCGCAGACCTGCAGGCTTGTCTCCTTTCCCGGACTGGGGGTGAATGGGAGGGGAGCTGGGAGGGGACCCTGGGGCCCTGAAGAAGGGCCCGTGGGCAGATTGCTCTGGGGCTGGGGAAATGCAAACCTAACTTGCTGACTTCACCCTGGATTGACTGGGGCTGGGGTGAACATTTGGGTGCCTATGACATCCAGGCGGCTGACATTAAGAGACTGGCTGCCCAGGCCCTGCGGCAAACTGCACATGCCCACCCCGTCTAACGGGGGCGCCACCGCTTGCATTCTCCCCGCTGCTTGTTAAGCTGGACGGCAGGCCAAGCATGGCCGCACCCTGACTCTAAAATCATCTAGAAGTGCAGATTTTAAAGAATGCAAAATTTTGGTATTTTAAATGTTAGCAACGAATTCAAATGTTTAAAAACACCATGAGGCCATTCATTCATTTATCAAATACTTACTGAGCCTTTACTGTGTGGCAGGCACCATTCTAGGCCCCTGCGCCCAATCAGTGGCCCCTGCCCTTGTGGGATGTATCCTCTAGGGAAAACCCCTGAGCAAACTGCATGGGGCCTACGGATGACCAGTTTATTGTGACCTCTGTCATAGTCTTCCAGAGTGTTAGGACTGGAAATAATAACAGGAAACACGTCCTAAGTGTGTACGTGTGCCGGGCGCTGGTCTCAGCGCTTCACACAAAATTCCTCATTTAGTCCCGGCCACGGCCTCGTGAGATAGGGATCACTGTTACTCATACTTTACAGATGGGAGACCCGGGGCACAGAGAGGTTAAGCAGTTCACCCAAAGTCACACAGCTAGCAGACGATGGTGGAATTCAAGCCAGGCAGTCAGATTCCCTAATCATCAGTCTGTTCTTCACCCTGCACTGCGCTTGGAGAGATCAGAGCCAAATCCCTGATTATACAGACGGACCCTGAACTCAGAAAGGACAGGTGACCCGCCTCGGGTCTGCACAGAGGCAGTGACGGGGCTGGACTCTGAGTCTAGTCCATCATGTGTGTTCAGCACTGTCTGGACTTCACCTGTGACTGACCCTGGTTTGGGGTGGGACATTCAGTGCCTGCAGCACCCAGGCATATAGGAGAGTGAGGCTGGGCGGTGATTTAAATGACCATGGGTGTGAACAACAGGACTTCTTCCCAGCTCAGGTCATCTGCCCTGACGGGGTCACCCCCGTTGCAGAGGGTCATGTCTTCAGTGGTGTCTGCACTTGCCTGGACCTGGGGACCCGAGCCGGACCCCCAGCTCTTCCTACCTGTAGAGCCTGGGGGTCAAATGCAAGGACTTCTGGGATTGAATCCCAGCCCACACTTCCCCTCTGCTCTCCGCCTGGCCGGCGACCAGCTACCCACCGTGTTTCTGGCCAAGTGTCAGCCCTGAAGTGACCTGGGCTTGGACGCTGGGTCCCTGTCTGAGTCACCTCGCTGGGACACCACGGGTTTACCTTGTAGGTTTCCCATGTTGGTGGTGCATGGGAACCGTGAAGCAAGAGGTCCCCAACAAGTGTGTGAGGGCCGCAGTTATGGTCCTTGTGTTAACTCACGTGCTCTAGTTCTCCGAGCCACGGTTTACTTACCTGCGAAGTCGGGGGAGCATCCTTCTGGCCGGTCCACTGGACACAGGCAGTAGGGGCTCCCGTGGGATGCATGGAAGTGCTTGCCGAAATGTATTGTGATACGGAGCAACTGTGATCAGTCAATATTTATTAGTTATCACTATGTATGAATGACTTAAACGATGTGGGATTTACGAGACATATGCAGACAGATCTGTAAATAACACGAAAGTCTCTAAACCCAACAGGGGTGTCTCCGCATGGCTTACTGACTTGTGCCCACTCTATCAATTTGATACCCATCTTTTGGGGAGAGTGTACAAGTCAGCAAATATTTATTTTTATTTAAAAAAATTTTAAAAATATTTATTTATTTTTTTTTTGAGAGAGAGAGACATAGCATGAGCCAGGGAGGGGCAGAGAGAGAGAGGGAGACATAGAATCTGAAACAGGCTCCAGGCTCTGAGCTATCAGCACAGAGTCTGATGCAGGGCTCGAACTTGCAAACTGGGAGATTGTGACCTGAGCCGAAGTTGGATGCTTAACCGACTGAACCACCCAGGTGCCCCATGTCGGCAAATATTTATTAAGCACCTGTTTGCAGGACAGCTACACTGCAGGGTACACTAAAGTACAGAAATAGACAAGACATGGCCCTTACTTCCTGTGGGCTCTCATGATTCTGTGTGTGTGTGTGTGTGTCAGTGTGACAGAGAGGAGGGTGACCTGGAGCTCCCTTTTGAAATGTTAGCATCTCAAGCCTACCTCAGCCAAGGTGTTCCTTCTTTGCTCTTCCTCGCCGACCCCAAAGCCCTCCTTCCTGGAAGTGCAGGTTGACACCTGGGCATGGGGAGGGGGATGGCTGCATCCTAAGTAGGGGGTGGGAAGGGCAAGGGGTGTAAAGAGTGGGGATTGCCGCAGGCTAGGCCTGCCAGGCTGCTTGACCTGCCAAGCCGAGCCTGAGGGCTGTTGGAAATTGGAGCTCAGGCCGGAAGAAGGGAGCCTATGAATAATACAGCGGGAGGGAGGCTGTTAACTAGGTGACCTGGTTGCACCTGCATGTTTCACAGCTTCCTCGGGATTCGGGATTTGCCGTGGAGGGCCTGTCTGGCAGGCGAGGGCAGAGGGGAATGGGAACGGCCAGGTGGAGACACAGCTTCTCTGTTTTCCTTTCATCTCTCCTGCTTAGAAGATCTTTGCACTAACAGCTCGCTCTTATTCTGACTTTGACCCACGTGGCCTTGGCTGTGCGTGTGCACGTGTACTCACAAACAGGTGCGGTGCAGTGGGCACACCTGGCCGGTCGATCCTCAGCAATGGCCGAACGTAAGGGTGTTCCTTCTCTTGTGCCCTGCCCCCGGCCTGATTTCCAGGGCTGTTTGCCGAACTGGGTGCCAGGCCTGTCCTGGTCTCTGGCACGGATGTGCCATGTCACCTGTGCCAGGGTGGCCCCCTGTCTGGGCTGCTTCTGGTTGCCATGGACATAGGACTGTTTTTGTCTCCCCAGGCTTTGGCCTCCGACGAGGCAGGACTGTTTGATGTAAGTCGGGAGTGGGTAACTCTGACTTTCTCTTCGAAGGCTGTGGGGTCTGTCATTTTAAGTGGAGCCTGACTACAGCACCCCCAGACCTGGCCCCAAGGAGCTTCTGTACCCGCATACCCCCCAGGAAAGCAAAGAAAGTCTCTGGCAGAGACGAGGACCTCATCCAGGCAGAGCAAAGGGCATGTGCTTAAGCTGCAGCAGGACAGCTTACAGGCAGGTTCGAGAAGAAACTTGTTACAGGATGTGTCAGGTGAGGGGTGGAGAGCCCGAGATACTCGAATTCATTCCCAGAGGAGGCTGGCTTTGCCTTACAAGGAGCTGTTTCCAGACCCCTAGCCTGGGGGGCGGGCGGCCAGCAGAGGGCCCCTGGTCAGTGCCTGGGAGGGGAACAGGAGCCCCCATCCTGCACCTTCTCTTTGTCCTGAGTGCGGTCAGCGGGGGGCCTGACCTCTGAGAAGGTCCCAGGCTCTCCTCTACAGGATAGGGAAGGAACTTGCCCCCGAACCCAGGCTTCCCCAGACTTAGGAGCCCAGGCCCACGGCCGGGCCTGCCCGCTGTGCTTTACTTTAGAACTGGGAGGGCCTTCAAGGTGGTACACACCTCATTTCTGCCCACAGACACAGGCGCATTTGCCAGCCTGGAAGAGTTAGGGAGTCATCCCTTCATTTGTGCTTGGTCCGGGCAGTGTCGCTGGGGCACCAGGCACCAGGCCTCATCGGTGGGCTCACGGCTGGAACAAAGAGCGTGTTTCTGAGCCAAACTACCCAGGTTCGAATCCTCGCTCTTTCAATTATTAGCTGTGTGGCCTTAGGCAACTTAATAAATCATTCTTTGGTTTTCTCATCTGGAAAATCAGGAGAACGGCAGTACCCACTTCACAGGGTTATTGGAAAGACTAAATGAGTTGCTGCCTGTAAATCGGTTAGAAAAAGTGCCTGCCATCTAGTAAATGCTCAGCAAATGCTATTATTATGTATTATTCTCAGCTCCTGCATTCTGGAGGCCTGCAGCCTTGTGGGCTGCCTGGGGGGTGCCAGGAATAACTATTATACCTATGAGAAAGGATGTGCAGGTTCAAAGGCGGTTGGGGGAAGGGATTGGCAGTCTTGGAAGGCTTCGTGGAGGAAGAGGCCCCCTTGCTCAGAGGCTGTGGCTTCTCTCTGTGCCCGCTGGTACTGTGCTCCCATGGGAGGCAAGCAAAAAAGAGAGGCAGGGCACTGTAGCACTGATGGTGCTTATCCACCCGGGGCTTTTTTTCGCCAACTTTTTAATTGAAGTGTAACATACAGAAAAGAATCCAAATCATACAGCTTGAATGATGACAGTGGCCACTCTCATGAAACTGCTGCCCAAACCAAGAAAAAACAAAAATAAAAACAAAAACCAGAAGCCATGTCCCTGTCGTTAGTCCCCAAAGGTAACTCTGAGTCTAACTTCTAATATCATACATTCGTTTCCTCTCTTTTAAACTTTATAAAATTTAATCATGCGGTCTGTTCTCTTTGTGATGTTTTTTTTCTTCTCTTATTCAGCTTATTTGTGAGCTTAATCCTATAATGTAGAGTCACATTCTTTCATGCACATCACTGTACCGTATCCATTGTGTGAAAAGTCCGCAGTTTACCCATTCTACTGTTGAGGGACAATTGGGTGGCTTCCAGTTTTTGGCTGGAAAGGGTGTTATGATTGTTATGTGTCTTTTGGAATCCATATGTGTTTATGCAGATTTTGTTGGGCACATTTGACTGTCCTTGTTACAATACAGACTTTACAGTGTAATTACTATAGCTTTGTATGCACAATCTTGATATCTGGTAGTATAAACCCCCAGCTTTGTTCTTCAACATTTTTGTTTACTTTGGTTCTTTGCATTTCTATATAAATTTCAGAATTGGCTTTTGAGGGGTGCCTGGGTGGGTCAGTTGGTTAAGCATCCCAACTTTGTCTCATAGCTCATGGGTTCAATCCCCACATCAAGCTCTGTTGCGCTGTTAGCTCAGAGCCTGGAGCCTGCTTGGGATTCTGTGTCTCCCTCCCTTCCTGCCTTTCCCCTGCTCGTGTCATTCTCTCTCTCTCTCCAAAATAAATAAACATTTAAAAAAAAATTAGAATTGACTTTTGAAATACCACAAGATCCCTGCTGAGATTTGATTGAGACTGGATCAAAAATACGTAGGTCAATTTGAGGAAGCTTGACATTTTTACAATATTAAGTTTTCTGATCCAGGAATAAGATAAGCTCTTCCATTTGCCTCGGTCTTGGCAAACTTCTTTTAAGAATGCATTTTATTTGTCTGTGTAGGGGTCTCTTCTTTTATGAGATTGATTTCTATGTGTATTATCTTTTTGTATTATAATAAATGATATTTAAATACTTTTCATTTCTAGGGGTTTGTTTCTGGCATATAGAAGTACAATTGATTTTTAAACTATTTACTTGTATCCAACAACCCTTGTTAAATTTACTTATTAAGTCTTAGTATTTATAGAATTTATTTTTTAACATATACAATCACGTTTCCCATAAATAACAACTTTTTGTCTTTCTTTGCAATATATTTTTTTTCTTGCCTTATTGCAATGGCTACGATTGTCAGCATAATATTGAATAGAAGGGGTGATAGTGGGCATGTTTATTTTGATTCTGGCATTGAGGAGAAAGTTTTCAGTATTTCACCATTAAGAATGATGTTTGCTGCAGGGTTTTTTTTTTTTTTTTTTTTTTATAAATTTCATTTTTCACATTAGGGAAATTTTCTTCTCTTCCTCCCCCCCCCCCGCCAATTGTGGTAAAATATTCTTAACACAGAGTTTACCATTTAAATTATTTTCAGTGTATAGTTCAGTGGTATCAAGTATCTTCACAGTGTTGCGCAAACCTCACCACTATCCATTTCCAAACTTTTCATCATCCCAAACAGCTCTGTAAATGCTGTACCTTTTAAATAATAACTCTCCATTCCCTCTCCCCTACCACCCTATTCCCTGGTAACCTCTAATCTATTTTCTTCCTCTATGAATTTGTATCATATGAGTAGAATCGTACAATATTTGTCTTTTTGTGCCTGGCTTATTTCACTTAACATAATGTTTTCAGAGTTTATTCGTGTTTTAACATTTGTCAAAATTTCATTTGTTAAGGCTAAATATTATCCGTTTGTATGTATATATAGACCGCACTTTGTTTGCCCTTTGTTTATCCATTCATTGGCTGAAAGATATTTGGACTGTTTCCACCTCTGGTTACTGCATACAATGTTGCTGGGAACACTGGTGTACAAGTATCTGTTTGAGTTGCTACCGTCAGTTCTTTTGAGTATATCAAAGAGTGAAATTCCTTTCATATGTGGTAATTCTACGTTTAATTTGTTTTTTGTTTTTTTTTTTTATTTTAGAGAGACAGAGAGGGAAAGAGATCGAGTGCACATGTGAGGTAGAGAGAGGGGGAAGCAGAGAATCGCAAGCATTCAAACTCATGAACTGAGAGATCATGACCTGAGCCAGAATCAAGAGTTGAATGCTTAACTGACTGAGCCACCCAGGCACCCCAGGTTTTGAGTTAATTTATATATATATATATATATATATATATGGTAAGAGTCCAACTTGATTCTTCTGCATGTGGATGTCCAGTTTTCCCTGCATCACTTGTTAAAAAGACTGTCCTTTCCCCATTGAAGAATCTGATACCCGTGTCAAAAATACATTAACTATGGGTGCAGTGGCTTATTGCTGGGCTCTCAGTTCTGTTCCCGTAGTCCTGTCCTTACATCGGGGTCACACTGTTTTGATTACTGTAGCTTTGTAGCAAGTTTCAAAACCAGAAGTGTAAGGACTCCAACTTTGTTCTTCTTTTTCAAGATTGTTTTTGTTATTGGGGGATCTTTTGAGATTCCATATAAGTCTCAGGATGAGTTTTTCTACTTCTGCAAAAAATAACCCAGTGGGACTTTGACTGCATTACATGCATAGAATGCTTTGGGTGGTATTACGTCTCAGCAATATTCGGTTCTCACAATCTGTAAACATGGGATGTCTTCCACTCCCTTATGTCTTTTTTTCCGTCTTGCAGCAATATTTTGTAGTTTTCAGCATACAAGTCATTTGCGCCCTAGGTTAAATTTATTCTTAACTATTTCATTATTTTCAATGCTTTTGTAAATGGAATTGTTCTCTTAAATTTCTCGTCAGGTTCTTTATTGCTAGCGTATAGAAATGCAACTGGCTTCTGCATGTTGACTTTGTCTCTTGCAACTTTGCTGAATATATTCATTACCTCTAACGGCATTTTAATGGAACCCTTGGAATTTTCTACATAAAGAGCTTGTCATCTGTGAATGGAGATCATTTTGGAGTTGGAAATTTCTTGCCTAATTACTCTGACTAGAACTTTTCATACTGTGTTGAATGGAAGTGGTAATGGCAGACACCCTTGATTTGGTCCTGCTAAGTCTTTTTGCTTCACGTTTTATCATAAATGTGTGTGGAATTTTGTCACATCCATTTTTGCATCTATTGCAACGAACACACAAGTTTTCTTTCTTCTATTGTGGCGAATTACACTGATTGACTTTCTCAAGTTAACCGATCTTGCATTCCTGGACTAAATCTAACTTTGTCATGCTACATTATTCTTTTCATAATCCTTTGGCTGCTAGTAGGGTGGCTACAGCAGCACTCTTTGACTATATTTTGCATGGTATATGTGAATTATTAATAATCTGTTTAAGATGTTTTTAAATCTGTGTTCATGAGAGAGATAACCTGTGATCTTACTGTCTTACGATATTCTTGTCAGATTACATCTTGAAGTTATGCTGGCCTCGTGATAGAAACTGGAAACTGTTACCTCTTTTTCTGTTTCTCTGCAGGAGCTGGGATAAGATTTGTGTGTGTCTTTGTTTGTTTGTTTGTTTGTTTTTAACTTAAATGTCTTAGAAAAATTCAATAGAGGAGCCTTGTGAACCTAGATTTCTTAGTGGGCAGGTTTTTGATTACAGTTTCTACTTCTTTAGTAGAAATAGGATTACTTATATTTCTATGTTTTTGGGTGTCAGTTTTGGTAAGTTGTATTTTTTGAGGACTTTATCCATTTTATTAATTTTCTAATGAATTGAATAACCTTTGTATTCTCTGTGCAATCTATAGTGATTCTTTCTTTTTCATTCATGATATCAGTGATCTGTGCCTTCTCTCTCATTTTCTTCAGTGTCTTGCTGATTGCTGGATTTATCAATTTTATTAGTCTTTTCAGAGAACTACTTTGGTTTTTACTGATTTTTGCCAATTTAATTTTTTTATTTCATTACTTTCTAGTCTTTTTAAAACTTTTTTCATTCCCTTCTACTTCCTTTGGGTTTAATTTACGTTGTAAACATTTTTTTGAGTTAGGTACATTGATGATTGCTTTTAAGAGTTTCTTCTTTTCTAAAATCTGAATTTAAGGGTATATGCTTTCCTCTAAGCACAAAATTTGTCACATTTTCATTACTGTAGGGTTCAAAACATTTTCTGATTTCTGTTGTAGTTTCTTCTTTGATTTATGGGTGTTCTTCTGTTTACAAGTGCATTGCTTCATTTCCAAACATTTGGGGATTTCCTCACTTATTTTCATCGTTGTTTTTGAGTTACAGTCAGATTGTACTCAATCAGATAACATACTTTTAATTATTTCATTTCTTTGAAACATTTAGAAGTTCCTTTGTGGCCCACCATGGTGGATTCTGGTAAGTTTTGCATTACCTTACCAAAAGAATGTTTATTCTGTTATTACATGCAGTGTTTAATTTGGTCTGTGAGGTCAGATATGTAAATCATGTTGTTTAGATGTTGATGTCCTTCTTAATTTGTCGTCGTCATCTTCATCTTCTTCTCCTCTCCTTCTCCTTCTTCATCATCAGTTTCTGAGAATGATGCCTGGAAGTCCTCCAGTGTGATTGTGGGTTTGTCTGTTTCTCTTTCTGGTTTTGTCCATTTTTGTTTTCTAGATTTTGAAGCTGTATTAGCAGGCAAGTAGAAATTTAGAATTTGGTTATCTCCCTACTTTCCTTATCTCCAGCTGATTTCCTGGTGGATTTACCCTCTGATCCTGTCGAAATGTCTGTCTTTGAAATATCTATCCTCATTTCTCATAAGCTCTGGTAGCTTCTTCCTTGAAGTGTATGTTGCCTGCTGTTAGAGGAGCTCTGCCAGCTCTCTTTTGCTTGGATTTTGTGTGGCGTAACTTTTTTTTTTTATCCTTTTGCTTTTGGTGTTTTATGTGTCCTTATATTCAAGGTGTGTAATTTGTAAACATAATGCGGTATTTAAAAATCCAGCCTGATTATCGTTGTCTTTTGATTTGTACATTTCATTTGTTGTTGAAGTAATTACTGGTATATTTTGGTTATGGCTATTATCTTCATCGTTGTTTTCTGAAAACTTTTTTTAATATTTACTTTGGGGGGAGAGAGAGAGAGAGAGAGAGAGAGAGAGAGAGAGGTGGGGGAAGGGACAGAAAGAGAGGGAGACACAGAATCCAAAGCAGGCTCCAGGCTCTGAGCTGTCGGCACAGAGCCCGACATGGGGCTCAAACCCACAAACCACGAGATCATGACCTGAGCTGAAGTCAGACACTTAACTGACCAAGTCTCCCAGGCGCCGCTCTTCATAGTTGTTTCGTATTTCCCACCTATTTATCTGCACCCCTTTACTACTTTATTGTCTTCTTTCGGATTCCTTGGGTATTTTTTACTATTCCGTTTTCCCCTCTATTGTGTATACAGTTTCTTTACCCTTCATGCAGCGGCTACTCTGGAGACTATAGTCGGTATCCTGAACTTCCAGGAGTGTTTTCTTTACTAACTCTCAGACAGTGCTAGTCTTTAGAACACTTTAACTCCATTTACTCCCCTTCTGCCTCTCTGTTAATGCTGTTGTAAGTTTTAATCGTGCATATATTCTATATTCCATAAGACATTATTATTTTTCCCCTTTTCGTCAATATTCATTTGCTTACATATTTAGCCTTTTTGATGTTCATTATTCTTCACCGTATTTCCTGTTTTCCTTGGGAATAATTTTACTGTCACCTTGCAGATCGCTCCTCTTAGTGCAAATATGTCATTTAATTTTCTGTTTTTGTGTGTCTGGAAATGTATTTATTACACCATCACTTTAGGAGGATGTTTTTATTGAATATAAAATGTTCTTGTCACACTTTATTTTTTAAAAAATACCCTGGATATTAAAATAATCTCAGGTGAGATTATCCATCTTGTCAACTATTTTCTTGATTATACCAATCCCTATTTTTATGTATTTTGAGAGAGCATGAGTGGGGGACAGGCAGAGAGAAAGGGAGAGAGAGGCGTAGGGGAGAGTGAATCCTAAGCAGGCTCCGCATTGTCGATGCAGAGCCTGACGTGGGGCTCGATCCCACGGACAGCGAGATCATGACCAGAGCCAAAATCAAGAATTGGCTGCTTAACCAACTGAGCCACCTGGGTGCCCCTCTTGTCACACTTTATTTTTTGAAAGATTTATTTTTGAGACAGACAGAGCACATCTGAAGTCGGATGCTTAACCGACTGAGCCACCCAGGTGCCCCTGGAATGACGTCTTTAAAGACAAGAGGGGTGGGCGCCTGGGTGGCTCAGTTGGTTAAGTGTCCAACTTCGGCTCAGGTCATGATCTCACAGTTCGTGGCTTTGAGCCCTGTGTCCGGCTTTGTGCTGACAGCTCAGAGCCTGGAGCCTGCTTCGGATTCTGTGTCTCTCTCTCTGACTCTCCCCCACTCACGCTCTGTCTTTCTCTCAAAACTAAATAAACATTAAAAAGTATGTCATTCCATTCCTTGTTTTCTGGCTTCTATAGTTTTTTTTTGAAAAGTCAGGTGTAAGTTTTATTAACACCTTTGAAGTTAATGTTTCTTCTTTCTGATGTTAAAATTTTTTTTCGCCTTTTGTTCTCAATAGTTTTACTTCATTTTTGTCCTGCTTTGTATTCATGGCATTTACCATACTACCATCTGTACCTTGATGTTTTTAATCAATTTCAGAAATTCTTAGCCAATATCACTTCAACTATCACTTCTGCCCACTCTCTCTTTCTGTTTGGCACTTCAATTAATACATGTACTAGACATTTTTACTCTACCCCACATATCACATAAGCTATTTTAAAAATCAATTTTTTCTGTGTATTTTTCTCTCTGTGCTTTATTCTCGTTATTTTCTGCTGGACTATTTTCAGTTCCCTTGTCTTCTTTTCAGCTGTGTCTAATTCACTGTCAAACCCATCTGTTAAGACCTCGATTTCCATTGTATTAAGCATTTTTGGAATTTTTAATTTTTTTTGTAGATTTGAATTCTCAGGTGAGATTATCCATCCTGTCAACTATTTTCTTGATTATACCAAACCCTATTTTTATTTATTTTTATATTTTTGAGAGAGAGAGTGTATGTGTTTGTGCACACACAAGTGGGTGGAGGGGCAGAGACAGGGAGAGAGAGAATCTTAAGCAGGCTCCATCTTTGGCACGGAGCTCCAGATGAGGCTCGACCTCACGACCGTGGGATCATGACCTGAGCTGAAATCAAGAGTTGGATGCTTAACCACCCGAGGCACCCAGGTACTCCACTAATCCCTATTTTTAAAGGCCATATTTGGTAACTCCAGCATCTGGGTTACCGATGGACTTGCTTGTATTCTCTGTTTTTTCTCTTAGTCCTATCTATGGCATGGTTGGTAATTTTTTTTAAAATTTTTTTTTAATGTTTTTATTTATTTCTAGGAGAGAGAGAGAGACAGCGTGAGCAGGGGAGGGTCAGAGAGAGAGGGAGTCACAAACTGAAACAGGCTCCAGGCTCTGAGCTGGCAGTCAGCACAGAGCCCGACGCGGGGCTCGAACCCACGAACCGCGAGATCATGACCTAAGCGAAAGTCGGATGCTTAACCGACTAAGCCACCCAGGCGCCCCTGGTTGGTAATTTTTATATGCACGTCAGTCATTTTGTGTGACAGCCTGTAGAGGCTCTAGATGCTGCTGCTTTATGTCAGCGAGGATTCACCTTACCATCTGGCAGGAAGCACAGAAACCAGTCGACGTCATGTGGTCAGGGACTGGGTGGGCTCGGGGCTGAGGTCCAGTCTTTATAATGCTTGATTTACCTTTGGTTCATCTTCTGGATGCAACTTCTGGAGCAATCCCCCAGGGGTCTGATAACTGAAGCCACTCCTCCCGTTAGCCCTACACTCCATTTCTTTTCTCCTTAATAACACGAATCAGCTAAAAACTCCCTTCTACCGTTCAGCTGCGCTCTGCTTAGTTCTTAGGCGCTCTCCAAAGCTTATGAGACGGCAAACACCTTGAGGGGAAAATTGGTGTCGAGTGCTGAATTCACTTCCCTGTGCCTCCCTTCTCTCTGGGATTTTGGATCCTTGAGTGTGCTGGCTGCCTTTTTTGCCTCAAATTCCAGTTTTTATTTCCCCAGGCTCACGGGATGGCCAAAATTCTGCTGGCTTTCCCACTCTCATTCCTTGCCAAAGCCCTGAGTGGAAAAGCGGCTCCTAGAATGTTGGACTGATCTCTGAGAGCTTCCTTTTTCTCTGGAAGTTTGTACTGAAGGTTTCTGTCTGCCCTGATGCCTCTTTAGTGCTTTCAAGCTGACATTTTTTTTTCCAGATTTTCTAGTCTCATCGAGATCCTCGGTCTGCTCCAAGTTACTGCATTGCGACACAAGGTGCAACAGTACCCCATTGGGATTTGAATCTCAGTTCCCTTATTTATGGGCTGAGTGACCTTGGGTTCATGACTTCCTCTTTTAGTCTCAATCTTGTCATCTGTGAAATGGGTATAATAACCATTGCATCTTTTTTATCATATGGTCGTGAGAACTGAATAATAAACACAGTGCTTGACCAGATAGTATATGCTCAATAAATGATAGCTCTCCCCGTCACCATCACCATCTTTGACCTTATGGTTGTTGAACTATGAAGTGAGTAAAAACTCCGGCAAGGTGTCATAGGGTGTCCTTCGGGTGACTTGAGAGGACTGAGGGTCAGCATTCTTCTGTGCCCCCCCCCGCCCCATCCCCCTGCCCTGCAGTCACGAGCACATTCTCCTCCACTTCCTTGCCTTCCCCCTGAAGTATCAGAGGGAGCACAGCTATCTTCCTAGTGGGGCTGGCTCTCACGCTGCTCATGCTGCTGAAATTGGCTCTCTGCAGAATGTAGTGAACTTGAGGGAGGATGGAAATGAGGAGGCGTCCCCTCTGCCTCCACTCCACCCCTGCTCCGTGTCACCCTCAGCCCGTTAGGGTGCCCAGCTCCGTGCTGGCTGATAGGGGAAGGACACTGGAGACTGACTGCTCCCAGGCTCTTTAAGACGGACATGCAGAGACATCTGCCCCAGGGAAAGCCCCTGACTCACAGGAAAAGAGCACTGGAGGCCACCCAGATGTGAAAAGCTGCTTGAAGTTTTGTGTGGTTTTAATTCTCCTAATTTCCCCCTGATATTCTATCATGAACATTTTTTTAATGTTTAAAAATTTAAAACAATTTTTTATTTATTTTTGAGAGAGAGAGAGTGAGTCGGGGAGGGACAGAGGGGAAGAGAGAGACACAAAATCTGAAGCAGGCTCCAGGCTCTGAGCTGTCAGCATAGAGCCCGACGCGGGGCTCGAACACATGAACCGTGAGATCATGACCTGAGCCAAAGTTGGACACAAAACCGGCTGAGCCACCCAGGCACCCCTATTATGAACATTTTCTTATAATTTAAAAAAAATGTTTAGTTTTTATAGAGTGCGAGTAGAGAGGGGCAGAGTGAGAAGGAGACACAAAATCTGAAGTAGGCTCCAGCTGTCAGCACAGAGCCCGACACGGGGCTTGAATCCATGAACCTGAGTTGAAGTCAGACGCCCAACCAAC
Source organism: Crocuta crocuta (assembly GCF_008692635.1). Taxonomy (NCBI): domain Eukaryota; kingdom Metazoa; phylum Chordata; class Mammalia; order Carnivora; family Hyaenidae; genus Crocuta; species Crocuta crocuta. Next base: position 4,648,812 of record NW_027532406.1, on the reverse strand, counting down.
TGAACCACCCAGGCGCCCTTATCAGGAACATTTTCAAACATGCAGTAAAGTTGAAAGACTCGTACAGGGAACACCCATACACCTACCACCGGGATTCTTCAGTTTACATTTTGTAGCCTTTCCTTTAATATATATTTGTTCATCTATCCATCCATTCCCCAAACATCCATCAAATCATTTTGTTGGCAGTGGATGCATTTCAAAGCTAGGTGTGAACATGAGTTCTTTTCACTTCTAAACATGTAAACGTTTATATCACTAAGTGGTCAACTTGTATAATTTTCACATCAAATGTAGGGATCTGACAATCTAGGCATGAGAACAGCTGTTTAAGGGAGAGTGGGTCAGCAAGGGGTGAAGCTGGTATCACCGGAAGAGTTTCACCCGGAGGACCCGGGACAGGGACAGTGAGGCTGATGGCCCCTTTCACCTGCCCAGCTGCAGGGCTGGGGTCCGTCTCAGCCTCTGCTGAACACCTTGCATCCAGCAGCTCAAGGCTGCTGCTCAGGATGGGTTTGTTGAGTGAATGAATGACTTGCTTGGAAGGGCAGCATGGACTCTGTATGACTGGAGGCCAGAAGCCCAAAGAGGGAGCAGGAATCTCTAGGAGGCAGCTTGAGATCCATGGGAAGAAGAAATTTGCCTTTTTCTTTTTTGAAATGCCTAATTATCATGTATTGTATTTTTTCAAATTTATTTCTGGGTTGGTCATACAGCACACGTAGAAAATTCCAGAGGCCCTGAGCAGAATACGGTGAAATGTCTCTCTCCTGCCTGACTTCTCCAGCTGCCTGGGTTTCTCTCCCAGAGGTGCTCAGTTTCTGGTTTCTTCGTGTCCCTCAAATAGCCTGTGCACACGTGTTATAGGATGATGATGAAACTACCCCTCGTAATAACATTTCTTGAGACCATACTGTGTATGAGCTTGGATTCCAGGTATTTTACATGCATTACCTCATTTGCTCTTCATAACAACCTTGTCAGGTAGGAACTATTAGTGTCTCCATTTCAGAGATGCAGGAAATGGAGGCCCAGAGAGGGGACACATCTCAGACAAGCCTACACACCGAGGTGGGCAGTCACGATGTGAGTCCAGCCAGTCTGGTTGCTGTCTTGACCTCCTGCTCTACTCTTTTCAATGTTTCTTGGCTCTGGCTCCAACAAAAGTTCCCTCCAGGGGCCTGGCTGCAGTGTACTTAGCAGTGCATCCGGCTGGCCGAAGAGGTAGTGAGCTCCCCGTCCCTAGAGGGCATTCAAAGTTGACTCCCAAAGGCTTCTCCACAAATGGCTTTGTTGTGTCTTCCTCTGCTTTGGTTTCTGCCTGCGGGGTCTGTCAGTCTTCTCTGATGTCTTTAGGGGTCATAGGTGCCCATCTGTTCCCGTGAACCCCAAAGAGCAGCCCTTTCAGCATCTTACAAGGCAGGATGAGGTTTGTCTTCCCCAGCCTGATGGCAGGAGGCGGTGGTGAGGCTCAGAGTGGGCAGAGGGTGCTGCTCAGGCACGGAGCAAGGCTGCGTCTGCCAGGAAAGGACTTCCACGCTGCTTTTCTGGGGCTCCGCCTACAGCCATGCTTAACCCGACTCTCCCCCCCACCACCCCCCAGCCTTAGGCCTGGCCCCAGGCGAACCTGTGTGCCTGAGGAGGTGAGCCAGGGGGCGGGGGGGCATCTGGGAAAGAGCGGAGTAAAATTCTTCACTAGGAACAAATCTCATTTTCAAGAAAGTCTTGACAAAATGAGGCATTAAATTACAATATTTCGGAGAGCGTCGTAATTCTATTGCAGACAGCCCTTCATCATGGAATCTGAAAGCTGGGAAAATACAAAACTCATTAGATTAAAATAAACCACCTACTGCTCTGGAGAAAAGCTTATTTATCAATATCAATTTACTTATGATTACTTTGGCCTGCAATTTGTTATTTTTAAGAATTATGATTTGTGTATTGCTCATACAGATGTGAAATATTTTTTCTTAAATTGAGTGTTTTTAAAAAGATATCCTTGCCCTTAGTAAAGGTTAAAAGTGGTTGCTGGGGAGGGGTAGAGCATGGTAGGGTCAAAAGATAAAAGAAACTGTGGTGGAAGATGGTGGGGAAGTGGGTGTGTGAGGGGCTGAATGGAAGCACATGTGGACAGAGTGAGCCTGTAGTCACGTGAAGCCTTCAGGTCTTTAAAAGATGCTTTTGGGAGGCACCTGGGTGTCTCAGCTGGTGAAGCATCTGACTCTTGGTTTTGGCTCAGGTCATGATCTTGCGGTTCATGAGTTTGAGCCCCGCATCAGGCCCAGTGCTGACGGCGAGGAGACTGCTTGAGATTCTCCCTCTCCCTCTCTCTCCCCCTCCCTCTCTCTCCCTGCTTCTCTCTTGCCCCTCCCCAGCTTGTGTCCTCTCTCCCAAAATAAGTAAATATACTTAAAAAAAAAAAGATGCTTTTGATTTTTTAAGAGGAAGGACACCCTAGTTAACGAAGTTATCCATAAGATAGAATGCATCCTGAGTAAGTAGTGAGCTTTCCATCACTGGGGGCATACAAGTTCGGGTTGAATTTCTATGGGCGGGGATGCTGTAGAACACAGCAGTCGGATGATGAGCCAACTGCAGTCCAGTCTTGGCCAGTGATTCTCCGAAACGCACTGAGGGTGCCTGGAATGTAGGATAGGTGGGTCAGCCTTGTCAGACATAGGAGACAGAGCCCTGGATTGGGTGTTAAGGGACCTTTATCTTGAATTCATTGGCGGTGGGGTGCCTGGCTCCAGGCAGCTCTTGCTAGGTGGTGCCAGGGAAAGAGCGCCCTTTCCGGAGTCCGGGCCTCCCAGATTCGAATCCTGCTGTCTTCCCTTCCTTCTGTGAGACCCCAGCCAAGTCACAGACTCTCCCCAACTCTCAGTTTCTTCACCTGCAGAATGGGTCACTTGGGACCCCCTCCCAGATAGTGCTGAGGATTTCTGAAGTTCGAAAGTCTAGCACATCATCAGCGTACTCAGGACATGCCAGTAGCCTTCCTGTCTCCGTCCTGGGTGTCAGTTTTGCCATCTGCAAAATGGACAGCCTGCTAAGGATCTCTGGGCTTCTTCTGGCTGTAACTTTCTGCCCTAGGTTTTCAGTATGCAGAGGTGGTTAAGGGGAGGGGCAGACCCTTGGGGTCGTGAGGCTTCCACCGGCCCGTCCGGCAGTTCCCAGCATGTTGAGCCTCCTTCGTTGTACTGATGTGGGTGGTGCTGTTGGTCACAGGACCAGCTGTATGTTCTCCAAGTGCTTGCCTTGCCTTTGGGAAACAGGATCCCCATTTCACAGGTAGGAAAGTGGAGGCTCACAGAGAAGAGGAATAGAGCTCATCTTCTTGCCCCAGAGCCCCTATTCCTGACTCCTTTTCCTGTGCAGCTCTGTGCGCTGTGTGTGTGTGNGCGAAGTAGAAAGCCTTCACAGTTCTTGGGAGCATTTGGCATTGAGACGTCCCTGCTGTAGTCTGGGAGGGTTGTGCTCTGGCCCTCTGCATTCACTCCCTCCTGCCCTTTCTCCCTCCCTTCCAATTATTCTCNCCCCCCCCAGCCCATGCTGTGACAGCCCCTGTGTTAGGCTCTGCGACAACCAAGATGAACAAGGCCCTGATTCCAGGGGAGTTCCGAGTTCCAGTGAAGGAGACAGATGTGTGTGCACGCAGGGAGCCCCCAAAAAGGGGAATCTGTTTGTCAGGGGCACTGTGGTGTGGAGGATGGCCTGCCAAAGCCCAGCTGGTGATATCAGAGAAGACTTCCCAGAGGAGGTGATGGCCAAGCTACTGTAGCAGGACAAGGAACCGCTGTGGATGCTGTGCCTGCAGGGAACTGGGGCTCAGGAATGGGCCAACTGTGCATTGCCCCTGGGGTCGAGTTTGAAACCACTTCTTGCTCCAGGCCCCAGGCTGGTGCTTTGCCCCCAGAGGAGGAGCACATCCAAGCAGAGGTTAGCAGTGGACAGGCAGAGAGAGGGCCGGCCAGCATCTCCGGGAGGGGCAGCTGGCCACTGTGGGCGGCCGTTTGCTGGGGTCTGGGATCTGGGGAGGAGGTGGGGCCGTGGAGGGAGGTGACGGCTTTGAGGCTCACCTAAACCTCAGATCCTAGTGTGGGCAGTCAGACGGAGGTCCAGGAACTTCAGGGCTTCGGGTCATGCCTTTTATTCTCCCTGAGATTCAGTTTCACCATCTGGAAAATGGGGTGACGCTCTCACCTCCAAGATGCTGTGAGTGCCCGGTGATGTAAAAGGCTGGACAGTGCTGAGCTGGGGCGGGGGGGCATGATATTCTCTGTTCCGCTCCCTGCCACCGGATGCCGGGTGCCTCTGGGGTCCGCAGCCTGGGCCCTCGGATCTTGTGGCCCAGGTGTGTTGGAGGCTGTGATGAGCATGACGGCAGTGACATGCTCTGCGTGGGTAACTGGGCATTGCTATCCTCCACGTCCTGTGAATCGGGCAGAAGAGACAGGGACTGAGAAGGGAGGAAGCCAGGGGACATTGACTCCGTGGACGCCCCCCCTTGTTCTGGGTGTACTTCTGGCCTTTCTCAATGAATCCTCCCACCATCCCTGCCAAGGAAGTGCCGTTCTCTTGGTTTCTATGGAGGGGAAACTGAGCCTGAGCTGGGATTTGAACCTAGATCTCTCGCTCCAGCCCCCTGATGGTTCCTGTGTAGAACTGTTCCTTTGTGCCACCAGGTGGGAACCAGGTTCTTCACTGCGCTCTTAGTGGAGTGTCCAAAGTGCCTCCTTTCCTCCTCCCCAGATCCCACTGGGTCCCCCTTTCTCCCTTCAAGAGCTGTGATATTAATAAGCATAAAAACAATCAAACAGCATCTCACACAATTCTGTGGGGATGAAGTGGCTGTCACAGGCAATTTGGAAAAGATTTATCACTTACAGGGAAAACTATCGGTTGCTGTTACACAGTGCACGCCTTGCCCCCCTCCTCTCTGTTCCCTGAGGTGGGGACACCCCCCTGCCACGGGCACCCTCTACCCTGGAGTGCCTCCTCCTGCGGCTGGTAGAGCGGGGCCTGGGCCTTCCCTGCACCACAGCCTCGCACTGGCTGTTCCAGCAGAAGGGACCTCCTCCGTTTATTCGCTCAGCCCTTTATTCCTCGGGTGTTGCCTGTGCTTCTACTCTGTGGGTTCTGGGCCAGCTGGGAGGTGCTCCGGGCACAGCCAGCGACACTAGCAGGTGAACAAGGCTTGTGTCATCCTGGGCTTTCAGTGCTTTAAAGCAGCCCGGGTCACCTGTTAGGGATCCCAGGCAGAGATGGAGGGGCCACTTCTACCAGGGGGGAGGGTTGCGAAGGGCTCGCGGGAGGTGGCATTTGAGCCTCTTCTTGACAGGCGAGTCCCCGTATGGCCAGGTGGGATGAAGGGCCTCCGGCTGTGGGAGGAGGCAAAGGCGTGAAGTGTGATGCCCTAAGTGGCATTTTGCAGACAAGGACACTGAGCCTGGGAGATACTCGCTGCCTTGCCCAGGGCCGCCTGGCAAGTTGTGGCCGTGCCGCATCTGAGAACGGCCATTTGTACATAAAGATGGGGAGGAGAGGCTGAGTGCCAGAGGGGTGTCCATGAGGTCCTGGAGAATGTCATGAAGACATTCTAGAGGGAGAGAGGGTGGAAGGCAAGGGAGCCAGTTTGGCTGAAATCATGGAGAGAGAGAGGGCAGGGGAGAGAGGGAGAGGGTGGGGGAGAGAATGGGCTCCCGGGTCAGTGAGGAGGCATGGGGATGAAGAGCCTGGGAAGGCCTTCGCCTGGGAGTGTGGCCGGCCTGGGCTTTACAGCTCCTGCACGGGACAGGCCACAGCAGGAAGTGGGCACCTGCAGGTTTTTTTTCTCTCACCCGTGGCCCCCTGGGGTCCCGGGCCAGGGAGGGGGCTCACTGTTCAGGTGGGAGGCCCAGATTCTGTCACTGACCCCCTGGCCAGTTCTCAGCATCAAATTGATTGTCTCGGTGCTCTGCTTTCCCATCTGTGAAGTGGGCATAGCATGTGCTTGTCTAGGTGGGCAGTCCCATGTACAGAAGGCCTTCACACAGTTAAAGTCGCCAGAGATGTTCCGCGCTGGCAGCTGCCTGGATTGGGGGGTGCTGCCTCCGGGCATCGAATGGACACTGCTGGGTGAAGGCGGCCCAGAATTCTGAGCTCCTTTGGGGCAGGTTTTGGGGTGCCGGGGGCAAGAGTGGGGAGAGCAAAAGGAGAGAAGGAGGTGGAGTCTTGGTAGCGATGTGAACCCCTCCATCTGTCTGGTGGTCTCCTGACCTCCCTCCCACCCCTCAGCCTTGGGGGTACCTGGAATTAGCTAGTGCAGATTGAACAGGTGGCTGCTAAGAGTGGCCTTGGTCCCTGAGTAAATGGTCTTGACTTTTGCTTTTTGGACAGGGGTGGGCAGGGTGGGCAGCACCTGAGAGGCTGAGAAGAACAGAGGTGGGAACGCCAGGAAAATCCAATCCACCGTGCTCTTTACACAAGAGTGGGGACAGGGCTTAAGGCCATGCAGCAAGTGAGTAGGTGAATGGCGAGGATAGGCTCAAGCCTGGGTCTCCGTTTCCACCCCTGGCTCTTGGGCTGAAGGGCTGAAGAAAAGGAAGGCAGCCTCCATGGGACTCAGTTTCCTTGTCTGTAAAAGTGAGCTGCCTGGCCCAGATCCACTCATGTGGAGAATGGGCTTCAGGTGTGGCAAACATGTGAGCATGTTTCGGGAGGG
>NW_027532406.1:4592738-4642098 GCF_008692635.1 Crocuta crocuta | reverse complement strand
GCAGGGTAACTAGCTTAATTCTGATAAGCTTCAGTTTCCATGCCAGCTTTATTTACTGACTTATACATTTATTTTAAAAAGTTTAAACAGCTTCATTGAGCTATAATTCACATATAATACAATGTTTCCGTTTAAAGTGTACAATTCAATGGTTATTAGTACATTCACAGCCAAGGGCAACAGCTGGCACAGTCTATTTCGGAATATTTTCATCCTCATGGAGAGAAACCCCATACTCTATAGCTATCAGTCCCTTATTCCTTGGTCACCCCTGGTCCTCAGCATCCACTGATTGACTTCTGTCTCTGTAGGTTTTCCTATTCTGGACATTTCCTACAAATGGACTCAAATGTGGTCTTTCGTGACTGGCCTCTTTGACTTAGCATGTTTTTAAGGTTCCTCCATGTTGTAGCCTGGGGTCAGGGTTTCATTTTTATGCCTGAATAATATCCCATTGTATGGATAAACTACACTTTGTTTATTCATTTGTCCATTGAGGGGCATTTGGGTCATTTCATTTTGGGGCTATTACAAATAACGCTGCTGTGAACATTTACGGGCAAGTTTCTATGGGGACGTATGTCTTCATTTCTCTTAGGTATATACCTAGAAGTGCTGGGTCGCCTGGTAGCTCTGTTTAATCATTTGAGTAACAGCCAGTCTATTTTAAAGTGGCTGCAACACTATCTTCCGATATAGGAGGGTTTGATTTCTCCACATCACCTCCAACATTGTTATTATCTTTTTGATTATAGCTATGCTAGTGAGTGTGAATATCTCATTGTGGTTTTGATTTGCATTTCCCTCCTGACTAATGATATTGAGCATCTTTTCCTTTTCCTGTTGGCTGTTTGTACATCTTCCTTAAAGAAATGTCTGTTCAGATCCTTTGCTCATTTTTTTAATTGTCTTTTTACTATTGAGTTATAAAAGTTCCTTTTCTATTCTAGCTAAGAATAGAAATCTACTAAGTCCCGTAGTAGATGTATGATTTGCAAACATTTTCTCCCATTCTATGGGGGGTTGTCTTTTCACTTTTCTGATAGTGTCCTTTGCAGCAAAAAAAAAAAAAAAATTAATTTTGCTGAAGTCCAGTTGAATCTATTTTTTCTTCTATTGCTTGTGTTTTGGGTGTTCTAAGGAACCACTGACAAATCCAAGGTCATTAAAGTTTACGCCTATTTTTTTTCTAAGGGTTTTTTAGTGTTAGCTCTTTCACATAGGTCTTTGATCCATTTCAAGTTAATTTTTTATTTGGAGGTAACGTCCAGCTTCATTCTTTTGCATGTGGCTATCCAGTCGTTCTAGTACTGTTTCTTAAAAAAGACTGATTTTTCCCCAGTTGAATGTTTTTGGCATCCTTGTTCAAAATCAGTTGACCGTAGACACAAGGTTTGATTTCTGAACTCTCAATCTTATTTCATTGATCTATATGTCTATCCATATGCCATTGATTCTTCTCATGAGTGTTGTGTAAAGTTCCATTTATTTGTGTCATCTTTAATTTCTCTCATCAGTGTCTTTCATCTCTTTGGTTAAATTTATTCCCAGGTGGTTTATTGTTTATGATGCAGTTGTATATGAGATTGTTGTTTTCTTAATTTCTCTTTCTGCTAGTATATAGAAATGCAACATATTTCTGTATATTGATCTTGTATCCCACAACTTTCCAAAATTCATTTATTAGTTCTAATAGCTTCTTCTTCTTCTTCTTCTTTTTTTTTTTTTTTTGGTGGAGTCTTCAGGGTTTTCTCTATAGAGTATCATGTCCATCTGTAAATAGTGACAGTTTTACTTCTTCCTTACCTGCTTGGATGCCTTTTCTTTCTTTCTCCTTTGATACTCTGTTAGAACTTCCAGTGTGTTGAATAAAAGTGGATGGACTGGACATCCTTGTATTCTACCTGATCTTAGAGGAACAGCTTTCAGCTTTTAACCATTGAGTATGAAGTTAGTTGTGGGCTTGTCATATATGGCCTTTATTATGTTGAGGTATGTTCCCTCTATACCCACTGTGTTGTGAGTTTTGATCACGGATGGCTGTTGAATTTTATCAGATGCTTTTTCTGAATCTATTGAAACAATCATATGACTTTTATCCTTCCTTTTGTTAATGTTCTGTATCACATTGATTTGCAGATATTGAACCATCCTTGTATTCCCAGAATAAATCCCACTTGATCATGGTGAATGATCCTTTAAAGTATTGTTGAATTTGCTTTGCTGATATTTTGTTGAGCATTTTTACATGTGTGTTCATTTGGGATATTGGTCTGTAATTTTCTTTCTTGTGTGTAGTATGGTTTTCTAGTTTGCTATCTGGGTAATGCTGGCCTTGTAGAATGAATTTGTTTTTTAAAATTTTTTTAGTGTTTGTCTATTTTTGAGAGACAGAGACAGAGCATGAGAGGGAGATGGGTAGAGAGAGAGGGAGACACAGAATCCAAAGCATCCTCCAGGCTCCCAGCTGTCAGCACAGAGCCCGATGTGGGGCTTGAACCCATGAACTGCAAGATCATGACCTGAGCCGAACTCAGAAGCTTAACCAACTGAGCCACCCAGAATGAATTTGGAAGTGTTCCTTCCACTTTAGATTTTTGAAATAGTTTGAGTAGGAAAGGTGTGAGCTCTTTAAATATTTGGTAAGTTCACCTGTGAAGCCGTCTGGTCCTGGAAGTTTGTTTGTTGGGAGTTTTTGGATTACTGACTCAACTTCTTTACTAGAAATCAGTCTATTCAGATTTTTAAATTTCCCCCTTACTAAATAATGGAAGATTGTATGTTTCTAGAAATTTATCCATTTCTTCTAGTTTGTCTAATTTATTGGCATATGGTTTTTCTTATATTCTTATACTGCTTTTGCATTCCCTTTAATTTCTGATTTTATTTATTTGAGTCCACTCTTTTTTTCCTGATGGGTCTGGCTAAAGTTTTGTCAATTTTATGTTTTTAAAGAGCCAGCTTTTAGTTTCATTTGTCTTTTCTATTGTTTTCAGTCTCTATTTTATTATTTTATTTCCACTCTGAATTTGTTATTATGTTTTCCCTTCTACTGATTTTGGGCTTTGTTTGGTCTCCTTTTTCTAGTTCCTTTACATGTAAACTGAGATTACATAGTTGAGATTTTTCTTGTGTCTTGAAGTAGACCTGTGTTGCTAAAGACTTCCCTCTTTGAACTGCTTTTGCTGCATCTTATAGATTTGGGGACATTGTGGTTCCACTTTCATTTGTGTCAAGGTAGTTTTTGAATTCCTCATTGATTTCTTTATTGATCCGTTGGTTGTTTAGTAGCATGTTGTTTAGCCTCTCTGTGTTTGTGTTTTTTCCTTTTTTTTGGTAATTGCTTTCTGTTTTCATAGCATTGTGGTCAGAAAAGATGCTTTCGATGATATCAGTCTTTTTAAAAAATTTTTTTTGATGTTTTTCTTTATTTTTGGGAGAGAGAAACACAGCATGAGTGGGAGAGGGGCAGAGAGAGAGACATACACACAGAATCCAAGCCAGGCTCCAGGCTCTGAGCTGTCAGCACAGAGCCCGACGCAGGGCTAGAACTCATGAACCACTAGATCATGACCTGATCTGAAGTAGGACACTTAACTGATGAGCCACCCAGGTGCCCCTATATGATGTTAGTCTTATCAAATTTATTGAGACTTGTTTTGTGGCCTAACATGATATATCTTTTAAATTATTTATTTTTTTATTTTTAAAAAATGTTTATTTATTTTGAGAGAGAGAGAGAGTGGGGGAGGGGCAGAGAGGGAGAAAGAGTATCCCAAGAAGGCTCCGTGCTGTCAGTGCAGAGTCTGACATGGAGCTTGACCCCATGAGCTGTGGGATCATGACCTGAGCCAAAATAAAGAGTCAGACACTTAACCAACTGAGCCACCCAGGCATCCCTAACATGGTATATCTTGGAGAATGTTCCACAGGCATTGGAGTATGTATTCTTCTGTTTGGGGATGGAATGTTCTACATACATCTATTAAGTCCCTCTAGTCTAATGTGTCAGTTAAGGCCATCGTTTCCTTATTGACTTTCTGTCTGGATGATCTGTCCTTTGGTGTAAGTGGGATGTTAAATCCCCTACTATTATTGTATTGCTGTCACTTTCTCCCTTTTTAAACACATTCTAAAAGTACTACATTTTTTACTACCATCCTCCACATTTTATGGATATCATTTTTTCTATCTTTATTTTGAGTATCCCTTCATTATTGCAGACACAGTTGATTTTACTACTTTTGTCTTTTAACCTCCCTACTACCTTTTTATGAGTGATTGACACATACCATTAGTATATATTGACTTTTGCTTTTATCCACGGAATTTTTTTCTTTTCATAATCTTTTTACTTTTATTTGTGGCCTTTTCTGCCTAAGGAAATTGCTTTCACATTTCTTTTAAGACCAAGTTAGTGACCTTAGTGAACTCCTGTAACTTTTATTTGTCTGGGAAACTTTCTCTTCTGCCATTCTGAATGACAACCTTGTCAGGTAGAGGATTCTTGGTTGTAGGTTTTTTTCCTTCTAGCACTTTGAGTATATCCTGCCCCTCCCTTCTGGCCCACAGAATTTTTGCTAAGAAAATCAGCTGATAGCCTTATGGGGATTTACCTGTACATAATTATTTGCTTTTCTCTTGTTGCTTTTAAGATCACTCTTTATCTTTAATTCTCACCATTTTAATCATTATGTGTCTTGATGTTTAGGTTAGGCAAGTTTTCAGCTATTATTTTTTTCAAGCGACTTTTGTTACTTTCAGTCTTCTTCTTCTTTTGGTACCTCTGTAATGCAAATATTAATATGCTTGATGTCACAGAGGGTCTTAACCTGTCCTTATTAAAAAAGATTTTTTTCCTTTTTGTTGTTCAGCTTGGGTGCTCTTCCCTACCCATCTTCCAGATTGCTGATCTCTTATTCTGAATCCTCCGATCTGCCGTGGATTCCCTCAAGTGTGTCACTGATTTCAGCTACTGTATTCTTCAGCTCTGATAGGTTTGTTTATGCATTTTCTATCCCTTTGTTGAAGTTCTCACTGAATTCTTCCACTCTTCTCTTGAGTCCAGTGAGCCCCTTTATGATCACTACTTTGCACATGTTCTCGGGTAGATTGCTCATCTACATTTTGTTTATTTTTCTGAGGTCTTGCTCTTTCATTCAGAACATATTTCTCTGTCTCGTTATTTTGTCTGACTCTCTGTGTTTGTTTCCACATGTTCGATAGATCAGCTACATATCCTTCTCATGAAAGTAGTGGTCTTAGAAGACCCCAGAAGAAGTCTTGGGGGCCCAGCAGCACAGTCTTCATTGGTATCGACAACCGGGCACTCCAGGGGTGTCCTCTGTGTGACTACGTGCTGTGGCTGGGCCTTGACTGCTGTGGGTGGGCCTGACCCATGGCTCGGCTGTGGCAATGACTTGGTGCCACTGCTGTGGGTACGTGGTGGGCAGGGCTGGCCCCCGGTGCGGTTGGTTGAGAGGCCCGACTGTCATCGATTATGAGTTGCCTGTTTTTACTTTTATAAGCAGTGCTCCATAAATATCCTCAAAACCGAGCCCCATGCCATAATGCTGACGATCTCCTTAGGGAAAGTTCTGTTAGTAGAATTGGTAAGTCAGAAGGAATGAATGCTTTTAAGGCTATAGTTTTATTGTGCCAAATGGCCTCCCACAAAGTTGTACCACTTGTGCTAGAGGAGATTTTCAGCACAAAAATTGCTGTGTGGAATAGCATGACTCAGAAGGATTTGCTATTTTACAGTGTAGGGCCTCTTCCTGTTTCCATGTTCTGATTATTGCATCAGAGGAGACAGCAATGCTTGTGCAGAGAAGTTGTCGGTGGGAGCCCACCCTGCCAAAACCTTCCTCCACACCTTCTCTCCTTGGCCATCACTTGGCTAGGTGTCTGGGACCCGCATCTCCCTTGTGACTTTAATGGTTTTGGGGAGGCAGACCACCAACCTGAAGATAACTCTGCATCTGCATAATGTGTTGAGAGGTATGAAAGGCAAAAGCAGGGTAGAGCAAGAAAAAAATAAGTTGTAGGTGGTTAGGGAAGGCCTCCCTGGGCAGGGGACAATTAAGCTGACATATGGCAAAATAGGGGTTAGAGTGTGGTATCGGGGGTGGGGAGGGAGCTTGTGGTAACTGGGCTGATTTTCAGCTGGTGGCTCCCATAAGTTTATTCTTTATATTTTTAAAGTAGGCTTCACACCCAATGCGGGGCCTGAACTCATGACCCTGAGGTCAAGCCAGATGCTCTACCTACTGGCTGGCCCCTGTGTGATCAGTGTGATGATCGCTGATGGCTGATTAATTTTTTTTTTTTTTAGAAATAACATGAGAGGAGCAGTGGCCTTTTATTTATTTCATATATGCATATTTTATTATAGCAGGACTTACAAAATGTAAATTTTGCCATTTATCCTTTTTAGCATTTTTCATTGCAGCAAAATACGTATAACAAAATGTACCATTTTAACCATTTTTTTAAATGTTTATTTTTGAGAGACAGAAGAGGGAGCCAGTGGAGTAGGAACAGAGAGAGAGAGGCAAACAGAGGATCCAAAGTAGGCTCTGTGCTGACAGCAGAGAGCCTGATGTGGGGCTCGAACCTATGAACCATGAGATCATGACCTGAGCTGAAGTTGGATGCTTAACCGACTGAGCCACCCAGGCGCCCCTTACCCATTTTTAAGTACATAGTTCAATGGCATTAAGTACATTCACACTGTGTGCAACCTTCACCATTATCCGTGTCTACAACTTCTCATCACCCCAGACTGACACTGTGCACCAGCTGAACAATTAACTCCTCCTTTCGCTGCTCCCACCCCCAGCCTCTGGTAACCACCATTTAGCTTTCTGTCTTTATGAATCTGACGACTCTTGGCATTTCATATAAATGAAACTATACGCTCTTTGTCCTTTTGTGATGGGTGTATGTCTCTTAGCATAATGTCTTCCTGGTTTATCCATGTCGTAGCACGTGTCAGAATTTCATTCCTTTTTAAGACTAAATAATATTCCATTGTATGTATATACCACATTTGGGGTATCCATTCATCCACTGATGGACATTTGGGTTCTTTCCATCTTTGGCTATTGTGAATGATGCTACTCTGAGCATAGGTGTACAAATCTTCGTTCAGGTCCCATTTTCAATTAGTTTACATATATGCCAGGAGTGGAATGACTGGGTCATATGGTAGTTCTATGCTTAATTTCTTGAGGAAGCACCATGCTGTTTTCTACAATGGCTGCTGTTTTATATTCCTCCCTCCCCCCAGCAATACACAGGGTTCCAATTTTTCTACATTCTTTCCAACATTTATTTTATGTTTTCTTTCTTTCTTTTTTGAATAATAGCTAGCCTAACGAGTGAGAAGTGGTCTCTGGTTGTGATTTTTATTTGCACTTCTGTAATAACTAATGATGTTGAGCATTGTTTCCTGTGTCCCTTGGCCATTTGGATATTTTCTTTGGAGAAATGTATATTTAAATTTTGTTTACTTTTGATGCAGATTTTTTTGTTGTGCTGTTGAATTTTAGGAGTTCTTTATATATGATAGATAGTAATCCCTTATCAGATATGTGATTTGCAGGTATTTTCTGTGGGTTTCCTTTTTTCTCTGTTGATAGTGTCCTTTGATGCACAGAAGTTTTTCATTTAAATGAAGTGTGGTATATTTAACTTTCATTGCCTGTGCTTTTGGTGTTATCTCCAAGAAATCATTGCCAAATCTAGTGTCATGAAGATTTCCCTGTGTTCTTCTACATGGTTATATATTTCATTGTATTGGTATCAAGGGCCCTGATTGGTATCAATCACTTATAACCTCAATAAAGCTGCCTACTAAATCATGACAGCAATCATTTATTCTCACTCAGGTATCTGTGGGTCAACGGGAGGGTCAGCAAATCTAAGCTAGGTATGACTGATTCTGGGCCGTGTGTACTTTCAGTCTGCCCACTCATCTCTGGTGGCCAGGCAGGAGTTCAAGAGGCAAGCTCCTCTGTATAAGGGCCATGTGTTTCCACTAGTATGGAGGTTGTCTAAAACACCCATTGGTCAAGGCAAATCATACAGCCAAGCCCAGCTTAAGGGTGGGACAGCACACTCTGCCTACCACGAGACCCCAGGATGGGTGCTGATGTATACTCCTATGCAGGGTAAAGACTTGGGACCAATCATTTGATCATCCATAGTGATGGCCAAGGGTTGGGGATGAATTTGGCAGGGGTGAGGCTGAGAGAGGGTGAGTGCACCTAAAATATGGTGATCATAAGGGTAAGGAGGAAAGTGCCAATTACTAGATAGATGAGATGTATTTGTTAACTGAATAAAAAAGAAAAAGAGCGTGTCAGTGGAGGTAAGCCTACGGAGGTGGGAAAGGGGAGCATGGGAACCCATTTGGAGAAGAAATTGTGTCACTGCAGGATATGTTACGTGTTAGCGACCTACCCAGGAGGAGATGTTAAGTGGGTAAGAGGCTCTATGGGATAAACTGAACTCTACTTGCAGAGAGCTGAGGGTCTTCTGGGAGAAGGAGGACTTGTACAAGTCTAACCCTCACAGCTGGAATGAAATGCAAACCCAAAAACCAGGAGAACTGAGGGTCTAGCTTCTAGCAGGGACCCAGGATGACTTCGTGGAAGAAGTGACAGAGCTGTGCCTTGAAGGCGGAACTGGGTGTGCAAGATGGAACCAGGTGGTGCTCCGGATGGAGAGAACAGCCTGGCCAAGGACAGGTTGTGGTGACTGGCAGTGAGGGAGAGGGTGTAGACTGCAGCAGGGTCCCAGAGCTGGGCCCAGGTCTCTTGGCTGCCCCCCTACTGGTGAGCCAGGGGGTAGGAGAAAGCCGACCTTGATCAACTCCATTCTAGCTCCATGCTCTGATGGGGCTGGGGTCTGTGGATCAGGAACCTCCACTACCTTTTCTGGAACTTGAAAAAATAGTGACTGCTCAGTTCTGGTAAAAGTATGGGGAAACCGGCCCTTCTCTATAAGAGTTGGGGGGAATGCAACTTGGTGCACCCTCTTTGGAGAGTAGTTTGTCAACATCGATAAAAATATGAAAGTTTCCATCTTTATACGGTGTGTGTAGATATAGGAACAAGGCTATTCATTGTGGCTTCATTTGTCAAAGTGAAAAGTTAAAAACAACCTCAGTGTCTATCAGCAGAGATAAGTTACGGTCCTCTCTCCCCCACCATAGAACCTTCTACAACTGTTAAAAAGAGGAGGCTTTCTACATTCTGAAACAGAACAGTCTTCAGGATATATTGTCATGTGGCAAAATGGAGTAGGGTAGCACGGATACCGCTTAGATTTTTCTAAGAGAGGGAGAGACCTCTATGCTATATCCGTGTATGCACATAGGATATTTCAGGAAGGCTCCTTCCAAGGTTGTCTCAGGGAACATGCGGGCTTGGGTAGAAGGGAGACTCACTTCCTGCTACACACCCTTTTGTAGAGTTATTTACCATGTCTTTGCATTACCTCCAAAAAGAATAGACTAAAATAAAATATATTGCCTACAGAGTGACTTTTTATTTTTATTTTTTTATTGTTTTTTTACTTTTTATTTTTAAGAGTAAGAGCGTGAGCAGGGGAGGGGCAGAGAGACAGAGGGAGACCCAGAATGTGAAGCAGGCTCCAGGCTCTGAACTGTCAGCACACAGCCCGATGTGGGGCTCAGACCCACAGACTACAAGATCATGACCCGAGCGGAAGTCAGACTCTCAACCTACTGAGCCACCCAGGCTCCCTGGAATGACTTTTAAAAAAAAGTATAGGTCAAGGAGACTCAGATACCAGGCTTTGCATAGAGGATTCTGGGCCACTGTGGTACCCCTTCCTGGGGGTCCCTATCCTGCCTGCCTCTTCTACCACCAGCCCCAGACATCAGTCAGTGGGAACTCTGGGGACGGATCCAGGGGAGGGCGCGAAGAGACTAATCTTTTCCCTCCTTACAGGAAAAGTCCCTCTTAGTGATCTGTCACAGCAGCCTCCCCTGCCAGTGGCCTGGACAAGGTGTGCTTTGAAGCGTGGCCATCAGTGGCTGATGCTGACAGTGGTTTGTCCATTAGTGGCCCTAATGGTGTCATCTGCAGGCGCCTCCTTGCACGCACGAACCCCTCTGTGTGTAGTGGTGGTGAATAATCCCCAAATTGTATTTGATTTCTGCCGTGTATTTCTGTATTTCTATTCAAAGTTGAGTGCATCTGATTTTATGGGAATTCATAGCAGTTCAAACTAAATTGTGGCACCCTGCTGGGAAAATCTTTCACTCCTGAGAAACTGAAAAGCCGCTCAGATGTCCCCTCCTGCCCTTTCCCTCCCTCTCTGCTCTGTTTCTTGCTGTCCCCTTGCTTGCTGGGATGGAAGGCACTGCCTCTCCCCTGACGGGGCTGCAGGGACAGGTGGGAGATGGTAACCGCGAGGGTCCTGACCTGGGAGTTGGGCCCACAATGGGCTGATTTCCCAGAAGAGGGGAGTGTGCTTTGTTCCTGCAGCAGCAAGGACTGTGCTTTCCAGTCTCTGTCCAGGAGACCAGGCTGTGATGGGCTCTATCTTGGGTTTGGTCCAGGGGCATTTGGTGACACCTCTACAGATGGGGAGGAGCTTTAGGAGGAACCTGGCTTCCTCCAGCCTGGGGGAAGCAGTGGGGACAGGAAGGAGGGGCCCTCTAAGGTTGGGTCAGGGGCATCGTGAAGGCACATTTCCTGCGGGGGTCCAGCTTGTGTGTCTGTGTGAGGGAGCATAGGAGTGCCTTCAGGCACTTGTTTTCCTTTTAAATTGTTAGTCTCACTTTCAGCCTGGGGCCTGGTCTCCAAGGCCAGGTTTAGCCCATTCTGGTACTCAAGCGTCCCCATGGCGGGAGCACAGGGCAGTCCTGACAGTGGACCTCCTGGCGGTGTAATCAGGATAACCCCCCAAACTGCCCCAGTGTGGGAAGGTAACAGGGCTGGGGTGGGAGGCAGGGGTCTCTGAGCTGGGACCCTCCCCCTGCCCGAAGGAGGGGCTCCTTGTCCACGGAAGGGCCTGAGTAGCAGCACAGGGGTACTGTTGGCCAGAGGACCTTTGAGGACCCTCCCAGTCTGAAGGGTCTCCTCCGGCAGTCACACCTGGGACTGTGGGCTTCAGGGAAGCTCAGCAGAGCATAAGACAGAACGTTATTATTTTTAATATAAATTTATTTTTATTTCTTTATTTTAGAGAGCATGAGCGGGGAAGAAGGGCTGGGGGGCGGGAATCTTAAGCAGGCTCCACACTGAGCATGGTGCCTAATGTGGGGCTCAATCCCACCATCTTGGGATCATGACCTGAGCCGAAATCAAGAGTTGGATGCTCACCCAACTGAGCCACCCAGGCGCCCCTAGGGGAGAACTTTTTTTTTTTAATTCTTTAATGTTTATTTTTGAGAGGGAGCAGGGGAGAGGCAGAGAGAAGGAGACACAGAATGTGAAGCAGGCTCCAGGCTCCAAGCTGTCAGCACCGAGTCCAACATGGGGCTTGAACTCCTGAGCTGTGAGATCATGACCTGAGCCAAAGTCGGATGCTCAACTGACTGAGCCACCCAGACGCCCCTAGGAAAGCACTTTCTAATCAGAGTTGTGTATCTATTCACAGGCTGCTGCCGGCATTTTGGTAGTGTGGACATAAGCTAGGTCTCTGGTTATAAAGACATTGGGTGTTACTACAGAAAATTGGGAAAAGTGTGTGTAGAAAAATACGTGATGAGCTATGACCTCACCACAGATGAAACTGTTTCACATGATAATTCTGTCCAGGCACACGCTACCCTACACACATTCACACACATACCCATCCGTACGTGGTCCTGTTTGCTTCTTGTGGACGTCACACAGTTGAACCAGTTCCCGCTGGGCGTCTGGGCTGTTGTGAATGTCGCTGGGGCTTAGGGTTCATGCGCCGCCATGACCGTTTCCTCAGCTAAAGTTCTGGAGGTGGAATCGCTAGGCCACACACGAGAGCGGCTCTTTACAGGTTTCAAACACTGATGGATGTTCGCTGCCAAGTTGCCTCAGCTCGAGGTTGTGGGGGGGGAGGCCTTGGTGACCTTGTCTCTCTGGTGGCTCCAAGTGCCACCTACGTGCCGATGACTCCCACACGGACACACGCCTCTCTGGCCTGACGTCTAGGTGGAGGCGTCCTCCTGCCCGCCCCGCGCTGCTGCTGGGTTCTCAACAGCCATTGCAGACTCACCATGCCCCAAACTGAACTTCTGCGCTTACCCCTCAGCCTGTTCCACCTGCCGCCTTCTTCTGACGGGTTAACGGCAACTCCACCCTTCCGGACACCTGGGCCAAACCCTCAGGCTCACTTCTTTCTAACAGCCACATCTTCTCCAGTCGGAGAGCCTCTCAGCTCTACCTTGACATATACCGGACCCCACATCCTCTACCCCAGTCCCCGGCGGGACCCCTCATGTGTTTCTGGCCTCCACCCCTGCCGTAGCCTCCCTGATGCTCTGCCTCTTTCTGCCCTTGCCCCTGCAGTCAGTCCCCAACACCACAGGCAAGTGCTCCCATAAAACTTGACTCACTCATGTCACTCTTGAGTGGCTAAGGACCATGACTCCTGCTTTACTTCCATCAGTGATGAGCCCCTTGTGTCTGTGGCCTCGTCTCCTGCAGCTGTCCCTGCTGCGGACCCAGTTACAGGCACACTGGTGTCCTCTTCAAGCGAGCTCGCACACTCTTGCCTCAGGGCCTTTGCACGGGCTGTTGCCGCTGCCTGGAAGATGTTTCTCCCTTAACAACCACATGGATCACTGTTCATGTAACACCTTCATTGATACCCTTACCCTGTTCCTCGCCTTTTTCCTAGTATTCTCAGACACACTGTCCAAGTCGTTCGTCTTCACTGTCTGTGTTGGTCTCTCCTGGGAGTGTCCGCCCCCTGCAATGGCAAGGTCCTCAGCTTGTTTTCACCTGTGTGCCAGTGTCTAGCACAGTGCCAGGTACACGGCAAGTAACGTCAGGGCAGACATGTGCAGTGTGGCCCGACCGGGCTTGGAAGCCTCTCTCTCTTGTTCACCAGCACTCGGGGATATAAATGGAGGCTTTGATGGGGAGGTGATTCCCAGGTTGGGTGACTCCTTGGATGCCGTAACTGTGCCACCTGCCAGAACCTCCCCGGTGGCCATCAGCCCAGGCCCACCTGAGTGGCAGGTTTTTCCAGATGATCACAGGGGAAGGTGGAGGCCAGCATGGGTTGCGTTGCTGCCTTGAGCATGGGGATCTTTGTAGTGAAAGGTGTTAACCTCTTGGGGATGGTGCTGGAGGGAGCTATGTGGGGTGAGGAGGTGGGGGACCTGGTCACCTTGGATGGTGTAGACGTTGTCTTATGGTACTGGTCCTAGGGCCATGGCCTGGGACAGGCCAGTATGCTAGAAGGGCAGACTACACAGGAGCCCCTTCCCAGCCCTCGCTGTCCCTCTCTTCCTGGCACATGCACTTGGCCTTGCTGCTGGCTCCTGCATACTGTGTGTATGAAGTAGTTGCAAGGATTGGGGCTGAGGTTGGGTGACCAACTTTGGACAGCCATCAGAATGGAGTTCAAACCCAGACTTGACCACTTGCTAGCTGTGTGGCCTTGGGCACGTTACTGAAACTGTCTGAGCCCCAGCAGGTACTGCACACTGCACACCACAGTGGCTGGCATGGAGCATGCACTCAGTGACCGCTAATGTTGTGCAGCCCACATCTCATCCTTCTCTGCAGGATTTGGGACTTCTCCTTTGATGGCCCTGGGCGGCAATGGTCTCTATCATTTATTTGACACCTAGCACATGCGTTTAGCTATCCACCCCCAAGGCCTGGCACAAGGCTTTGCATGAAAGAGGATGTTGAGAATTGACAGCCTGAGCGCTTTGAGGCCTAGTTCTCTGTCTTCTTGGCACTAGGTATGTTTGGGGGATTTCTGGAAGTCTTTCTATAAGAGTGGGCTCCGAGCCAGGCACCTGAAAGATTTGGGGGCAGCCAGGTCTGACCCTGCTCCCACCTCAGGGGCACATCTCTGGCACTTATCCCAGGCCCAGAGAAGAAGCCTCACACGGAAGGCTGTGTGCCTATGTTTGCTGGCCCAGCGGGGGCAGCTGAGGGCTAGGAGGAGCTCAGGCCCCATCCGGAGGCGGAGGAGACCACACAGCCCTGTTAGGTGGGAAGTGGGAGGGCTAGGAAGTTAGGGAACAGCTGTTGCACAGGGCAGCGCGAGGTCAGGCTCTCCCGGGGGGACACATGCCCCTTGCTGTAGGCCCAGTGTCAAGGACATGCCTGCAGGCAAGGCAGCATCCATTAGGACACCTGGGCTGGAGGTTGGAGCCCAGGGGCCTCCTCCCACTGCCCTGAGCCTCTCGCTCTCTGGGCCTTGCTTTCCTTCCCGTAGCCAAAGGGGCCAGAGGAAGAGCCAGAACTGAGACCTCAGAGAGAACCCAGTAGCAGGATGGACCCACTTTTGCCTGGCTATAGCGCTTCACCCTTTGAATCCAGAGCCCCCCTGATCTGTGGTCTAGGCTTCCTTGCCCCAAGCTGAGGACAGAGAGTCAGCATGGAGCAGACATGGCCCCTGCTTCTAACTGCTTCACAGGTGCCCCCACAACCCTGCAAAATTAGTGCTGCCCTTAACCCACAGGAAAGAGGTGCCGAGGTGGTATGATTGCCTCTGAAGGGGAAGCAGACGTTGAAGGAGACAGGTTGGGGGACAGTGTGCCCGGCAGCACTGGAGCCCGAGCCAGCATTGTGGAAATGAGATGAATTTTACATGTGCGGGTGTGTCGTGCGCATGTGCACATGTCTTTGCAGACATTCATTCTGTGTCTATTGTGTGTCATACTCCTGAGTGAGGGGCCGTGCCTTCCCTTTTATATGTTAGGAAACGGACCGAGCGGTGTGTGATGGCATCAGTTCCAGTCCGGGGGTGACCTCTATGGGCCTTCATTTCGTCATCTGAAAAATGGGGACAGTACATTCCAGGGACATTTTGGAGGACTGAATAAAATATACCCCTGAAAATCTCCGGTCTGTGGGAGTGACCCTAGGAGTGTTCATTTTCTTCCTTCCTTCCTTCCTTCCTTCCTTCTTTCCTTCCTTCCTTCCTTCCTTCCACGGCCAACTTCGTGCAGCACCTAGCAGAATGGCTACCCTCCCCAGCTATTTGTGAGTGATGTTCTTGGCAGATGTTGTTTAATTCTTATAACATCTGGTTTGGAAAGGCAGAGGGCTGGAGACTTTTTTTTAAAAGATACTCACTCACTAGGCAATGTCAGATTGTCACTTAATTGCTCTGTGCCTCGGTTTCTCCACTTGTAAATCAGGGATAATGCTAGCAATGCTGGCCAGCTTCTTTGTAGGATATGATACACTGATGCAGGATAACAGATGGAAAGTGGTTTGAACATTTAGAAAAGAAGGCAGCCTGCTCAACCTCACTAGTAGTTAGGGAAATGCAAATGAAAGCAGCAATGCCACACCATTTGTCATGCATCCGATTGGTGGCCATTTAAAAGAGGGATCACTTCCAGGTGGGCACAGAGGCCCTCTCATATGCTGCTGGAGGGAGTCGGAATTGCCACAACCTTTCCAGAAGGTAATATGGCGGTGTCTAATAAAGGTTCACATACATGCTCGGTGTTGTGTCTAATCCACCCAGTAATGCCGCCGCTGGAGAGCCAAATTCAAGAGCAGCCAAGGTCCCAACATGATTATATTCAGAGGGAGGCCCATCGTGGCATTCCCCATGGTGGTGGGACCCTGGGTGCAGCCAAATGCCCAACAGTAAGGGATGCTTGTCCCTCTTGCAAACATCCACACTCTGAACTGTGAGTTAGCTCCTAAAAAGAAGGGCGTAGATGTAGCAGCGTTGACCTGGAGGGTCATCCGTGAAATATCATGATGTGAGAAGAGCAACTTTCTTTTGTGTCGAGGCAGACTCCATCATTCTAAAGATAAACACAGCCGCACCGCTCCAGACGTGCGTGTAATGCGAACGGATTTGCTTGGGTGCGGAGAAGGGCCCTGGTGGGATGTGCGCCCGGCCCAACCCACCCACTCTGGCCATCAGACACGATCTGTTTGGCTCATAAAAAGCTGAATTATTTGCCAACATTTAAAAAACAGAATTCATAGAAAAAGCCCAATGGCCGGTTTTTGATTGAGAAAAATCAGAAGCCCTGGCCACGCTGGGCCCGCATCCCTCTTGGCTGGAACAGATGGGCGGCTGCCACTCTTGGACAGAGCCTGTGGCCTCTGAGCAGCCATCACCCCCACCCAGCTGGTGTCTCCCTCATTTCTACTCCTGGCCTGGCCTCTGGAGCCTATCAGTTTGCACCCCCGTGATGGGCTATGAACATTCCGAAGCTCCAGGGGGTGGAAATATAGGATGTATGGGAGGGGGTGTTCATCTTTTATTATTTAAATACATCTTAGGATCTTTTAGTCTTCAAGTTACTGTTTCATGCCTAATAATCAGGACAATTTAGGTACAATGTTAGCAGGGAAACAAAAGGGCGTGACGGGCCATCGCATGTTGTGTCAGGAATCCCAGCCGGGTCATGTCACGGGCCACTGGGGGCCCAGACTGACAAAGGCCACGCCGGGTCTGGAGTTAAGGGATCTGAGCCTGTGGCTCTTTTGGAATCTCTCGCCCCCGGATCTTGCAGAAATGCGCAAGTCTCTGCAGAGATCCCTTCCCTTCGGTTCCCTTCGCCTCCCCATGTCTTTTCCTGGTCTCTCATCCACGAGGGAGGTGGCAGGTCAACTGAGGTCCGATGCTGAGCCTGGCGCTCACTAGCCGGAAGCTCTGAGCAAGCTGTTCATGTGCAGGATAATGTGCAGGCTCTGGGCCAAGCCCTGCGGGGAGAGGGGCCAGTGGGCTGTGTCCCTGTACTAACAGGGCTAGCGTTTTCGAGGGACGTGGGGTCCCTGGCTGAGGAGCGTGGGCCCCTCCTGGTGCCGCTGCTGGCCTCCGGGAGGCCTGACCCTGGGCTGCTGCAGGCGTGAGGAGGAGCCGGAGGACCGTGGCGCTCTGTCGTGGGGCCACCGCTGTGGTGGGAGGTGCACTCACCATCCCCGACACCCTTGGAGATGGGATCCCACCTCGCTGAGCCCCAGATCTTGCCAGAGCTTTGCTCTGAGCCCCTAGAAACGTGGCATCAGTGTCCCCAGACTTGCTGTGGAGCCCTATACAGTTACCTCCCCTCTCTGTGCCTCTTTGGACATGAGATAATATGGTAGAGAGAAAAGGTGGGAAAAGACATGACCGCTGGGCACTTAGGCTGGGGGATCGGGGTGCTGGGCCTGCCAAGCCTTGTCTTAGACCCCTGACTGCCCACTTAGCTCGCATCTCCTGTCCCTGTCCCCAGGCTAACCAAGCCCCATGGCGCCCGGGGCTGCCATTCTAGAGGATGGAGACAACAGCCCCCACCCTGCAAGGAGGCCAGAAGGCCTCAGCGATGCATTCCTATGCCTACTGCTTAGTCTCACTCACTCACTTGTGGGGCTGTTCACCCAGCCCCATGAGGGCAGATGGCGCCATTGCCTCTGCCCCCAGCCCTGGACGATATGACACCCAGCAATGCAGACCCTCTCTCCTTTCCCACACCCACCTTCCCCACGATGTGAGTGGATTCCTTCTCTTCTTCCCAGGCCAGGGGAGTGGTAGGGGTAGGGAAGTGTAGGAGGGGCTCAGAGCTGCAGGGGTGGGGAAGTGTAGGAGGGGCTCAGAGGTAGGCATCTCACCCTCTCCTTCCTTGTGTCCCTAGGAGCCATGAGGAGCCACGTTGCCACCAGCTGCCTCGTGGCCTGGCTGTGTGTGCTGATCTCTGGATGCCTGGGTAAGTCCAACCCGCTACCCTTCCTGCCCCCACCAGTGTGGGGTTTGTGCTCTGGGACGGGGGTCGGGACAGGGCTGCTCTGGGCCTGCAGGCCTTGCCTTGCTGTGTGTGTGACTGCACACACCCTTCCCTCTCTGGGCCTCGGTCGCTTCTGCAGCACTCATAGGACTGCAAATACCAGCCTTCCCGTGAGGGAAGGGGAGGAGCCTTGAGAACAGGTGAACTCTAGGGGAAGGAGGCATCTGTGACCATGAACTGCCCTTCTGGGATGCAGGGACCAGCCTTCGCAGCTGTCTTTTGAGCACCTACTGCGTAACGCTGTGTGTGTCCACGGCGCCAGCCTCTGGGGTGTGGGGCAGTGACCCGTGCTCAGGGAGCCCAGAGCCTGGCCGGGGAGGAAGCTGCAGCTAGATTTATACATAGAATGCAGGTGAGTATGGTGGTGATAAAGGTTGGATGTGGCTCCGGAGAAGCCCATTGGGAGAAAAGATTAATTGGGCCTGTGGGGACAGGAGGGACCCAGCCAGAAGGAAACATATAACCCGGGCTTTGAAGACTGAGAAGTGGTTTCAGCGTAGGGGAGCAGGAGGAAGGGAATTCTGGGAGGAGGGAACAGCTTGAACGAAGTGTGGTGGTGAGGAGCCCTTTCCCCTGGCAGGGAGGACCAGCCCTCCTTCCCCAGCATCAGCTCTGGTGCCCGCGGAAGCGGCCAGGAAAGACCTGGGCATTTGCCTGTCCCTTGGCTCCTGGACAGCTGGTGGCAAGGAACAGAGCAGCTCTGTGGACTGCTCTGAAGGAAGGCCAGGACCGCAGGCACGGCTGGCCTGGTGTCCCCTGGGGCCAGGGTGGCCCCGGGGGAGAGCTGTGGGCCCCGCCTGCCTGGTGACATGGGCAACACATTCCTGAGTGAGGCCAGCTCCTTCTCTCATTCCAGGGAGCCAGGGAGTGTCTGGAGGAAGCCAGCCTCGTGCTGGCTGCCCGAGAGTCTCCTGAAGCTCCCCTCTCCTGGCCACTGTGTGGAAGGATCTCTGCCAGAATGCCTTTGTGATGGGCAGCTCGCTTCCATCCAGGGAGCCCGGGATTACAGCACAGTCTCACAGTCTCAGGGGAGAGCCGGAGGGGCTCTCAGACCCTCTGTCAACTCTTGAGTTACTTTGCAGGAGAAACTGACACCTGGAGATGGAACCGTCCCGAGGTCATGCCAAGCAGGGTGTGGCTGAGCCTCAGTCAGGGTCAGGACACCACTCCCACAGCCGCTGGAGGAGACCTCAGTGGGGGCACGAGACCAGCTCTGGCCCTCTGGCTTTGATGGATGGTGGGAGTCAGGACACTTTCTCAGCCTGTCCCGGGGCTCTGTGACCTTGGACACTCATGCCCTTCCCCCACTGTTAAGAAGAAATATATTGGGTACCTGGGTGGTTCATTCGGCTAAGCTCCTGACTCTTGATTTTGGTTCAGGTCTTAATCTCGTGGTTTGTGAGTTTGATCCCCGTGTCGGGCTCTGTGCTGACAGTGCGGAGCCTGCTTGGGATTCTCTCTCTCTCCTTTCGCTATCTGCCCCTCCCCTGCTCGCACTGTTCTTAAAAATAAAACAGGTGCTAAGAGCCCAGCTGTATCCTCAGTAGAGGTGGCAGCTTCCTCTTGAGCTCTCTGGATGGAAGATTGTTCGTGCATCTCAAATGGGCACAAGGGAGCAGCACAGAGCGGGGCTCCTGGGTTCCCACCCCACTTCTCCAACAGCTTCCTTTGGGCAGGTGTCTTACTCTCTCTGTCCTTCACCTTTCTTATCTCTAAAGTTAAAGGACAAATGGACTCCCCTCCTTCAGTGGTCAGAATGATCAGATGAGTTAATGCGCATGTCCAGCCCTTAGAATGGCCCGTGGCACATATTAGGTGCCAAAATAATGTGTCAGCTCTTTTATTAGGAGCTGCAGCTTTCTCTGGGCGAAGGAAAATGGGGCATCGAAAACAGAAAAGCTAAGCCGGTTGCCTGGGACCACACGGCAACTCTGTGGCAAAACCAGCCCGGCTGGGACCAGTCTGCCCTGCACGTAGATGAGGGCCCCTCTCTCTCTCGCTGCCGGGTAGAGACCCCCTTCCTGGCCCCTGTCTGAGGTGGCCAGTGTTGTCACTTTGGCGTGGCGAGGCCACGGCTGGCCTTAGGGACCGAAGGACACCATCTTCCACCCTGGCCTTCCGACACCTGCCCCTGAGCCCCCACCCTGCTCTTGTCCCCCAGGCCGTCCCACGTTACTTCTACCCGCGGTGTTTGCCTCTGACCCACAGCCCCATGGA
This sequence comes from Crocuta crocuta, assembly GCF_008692635.1. Taxonomy (NCBI): domain Eukaryota; kingdom Metazoa; phylum Chordata; class Mammalia; order Carnivora; family Hyaenidae; genus Crocuta; species Crocuta crocuta. The sequence goes on along the minus strand of NW_027532406.1, from coordinate 4,621,940 downwards.
TCTGTCCTCCGATCCTGGGCAGTCAGAGTGGGGTCGGGCTCACGGACATCAGACCCTCCTGTCACCTTCTCAATGCCCAAGCTTGCCACCCTTCTTTCTCCCCTCTGGCCCCAACGTGTGCTTCATCTGTGGGCCTGCTGGGAGGGCAGGAGGTAGATGCCCTAGCAGGCCGGCCTCACCCCGCCCCTGTCTGGCCTGGCCCCGGAGCATGCCGCCGGGCTGTGCAGCTGGTCCCCAGGCCCTGGGCGTGAGGGGTCCTGATGGCGAGGCTACACGAGCTGGGGCACCTGACGGCAGCACATTGGGCTTCTTTTTTTTTTTTTTTTAATGTTTTATTTATTTCTGAGAGAGAGAGAGAGAGAGAGACAGACAGATAGCGTGAGCAGGGGAGGGTCAGAGAAAGAGGGAGATATAGAATCTGAAACAGGCTCCAGGCTCTGAGCTGTCAGCACAGAGCCCGACACGGGGCTCGAACCCACAGACTACGAGATCATGACCCGAGCCGAAGTCGGATGCTCAACTGACTGAGCCACCCAGGTGCCCCCAGCACATTGGGCTTCCGACTGCTGGGGCTCCCGTGGGCTGCACTGCAGCCACCGTGGCGGTGACCCGGTGCACAGGACGTCTCTGGCATGGAGGTGGCAGAGTAGGACAGTGTGGGGCTTTTTTCCTGAGGCTTGGAAACCAGGGCTGGCGAGAAAGAGGGATTTGCCAGGGCCACATGGCGGTGAGGGCAGAGTATGCCAGGCCCCTGAGTTGGCACCGTCTGCCCAGGGCTCCTCCCTTCTCACGGGGCGCCCCACTGCATGGACCTCAATGTGAGCCCCTCTGCTTGCAGTCCCCCATCAGCGATCCGAGAGTGGGGCAGGCAGGCCTGGGCTGCATTCAGGCCCGGCTGCCTCAAGGCTCTGCCACCGGCCAGTGTTCAATCCAGAGGAATCCCCTGCCCCACGACTCTGGATAAAGTCACCGCTTCCTGGCGTCCCCACACAGTTGTGCCAGATGCCGGTCGTTCCCAGAGCAGGTGCCGTGGAGCGGCCGCTCAAACGGTGTGATCTCTGTGACCTCCCCACTCCCTTCTCCCTCAGGCCTCTGGTGCTTAGAAGCTGGGTGCTGGGCACTGTTTGAAATATTTAAAGCTAGTGGACCCCTCGATCTACTGTGTGGGGAACAATCAGTATGAGTGGCTGGTGGAGGTGGGAAGAAGCCACCAGGGTGGAGCCAATGGTGGATGCGGACTCATGGGGATGGGGTGTGTGAGGCACAGACAGAGGGGCTGGTCATGGGCACAGGAAGCTGGGACTCTCCATCACTGAGGTCCCCCATGTCCCCTCCCCTCGTGTATCCACTCACTCACGGTCCAGCCGGCCTGGAGGTCTAAAAGCTCCCGAGGCAGCTGTTTTGCCTCGGGGGGACAGAGCCTCTGTGCCTTGAAAGTGGTTCTTAAGAGGGGCGCCTGGGTGGCTTAGTCGGTTAAGCGTCCGACTTTCGCTTAGGTCATGATCTCGCGGTTCGTGGGTTCGAGCCCNGAGTCCACTGTTGCTGTGCCCTTTCCCCATGTGTGCCCTGTCAGCCCCCTCCCGGTCCCCAGGTGCTGCACCGTCAGCACTCTGGGGGCCTCAGGACTGTTCCAAGAACTCAGGTCCCGCTGGGTCTGTGGCAGGGGACACATGCCCCCGGGGCCGTGCCAGCTGCCGTGCAGAGCACTCAGCGGGTGATTATCGGCAGGTCCTGTCAAAGAACAAGTTAAAAATGAACAGCACTGCTGCAGGCGACGTCTTTCCTCCTGGCTTCCCTCCCCCGGCCGCCCGAGCCACTGCTGCATTCTCTGGGCACCCCTGAGCCTTCCGCCCGGGTCCAGCCCGCTTCCCATGCTGGAGCCCAAGGCTCTTCTTAGTGATCAAAAGCCTCCCTCTCTGGCTGCGTTATTAATACCCATATTAATAGTAGTTACCATTTATCCAGTGCTTGCTGTGTGCTGGGGCATGGCGCTAAGCACTTTATGTGTGTAATCTCTCCTAATCCTCAGGACTGCCCTCAAGTAAGTCTTATTATTGCTGTTTTACACCTGAGTAAACTGAGGCATGGGAAGATCATGTGGCTGGAAGGAGGCACAGGGAAGTTCCAAACCAAGGCAAGGCCCTTGGCCCTTGGCCTCTTTCTGAGGCCGTTATGTGTGTGAGGGGCTCCGAATTCCTGATGTGAGAGGATGGAGGAGTGTGTGGGGGTGCATGTTTGTAGTAATGGTGATCAAAGAGGGCTTCCTGGAAGAAGGGGTGTCTGAGATGAAACTTGAAGGATGTCTAAGAAGAAACTCAAGTAGGAGTTTGGGGGGTGAAGGCAGAAGGGGCAGTGGCCCTCGCCGGAAAGGGAGACAGAGGCCAGAATGTTTGTGGGTTTGGAAGCGCTGTGTCTGGGCAGACTTGGGGGGAGGAGGCGAAGATGTCAAGCCACTCACCACTGGGAGCATCTCAGGCGGGAGGGGGTGTGCTCTTCCTCGACTCCAGCCTTCTCACTTCCTGGCAGCTGGCCTCCGTTCTGAGGCCTGGCACCGGCCCTGAGATGAGAGAGCCCCAGCTCTGCCGAGATGGGGAAAGGAGGCTGTCCCCGGACGACTCCGCAGGGCTGCTGGTGGCCGTATGACGTCAGCCCTGTGGGAGACAGACCAGCTGCCCAGCCCTGGTTGGCAAGGGCAGAAAGGCAAGGGCCCTCGCTTGCCTACTTCCGAGGTCTTTCCCATACCAACGACCAGTTCTTCGGTTCTCTGGGCACCAACTGGGTGTCCAACACTTTGATGAAATTCAGGCTGACAGTGTCTGGAGTTAGTGTCAGATCATACAGATTTAAGGGCTCGGGTGCACAAGACAGGCCACGCACGAGTCCTGGGCCACCCGTACGTCTCCCCTACCGGCCGGAAATCGGGGCTTCCTATGCCCCCTTCTCAGGTTTCTTCAGCTGGAATGACTCCCTTGGGTGAGGGCGGTGTCGGGCTTCCGCGTCCTCGCTAGGCGCCCCTCCCAGCACTGGATATGTTCACCTCCTGGATGCCCGTCAGAGCTCTTCAGTCTCCAGCCCCCTCCCCTCCCTGGAGGCCCGTGTGGGGCTAAAAGGTTCCCCCACTCACAAGATGGTCTTTCCACCGACCAGCTCCACCCTGGAGCTGCCTAGGGCCCCCCCCCCCACCAGGTCCCCTCACTAGCATAAATTCAGGGGGCTCCTTATAAAGGACACTCCTCTCCCTCTGGAAATTCTAAGGAGTTTTGGAGCCCTGTGCCAGGAACTGGGGCAAAGACCAAATATATATATATATAAATTTTTTTAACATTTATTTATTTTTGAAGAGAGAGAGGGAGAGAGACAGAGCATGAGCAGGGGAGGGGCAGAGAGAGGGAGACACAGAATCCAAAGCAGGCTCCAGACTCTGAGCTGTCAGCACAGACCCCGACTGGGGCTCAAACTCATGAACTGTGAGATCAAGACCTGAGCTGAAGTCAGAGGCTTAAGTGACTCAGCCCCCCAGGCGCCCCCACCTATATGTTCTGTTACACTATGCTACTGAAGGCCGCTAGGAGGAGGATCAGGGAACAGGCAAAGCTGGCCTTGGGGAGGCCTCGTGTGGGGCGGGGGGCGGGGCCTTATGGTATGGAGGACTCTTTGGAATCACTGAATTCCTCAGCCCATGCCAGGACCTCCCCAGCTCCTTCCAGACCTGGCCCTGATCCCAAGGCTGTCACAGAGTGATACAAGGTCAACCACCCTGGGGTCCCGTAAGGCCTGTGCGGCCGACTAGCTGTGCGACCCTGGGCAGGTTACTGCTTACTCCCCACAAGCCTCATTTTCCTCAGCAGTCAGCCGGGGATGTGATAGTCGCCCCCTGTAGCGTGAAGACTGATGGCAGGGACACAGTGGCCGGCATGGAGAGGGGTTCCAGAGAGGGCATCATTGTCATTTATCCCGTGGGCTCGGCTGGCCGTTCCTTCCCACAGTGAATACCTCCTGGGGCTCCTGAGTGCCTCCCCTGCTCTGGGCACCAGGCTGCTAGCGATCAAGGAGCACAGCCCTGGTCCTTAGTGCCTCCGCGTGCCACCTACAGCCAGGCTGCCTACGGGGAGTACAACGTGAGCCATATGGGTGAGTTGGAATTTTCTAGAAGCCGCGTTAGAAAAGAAACACATTTTAATAATAAGGTTAACTCAGTATATCCACAGTGTTTTCACTTCAACCCATGTTCGATATAAAAGGTTAATGAGATATCTTACACCCGTGTTTTCAAATAAAGCCTTTGATATCCTGCGTGTATTTCCTGCTTCAACACTGCCTCAGCGTGGATCAGGACGCACTAGCCGTGGGGGGCTGGTGGCCTCGCTCACCGTACGGCCTCCCTACTGGCATTAGTCCCCTTTTACCTGGAGGCAGGACTGTGGCTGCTGAGGTCCTGGGAAGGTGGCCGCGGCCCTGGACGCAGGCTCAGTGCCCTCTGCAGCCCCGACTCTGTGCCTCCTACTTGAGTGACACTCCTGTCCTCTGACTCTTCCAGGCCAGGTGAACCGACTGCCCTTCTTTATCAACCACTTCTTCGACACGTACCTGCTGATCAGCGAGGACACGCCTGTGGGTGAGTTGGCACAGGGCTGGCGGGCATGTGGGTGGCATGGGGTGGGCTCTATTCCCCCAAGTGAAGGGGATCTTAGAGGTTGCAGCTGTCTTCCACCCATTACTGGCACCTCTTTCGTGGTGTCCTCATCGGTGTGTGTATGGCCTCTCCTTGGTTGTCCTTGGGGATGGGGCGCTCAGTCCCTTCCCACACGGGGGGGGGGGTTCTAAGTGCCCAAAGAGTTGTCACATTGAGCCCAAGTTGCTTGACTTCTACTTCTGTCCTACAAGATGCCTTGTTCTCTTTGGGAAAATTTGAAGGTGGCAACTGTCCTAGAGTTTGATTGTAGCCTTTAGTACTTTCCTGTGATCACCAAGTTTTCCGCAGTGAGTCTGCCTGTTTTGTCATCAGGGAAAAAATGACTGATTTAGGAGGCGATCACAAGCATCGCTCACACCCCAGCTTGAGTCACCTCATTACCCAGCTCTGTCCTCATGATCCCCGTCCTGAGGGCCTGGCTCCCATGCCTAGGGCTGGAGATGTGCACGCACAGCCCTGTGGCCTTCGCTTGGCTCCAGGGACCAGAAGCTTCTTGGGAAATGCAGCTGTGCTGAAGGGGGGGACCCTCATTCCTGTGAGAGGCCCCTCCTGCCGCCACCCACACTCCCTCCCCTGTCCTCATTCTTGTCCGTGTCATCTTAGGGAAAGTGCCTGTCATCTGGGGCTTCTTAAACTCAGGTCTGCCTCCTCTGTGGGTCCACGGGTGGAGCTGTGCACCAGAAGGGGCGCACGGCCAGGGGTGGTGTGGCACCTCTTTCTGGAGTGTCACTTGTCCTTGGAAATTAAGCAAGATGGCACGGAGAGAGGGGAGGGCTGTGGAGGTATTTAACGCATAGGTCATTTTAAACACTCTTTTATATAAAACCAAACGTCGATGTGTGATAGAGAAGATGCGAAATTCTCCATAGGAGATCTCAGCAGACCGCAGCCTCTCCCCTGCTGTTTGCGGGGCCTTAGCGGCAGCGCCTGGAATGACCATACGGTCCACTCTTCCTGGCGGAAGCCATTCTGCAGGAGGGCGGAGATAGCAGGTGTGTTTCTGACTATTGTGGGGATTGTCCCCACAGCCAGGCCAGTCGCTCTTCATTTCTAGGAGCCGTGGGATGGGGGTGGGGCTCTGTGGAAAGTCGCAGCTCCTTTGGTGACTTGCAGCCTCTTTGGATCAGTGCTGCAAGGCTGGATTTGTGGGTATAGGTGTTTACAGGGTCATCCAGGAAGGAGGCTGCCAGCCTCTCTGTCTGCTTCTTCCGCGGGCTTAGCTCTTCTCATGGTGGGGGTGTGGGGGTGTGGAGAGGGTACCTGGAGGTCTCTTGGGGATGCTGCTGAGCTTCAGGGCATGCGTGTGGGCTTCTGGATTCATCTGGGGCTTCTCCCCACACCCAGGCCTCGCATGGGGCCGGTGTGGAGGTAGGAGAGTAGGCGCCTAGTCTATGTGGCTCGATAAGTGAATGACAGCTAGCAGCCTTCGTCGTCAGTAGAGGTTCCTTCGGTTCATTCGTCAGTGCACCAGATGTAGAGGGGGTTGCACCCTCTGTGCTGGGCCTAGCTGCCATGCCCCCAGAGAGAAATGCGACAAAAGGATAAAGAAATCAGTGTTGGGGTGTGGGGGCGAGGCTGGGTGTCTGGTTAAGTCCCAGTGGGGCCTTGAAGGAGGAAGGTGTGTCCTTCCAGTGACAGAGCAGAGGCAGGAGGGAGCAGGAGAGGTTTCTGGGAGGCGGTGGCCCTTGAGCAGAGTCCCCAAAGACTCCCTTTCTATTCCTTCACATACTGTTTCCTGCAGCTGATTTTTAGAAGGGTCTGGTTTTTGTTTTTTTAACATTTTTTAATGTTTATTTATTTTTGAGAGAGAGAGACAGAGTGTAAGTGGGGGAGGGGCAAAGAGTGAGAGGGAGACACAGAATCCGAAGCCGGCTCCAGGCTCTGAGCTGTTAGCACAGTAGCACAGAACCGACACAGGGCCCGAACTCACAAACTGGGAGATCATGACCTGAGCCAAAGCCAGATGCTCAACCTACTGAGCCCCCCAGGCGCCCCTGGAAGTGTCTAACCTCAGCCTTCCAGAGATTGCTTGTGGTGGAGGGACTGTGTCTGGGGCAGGGGGGAACCTTCGGAGCAGAGGCGTGGCCAACCGCTAACTGACGGGGCTGCTGGCCGGGAAAGGTCAAGGCCACTCTCAGGTGAGTGGTGCTGGCTGTGGCACCCCACCTGTGACCCTGCTCAGCCCCGAGTATGGGGTTCTGAGAGGCCGGCGGTGCAGGGGGCGTGGTGGGGTGGGGTGGGTATGCTTGGCCAGTACCAGTGGTGCCCGCCCCCTCCCAGTGAGCCCTCCAGCGGGCCCTGCTCTAGTTACCTTTGGCTCTGCCTCTTGATTGTCCTCTGCAAATGCTAGCATCGATTGGCTTCTGGGAGCAACTCCTAGGACACGGCCCCATTAAAGCTGCGCTTGGCAGCCACAGCAGGGACGTCCATCTGGTGCTATGGGGATTGATCCCTGGCTCTAGGGGACCAGAGGAATGAGAGAGGGCTCAGTGAGCTGGAAGACAGCTCCGTCCGTCCCTCCAGGCAGGGGTTGGTGCTGAGTTGGCCCACACCTTCCTGGCTTCCTCCCTTCATGTTGCATCAGGAGGGGGCAGCAAGCTCTGGCCTGAGAGTCACAAACTTAGTTTTTGTTCTTCACTGTGTGGCATTGGGCACAGCGCTGCCCCTCTCTGGGACTTACCTCCTATCTCACCAACGAGAGGGCATCGGGCCCATCTTGGACGGCCCTGCCGGCCCAGTGTACATCCTGGCCCTCAGGTAACAGGCCTGGGGACCTCCACCGTGTGCTGTCACCTGTGTGGCCCTGGGCCATTCAGAGGTTGATGTGGACTCACATGGATGTGGCAGGGTGCCAGGGTGAGGGTGGGGGCCGAAACAGTTTGTCCAAGGGACTGGCCCTTTGCTTGCCATGTGGAGTGGGGTGGCCTAGAGACTTGCCTTGGAGGCTCAGCTCTCACTGGCCCTTTCCTTTCTGAACCTCAGTGTTCCAGCCTGCAAAATGGGGATGGGGTAGACCCCTCTCTGGATTCCATACCTGGAACGATCTGTTACTGAAAGGAGAGCCTGTGTGTGGCCTGGAGATGACTGATTGAGCTGTCCTGGCAGCCATGGGCTGACGGGGGGTGGGGGAGACAGGTGCACAGAGGAGCTGGGTGTAGGGCGGTCACTACCAATAGCTAGAGGCAGAGCCCAAGCCAGTCTGAAAGTGGCATGAGGTCAGAGCTGTGGGCAGGCCAACTTCCAGCTCTGGCGCTGCTTATCTGGCTTCTGCTTAATGCCCAACGGTGGGGAGCTCATGACCCTTTAAGACAGTTCATTTTTGTGCTATGGGGACAGTTCTGGAAATGAAAACTTCTTCCTAATAGGAATGTGAAATCTGTCCCTGGAGCTCCCACCCACTGAGCCTAATTCTGACGACTGGAGCCTTACAGAGTAATAATAACAATATATGATACACTATATATGCATAATATATATGATTATAATAAGTATGTTTACTGAGTGCTCAAGGTAGTGTAGAGTGTTTTAACTAATGTGTTTCCAAATTCCTCTTAAGATTCTGGAGGCAGAGTTGGCTGTGGGCTCTGTTAGTATGTAGTTTCTGCAAATTTTCTCTCCTGAGCTAGAGACTGGGTCTTGGATTCACCCCAAACCTTCTGAGCCTTTCCATTCTTTATGCTGTCGCCTCAGTTTCGGCTGGCGGGCCAGCGGCCGTGGGCTGGGGAGCAGAGGGGGGAGCCCAGCACAACTGTCCCAGATCCCTCGCGGAGGCTATGCGTTGTGTCGCTCTATCTCCTCACCCATCTCTGGTTCCAATTCCCTCTGCCCGATGTTCTTTTGGGGGACCATCTCCCAGCCAGAGAAGACAGGAGCCAAGTGAAGTCATTAGGGAGTCGTGCCTCCCCCTCCCGCCACGAGCCTGTTAACATTCAGGGCCCCCTTGTCCCTGTGTGTCAGACATGAATATCCATCATCGGCAGCTGAGCTGGTCGGGAAGGGGCAGAGCAGGGGCAGATCAAGGACTCAGCGCCTGGTTGGGCCAGTGACATCGCCCACACCATGGCCTTGGCTGTCAGCAGTGAATGTCTGCATGGCATCTATATGACAAGGGGTGGACGCTTCCTGGGTGCTGCCTGCAGGTGACGTCCCTAATCCACTCCAGACACTCACCAGTATGGCCCGTGGCAAGGGCTGTAATTCTCAGACCTGTGGCCTTCCAGCTTTTGGTCTTTTTCTTTTCCTGGGCATCAGTTCTCTGGCTGTTCCTTCTCAGCCTCCTTTGCTGGCTCCTTCACACCTCCCGCGCCCCTGAGTATTGCAGGGTCCCAGGCCTGGCTCCTGTGTGCCTTCCCCGTGGTCTAACCCCGTGCCCGTCAACTCTGGTCTTGCTGCTTCAGGTCCTGCCCATATGCTGACACGCCGGAGGCTTCTACGCCCTCCCTGGGCCTCCTTGCAGAGGATGCTCCAGACTTGTGTGTGCACCTCCATGCTCAGCATTTCTACGTGGGTGTCTGCAGGGCTCTCAGCCTCTGTGCATCCGGGCTGGACTCCTGCCCTTGCCCCAGACCCTGCTTGCCCTGCAGCCTCGCTCGGCTCTGCTGCAACTGCACCCCGCCCCCAACACACAGTTGCTCAGGCCAGAAACTTGGCGTCGTCCCTGCCTCTTGTCTTTCTCCCTCTCACCGCACTTCCGATTCATCAGCAAATCCTGTTGGTGCCATCTTCAAAATGTTTCCAGAATCTTCTCACTTCTCACCCCTTCTGCTCCCGCCACCATGGCACAGGCCTGGATTATCTAGCAGCCTCTTGAGGGTCGCAGTGGCCTCCCTGCCCGCCCCGCCCCGCTGAAGCCTTCTCTCACCCCCACAGCCAGCCGAGGAGTCAGGGGTCCTGACACGGAGCCTGTCATGAGGTGTGCTCAGGTCCCCCAACCCACTTGGAATGAGAGTGGTGCAAAGGCTGTCAGCCGTCTGGCCATGTGTCTGACCTCCTCTCTTCCCCTCCCCGACACCTGCTCCCCTCCAGCCACACTGGCCTCCCTGTGGTTCCGTGAGCATGAGAGGTGGGTTCCTGCCTGAGCCTTGCAGTCGCCATGCCTGCCACCTGGAAGGTGGAGAGCCTCCGCTGGTCAGCCAAGGCCGTTCCGATGCCGCCTCCTCCACGTGACCTTCCTGGGTTTCTCCAGGCTGCTTCCTTTGCTTTCCTTCCTGTCTGTCGGTCCCCGACACAGCGCTCTTGTGGCTCAGTTGCTCATCTGCCTCCCCTGTTGCACTGTGAATGTGTCTAGGTGGCCTGGACCATCTTTGTGTCCCCAGAGCCCAGCCCCAGGCCTGGCTTGTGCCTGGGGCTCGGAGAGTCTTGGGGAAGGAGGGGATGTTCCCTTCGGCTCCGCACCTGTGCGCCCCCACTCCTGCAATCTCAGGCCGGGTGCCCCCCTCCCGACGGTGTCAGGAGCGAGGTGCTGGTGATGACAGGGACGGCTGCCCAGGAAGGGGGCCCAAGAGAGCATGTGCCCCAGGTGGCAGAGTTGCCACGTGTGCCTGTGCCTGTGAATGACGAGGCCCCTGCCCCGTGCCACCCTGGCTGCCTACCAGGGCTGCATATGGTGTGTGTGCTAGGGACCCACAGAGGGACCCAGAAGCAGCAGCGGGAGGCCTGGCGTGGAGACAGCAAGCTGGCCGAGGAGCTCCGTGAGGGACAGAGGGCATCTGGTCCATCTGCCTTGGCTGAGATCCTGGTCTTCATACCTTGGGTCCTGGTGGGGGACAGTGTCCCTCGGGGCTGAGCACCAACATCCTTCCCTCTATCCCAGTTCTAAACCGCCAGCCACAAGCCCCCCGGGTGCCTAGAGGAAGGAGCGAGAACTCATCACGGCCTGTCACCCTCCACTCACACCCTGATATCCAGCCGTGGGGACACGCTCAGGCCCCCAACACCTCGGCTCTGTCTCCGCACCGCGCCTTCCCCATGCTGGTCCCTAGGCAGGGACCCTCTTCCCCCTTCCTGCCTGGTGCATTCCTACTCATCTTTCAAGGTGTAGCTCCGATGTCACCGGCTCTGAGGCCCCCACCCTCTCCCGGCTTTATATTCGCCCCTGTGGAAGCTCTGAACAAGTTCTGGCATAGCGGTTGGTGTGTAACTCCCCAGCTGCTCCCTTTTACTTACTACTTTTATTAATATCGACATTACAATTAATTATAATTTTCGTATTTATGTGTAATAGGAGATTGTAGAGTGATAAGATTAGCCAGCGTTTATGGACTGGCAGCCGCCTTCCAGGGCCTCTGGGAAGGGTTTTAGATGCCTGGGCTCGCGCAGACCTCACAGAGCACCTCCGAGAGGCATCAGTGGCTCCGTTTGGTAGCTGAGCCAGCAGAGCCTGCATGTGCTCCGTGCCAAGCACAGTGCCCGGTACAGAGAGAGTCTCAGCTGACACTGAACGAGTACGGAGGGACAGAACGAAAGCATGAGGACCAGCGGATGCTGGATGTCTTGTTGAGCCCCCTCCCCCTGGCTCCTGGACCTTCCAAGGTCAGTGCACGTGGAGCTGACTCTCCTCCCCCAACCCCCCCAGCAGACCCCTCACTACCTGCAAAAGCAGCCTGAGCCACAGTTCAGGTGATAATGCCCACGCTAATCACCTGCGCCACTAAATTAGTCTTGTCAGGAGCCATTAAGGCGGGAGCTCGGGATTCATTAGGATGGATTGGGCCCAGGCAGCGCCTGGCACCGCGGCCAGTCGGCGCTGATTAATTTTCCTGCAAACTCCATCAGTGCCCAGCTGTTCCGTCTGGACCCGGGGAGAACGGTTTTCAGGTGGGCTGACCCCACGTTAGCCGTCTCTGCAGACGGGAGGAGCAGAGCGCCCGCAAGTGCTTGGACAACCCCCCCAGGGGGTCCCTACGCAGCAGGGATGGGGATGTGGGAGGGCTGGCATGAATGAGGGCCGTGTGGGCAGCAGACGTGCCGGGATGGCCAGACCTCCGGACATGGGGCTTGGGAGCAGATGTGGACAGGCCTGGGTAAGAGGGGAGTCTGGGAGACCTTCTGGCCATTCCTGGGAGCATTCTCTGTGCCTAGGGTCCAGGAGGGGACTGTCCCTTGTCACTGTGCTCCTCCTTCCTGTAAAGGGAAGAACTCGTCTTTGTGTCTCAGGAGCGGCCTAAGAAATTACAGAGTGAGAATGTTTTTTACTCTTAACCAAAGGGTTCCTTAGGACTGACATGAGGGGAAGGAGTCATGGTCCCCCAGAGCAGTTCTTGGCAAGGGCTGGAGGCAAAGCCTCCAGGGGGTGGAGATGTGGGGAGGCCGGTGAGAGGCTCCCAAATCTCAGTTGAGTGTGTGCTCAGAGGGTGGTGTGGGCTTTTCTGCCAACCTCCTGCCCAGAGGCAGCGGGGCCCGGTAGCTAATGACAATACAGAAAATACAGTGTGTCAGACAAGAATAAATGCGGAGGAGCAGTAATGGTCTGTGGGTGACGTTGGAGCCAGAGGTAGACAGTGGGGCGACCTAATAGCCTGTATTCCTCCCCCTCCTGAAGGACCTCTGAAGGCCCGTGAACAACTAGGGCCTCCGCGGGGCAGCTCGATGGCCGCTGTCTTAGTCAAACACTCCCCCTTCCCAGATGCGGAAACTGAGGCCTAAGGTGGGGAGCTTGCCCAAGGGCCTCAGAGAATTACTGTTGGGTTCCAGCCTGAAGCCCGTGAACTGCAGAAGGGGCTCCAGGGGGCTCTGCCCTGCAGGCACCTGGCCCCTTGCGGGCCTGGGGGAGAAGGCCATGCTCCCGGGTTGCCAAGCTGTGAGCTTGGGACTTGAGGTTTGGAGAAGGGGCTGCAGGTGCCTCACAGCTGTCACGGGCTGGGGTAGAATGCTTCAGGAAGGAATGTGAGGTTGTCCAGAGGCTCCCTGGGGCTGTTGGCATTGGACCAGGGTGTGGCGTGAGGTTTTGGAGGGAAGGAGGTGACCCACTGTCGGTCCAGACGATCAGAGCCTGGGACCGACAAGCAGCCTGGGGCCCCGGGTTCCTGGTGACCACAGAGCAGGGATTTTACTATTCCTTCTAGGAGGACGGGGGATGATCACAGGATCTCTGGAAGGGCCTGGCGACCTCTGTGGCCTTGCCTCCTCTCTGTCTTTCGATGCCCAAAGGGCATCGGCCCTTCTGGTCTGCAGCCACTCCCGAGCGACCCCTGCCTGGCCACACCTGGAGCCTGTGCCCCGGCTGTGGAGGGACAGGGGTGGGGTGGGCCTAGCGTTTTGGATGCTGCCATAATCACCCTAATGATAACGATGATGTGCCCACCTGTCGTGCGGATAGGCCGTTAATGGCCTGCACTGGGCACCTGTGCCAGGCTGTGCTCGGGGGTGGGGGAGGGACATGCACCTTCAAGATAGCTGGGGAAATGGCAACTGTCTTTTCCTGCGCTGTGTCCAGGTCAGCTCTTCATGCGCATGACCCTCTGAATCCTTATAGCAACCCCCGAAAGGGGGCCATGTAACCCCTTCTGACAGATGGGGGGCAGAGGCTAGAGAAAGACAAGCAGCTTGCACAGAATCATGCAGCTTCGACGGGCTGGAAATCGGGCTTGAACTTAGTGCTGCCTGACCCCAAGCCTGTGGGTTTAACCACAACTTTGGGATTCTGTGTGTGGGTCATTGCTTTGAAGGAGCCCCCATGTGGAGTGGAGGAGGGGCCAACGGTCATTGCCTAGTCCAGCCCAGGCAAGTGGGAGGCCGCAGCTACAGAGGCTGCTCACACTCAGAGCAGGAAAGAATTCATCGTGGACACAGGGACAGAGGAGGCTTTATGGTAAGGGGGGCAGGAGGGGCTGAGGTTTAATAAGCTGAAGCTGGAGGAGAGGCATTTCATAAGGTGATCAGATAGGCCGACCAGCTGTGGAATGAGAAGTTTGTGTTGTGTCTTGCATGGCAGAGATAGGTCGTTGTGGTTCAACTAAAAATGATAACAGTGAATATTTGGGACTTGTGTCTTACAGTTAGGTTATTTGCACGGCCTCATTGAATCCTTGCAGCAGTGATGGGAAGTCTGTCCTATGCACGATCCCTATGTTGTAGACTCAGGTCAAGGAAGCCGCCCAAGATCCCACCACCAGGTCAGGATTTGAACCCTGAGAGTTCACCCAACATCCACATTTCACACCCTGCTGTGCCACCTTTCAGGGTTGTATGGGCCTTTCCTCAGTCTGTCATCCAGGAACGGGTCTCAGTGGCCAGGCGTCCACATAGGGTGAAGGTGCCGCTGCTCCAGGGTGAGGAGAGTGGCCAGCACGGCCTGGCTTGGGCACACAGGCCGGGGACTGGGGCAGGAGCCTGGGTCCCAGGTGGGCTCTGCTCGTGCCTTTGAATGAGCTTAAGCAAGTCAGTTTCCCTGTCCAGGCCTCTCTTCCTGGCATTATGCAAAAGATGCTAATCCTTGCTGGACATACTACACAGAGTTGGGTCTATTGCTAAAAAATGACTGGGGGAGGGCATCTGGGGGGCTCAGTCAGTTAAGCATCTGATCCTTGGTTTTGGCTCAGGTCATGGTCTCGGTTTGTGAGACTGAGCTCCGAGTCAGTCTCTGTGCTGATGTGTGGAGCCTGTTTGGGTCTCTCTCTCTCTCTCTCTCTCTCTCTCTCTCTCTCTCCCCCTCCCTTCCTCTCCCCTCTCCCCTCTTCCCTCCCTCCCTCTCTCTCAAAATAAATAAATAAACATTTTTAAAAAATGACTGGAGAAGGTAGACAAGAGTATGAGACGAACCAGGCTGCTCGTTCCTGGGCCTGTGGCCTTTCCCAGTGACCAGTGGGGAGGGAGGTAGGGGTCTCGGCCAGCTGCGTCATGGTGAGACGGCAGGCACCCCCTCTGCGGGGAGCTGGCGGGCTGGCAGAGGAGCCTGGCTCAGCCCTGTCATCAGGTGAAGATGTGCTGAGCTTGCAGCCAGCTGGGAACGCTTGGGCTCCCCGGGAACCAGCCGAAGGTGTGATTTACAAGAGCCAAAAAACATCCGGGCTCGCTGAGGAGACGGTGCAGGCAGAGTCAGCTTTGAACTTGTCCTCGCTCTCCTCACCCCGATTATTCCTTACATGGTTCAAGGGACTGATCCCGGAATGGGAGACTGAGGTTTGTTGTCAGAAAGGGTGTGCACGCCCAGGAAAGTTGTCCCTTGGTGCAGATGTCTGCCTGCAGGTCTCCTCATCTGGAGCCTGCCCCTTCCCCTCCCCCACATGGGGCGGAGAGTCATAAGACCTGGCTTCTAATCCCAGCCCTACCACTTCCTAGCTGTGTAACCACAGGCAGGGCCCATAACCTCTCTGAGCCTCGATCTCCACTTCGTGAAATGGGGATGACCGTATCTTGCCCGGCCAGCTTCTCAGGGAGCTTCATGAAAGAGCTTTGAAAATAAAAGTCCCTGTACAAATAGTGGACATCGTTTTTACTGAACCACTTGTCCTTAGTGCCTCCTCTTCCAAGAAACCCTCTGCAGCAGCTTCAGCAAGTGTGGACTATATCATCAGCTACTTGACGTCTCTGTGCCTCAGTTTATTCAGGAATGTGGGCATGATGGTCAACTGTGTACACTCCTAAGATGGTGGCGAGGGTTAAGTAAGTGAACTTCAAGCATTTACAACCATGCTTGGCTCTAACAGCTGTTGTCATTGACTCGTGGTTTTCCCAACAAGGTGAGAAGCGGTTCCTCAGTGGCCAGACCCCACTGTCTCTGACCTGTAAATATTTGCTATGGTTTTATGTGTTACTCTTCCAAAGGGCATTTTCACTTTCCAGGTGGGAGAGTCCCAGAGGTGCCTGGCCCCACTTTACAACCTGGCCAGGAATCCACTTGGCCCAATTGGCTGTTTAGAGGTAGTGCAGGCAGCAGGCAGGCCCTTGCAGTGGGGGCACCTCCCTGTCTCACCGGGGAGTGAGTGCCACCCTCCTCCTAACGGGCTGTCTGCTCTTACTGCTGTTCCCCACTCGTCCTGGTCTGCCCAGCTCCTTCAGTCAGCCTGACTCCCTGTGACAGCTGCCCCGGGCCTGCAGACAGACGCCTGCCTCCTGCCTGATTCTGGAGGTCCCCTGCTCCTGTGGCCGGGCCTCTGACTTAGGACAGACTTTGCCCACCTTCTCCCTCCTGGTCACCCTTCTGTCTTTGCTGCACAAACGTTATGCATGCCTTGCTCATTTAATCCTCACCATGCTCTATGAAGGAGGTGCTTATTAAGTCCATTTTACACATGAGGAGACTGAGGCTTAGAGAGGTGGTCATCCCCCCAAGGCTCATGGTCATTCGGTTAAAGAGCTGGGTTTGTGCGCCTGACTGGCTCCATCGGTTAAGCGTCCGACTCTTGATTTCAGCTCAGGTCCTGATCCCACCTGTGTGGGGTTAAGCCCAGCGTCAGGCTCTGCGCTGACAGCATGGAGACGGTTTGGGATTCTCTCTCTCTCTCCCCCTCTCTCTCTGCCCCTCCCCTGCTTGCTCGCTTGTATGTAAGCACGCATGTGCGCATTCTCTCCCACTCTCTCTCCCTCAAAATAAATAGATATTTTTTTAAAGTCGTAGAGCTGGATTCTCCCTCCATAACCAACGCTTGACCCTCTTTGTGGGCGAGTGGCTGGGGGCAGGTAGAGAGGAGAACCTTCCATCCCCAGGGCTGCTAGGGGCTCCTCACCCACCATCTCTGGCCTGTTTCACTTCCCCACTGTGCCTGCATAGCCCCGTGGATGCAGGGGACAAGAACCTCAACTCTGGTCCCTTGGGGCCCCCTGCCCTGGGGCGAGGGAGAGGGCGTGCCTGGTCTGCCTGCCTGTCTCCACCCTCGGCTGTCACAGCGCTGCTCACGGACCCACTTTCCTGGTGCTCTTGGCAGCAAGACTGTGTGCGGCAGGAGGCCCGGCGTTTCCTCGGATTGATCTGGCCTTTGAAAAGGATAATTCAAGATGAATATGCTGCCGTCCGACTGGAGTGAGACGGAGGCATTATTGAGTGTAGACCTGCTTCGCCGCATCAGCTGCTTTATGAGCTCTCTAGAGAAACCCTATGTTGTGGATAACTCACCCTGACGGGCAGGGCGGTGGCGTTTGTCTCCCACGTTCTCCTGGCAGGTAGTGCCGGCCGGGCACAGGCACCCTGCTCGCCCTGTCTGGTTGCCTGGAAGCAGCTGCCAGTCACTTTGCAAGTCATTGTCCCTCCCGCCTCGTCCCTCACGTGCTGCCCCAGGATGTGGGGTGAGGGCAGCGGTGCCCCCTGCTGGGTCCCCATGTGGCCTCTGGCTCCAGGCTCCTCACACAGTTCCGGTAGAGTGGAAACGAGTGAATCGGAGCCTGCAGACGGATGTCCTTGGTTTCTGGAAGGCTGTCACCCCTCGGGCAGCCCAGCCTCATCGCTAGGAACGCCACCTCTGTGGTTGGCAGATTCCCTGGCAGATCACAGTGGATCTTTGGTCCGGGGACTCAGGGCACTACTGGGGAGGTGTCCTCGCGGGCTCACCATTGGCACACGTGGGCACGAGGCCGGGAAGCGCAAAGCCCCTCAGGGCATCCTGGCCGCTCAGGTCACCCTGGGTGTTGGTCTTAATCAGCCACCCCTGTGGTAACTCAGCACTCGGGTGGAGGTAGGGAATAGATCTAGTCATAAACTCTTTGAGAGCCAGGACCGTGTCTTAGAGCCTTGTCCGGTGGGGTCACCTGGAAGGCGCAGACGGTGATGGCCTTGCTTTCTTGGTGTCCCCTTTGGTGCCTGGTGTGGGGAATGGCCACGGTGGGGGGGGGGGGACCTCCTATGTGCAGTGACTTCCGTGTCTGTCCCGGTGCAAGAGCACATTCATCCCCAGGCTTCTACAGCCTCAGGTCAGGAAAACCTTTTTTGAGGGGGAGGCGTCCAGGGGAAATGGAAGGGAGATACCTGGCAGAGCTCTGGGACAGCTGGGGGACAGGAGAGCTCAGGTGCAGGACTTCCCTGCAGCGGGGCACACAATGACAATGAGCAGCCTGTGCCCTGGGCGGGGCTGGGGGTGCGTGCTGGCGCCAGCATTCCGTTATTTGTAACACAGTCCATGTCTCCTCAAATCTGGCCCTTTTCTGTGCCTGGTCACATCACGGGCCTCTGAGTACGATGGCAGTGCCAGGTTCCCATGCATCTGAGCCCCCTGGACGACCCAGTGAGACCACTGCTATCCCCGCTTTACAGATGAGGAAAAGTTCGTGCCCTACCTTGAAATGTCAGGGCCAAGGTTTGAAGCCGATGATCTGACCCCCCGGGGGTGCCCATTCTCGGCTGTGTGCTCTTACGTAAATGCCCTCAGCTCTTCAGGCCTCGGTTTCCCCAGCTTATAAACTCAGCATAGCAGGCCTCTCCCCTGGTTCTTTCCCTTTCCCCAGCAATTCAGAACCCCCTCCAGGGGGTTTCCCACACGATTGCCAGCCACATTTCCGAGTGTCTGGTTCAGGAGGTGGGGATGGGGCCTGAGAATTTGCACTTTCCACAAATTCTTAGGGGATTCTGCTGCCGGGCTGGAAACCCCACTTGGAGACCGCCCCCCCCCCCATGTTGCTTCCCAGTGCCTTGAATCGGCTCCTGAGTCTGGCGTGAGTCCTCCACCCGGTGCCTACCCTGTCCTGCAGCCCGAGGGGCGGCTGCCTGTGGACTTGGGGCTGGGCTCCCTCCCCAGCCTGCCTGCGTTGCGGGGACCCCTGCCTGGGACATCCCTTGTGTGCTCCACACCTCAGCTGTGACCCTTGGGGAACAGACGTGGGAATTAAGAGGGGCTCGCAGGGCAGGGAGGCGCAGGAGAGCCAAGATGCGAGATGCCCAGTGCAGCCTGCCCCCAGCCCCGCCTTCGGTGTTTACACAGAGTGGCCGCAGCAGCCGAGGTAATTACTCCTGACGGCCTTCATTAAAAGCTCTGGAGCAATTTGCAGTCAATTAAAGAGAAGGGAGCTGCTTCCCTCTTCAGGTGCCCCCCACTACCGCCTGCTTGGAGGGAGTCCTGCCCAAGAGGATGTGATCCCAAGGAAGCAGCAGGTGTTTGGGGCCTGAACAGAGAGAAGGAAGTGGGGGTGGGGGGCTTCTGAAGCCAGTGAATCTGCCAGCTGTCCTCACAGTCTGCACCCAAGCCATCAGTTGCCAGCTCTCAGAGGAGCACTCTCTGTGTGGTGTGAGGACCTGTGGGCTGTGGAGGAAGGAGCCCTGAGCCCCGGGTGGGCCCCAAGTGTCCCAGAGCCCCGAGTAGATCCTTCACCTCTGGAACCTCAGTTTTCTCATCTATAACATGGGGCTGGTCCTGCAGACTTTGCAAAACTGTCGTGGTTGTGGTTGTTGAGGGGAGTACTGAATGCGGTGAGCATGGCACCTGGCCCCCCACCGGCTGCTCAGCGGCGGGGATTGTGACTCCCGCCCCACTGGGGGAAACTCACCTGACCCTGCATGCACAGGTGCTTTCTTTTTCTTTTTTAAATTTTTAAATCTTTATTTGTTTTTGAAAGAGAGACAGAGTACAAACGGGGGAGGGGCAGCCTCCAGGCTCTGAGCTGTCAGCGCAGAGCCTGATGTGGGGCTCGAGCTCAACAACCATGAGATCATGACCTGAGCCAAAGTCAGTTGCTTAACTGACTGAGCCACCTAGGTGCTCTGCACAGGTGCTTTCTGAAAGTAATGGTGACAGTCTGAGGACCCCCTGAGTCTGGCCCAGTCCCTGCCTCACTCTTTGGACAGGAAATTAGAAGATCTCCCATCTTAGAGAGCCTCAGATCCGAGAGTGAACACTTCTCCATTTGCCTAAATGCCAATTTAGGAAAATTAAAATATTTACCAGCTGCATTTCCCTCTATCTAAAATGAAAACAGCTGAGGGGCACGTGGGTGGCTCAGTCAGTTAAGCGTCGGATTTTGGCTCAGGTCATGATCTCAGGGTTCATGGGTTTGAGCCCCATGTCGGGCTCTGTGCTGACAGCTCAGGACCTGGAGCCTGGTCAGAGTCTGTGTCTCCCTCTCTCTGCTCCTCCCCGACTTACAATCTGTCTCTCCCTCTCTCTCAAAAATACATAAACATTAAAAAAAAAAAAACAGAAAAAGAAAAAGAAAATAGCTTCACTGAGTCATGGGGGGGAGGGTGAAGGGTGGGAAGGAGAATGTATATTTTTACAACTTGGATTACCTACTTCATTGACTAGAAGCGTGGCCAGGAGAAAAGTGGCATTGCTTTTGAGCTCCAAAAATAGAAATATCTGAGTCTATTTGAGAAGTGGCAATAAGGAGGCTGCGTTCTGAAATTAGACCAGGGGCCACATCAAGCAGACAGGATGCCTGGGAGCCCCAGGGCGCTGTCCCTGCCCCAGCCTGGGGCCCTCATTTGGAGGGATGACATATGGGCCGTGACGTATGACATGTAACATTTGCCCAGCACAGAGCCTGGCACACCACCAAGGCTGGTGAACCTCATCAGCCTGCCCTCACCTGGTTGGCAGGAAGAATTGCCTTTGCCTTTCCAGTTATTTTCTGTCTAGTCTGATGCTGTTAAAAGAATATTGAGAAACGAGGACGGCATTATTCTCCCTCCATTCTACCCCTATTCCTCTGCAAAGGAGGACCCTGGGAGGGTCCCTTTCTCAGCTTCCCCCCTCTGGCTCTGGGGCAGGTAGCTGAGCGGCAGGAAAAACAGGACCTGTTCGCATTTTCTTACCAGCCAGCTCTGCTCAGTCTTCCTGCCCATAAATCAGGATGTTGACTCTCTTGTGACCAAGCATCAGTGGGTGTAAAGTCCCCAGGGTGTCCAAGAGCTAGGACCCTTGAGGTCAAAGTCATCTTTATGTTAGAGCTGCTCTGTTTTGCCTGAAGTTTTTCTAGTGAGTTCCTCTGATGAGTTCCTCATCCCTGCCCCTTTGCTTGGACTGCTCTGATACACCATCAACATATCAAAACCCAGGGCTGCTGGGGTTTCTTCCACTGGCCACTTCTTTATGAAGATTCCCCACAATATTTAATGTAACCAGTGCGTGTAGTACTTATTCTGCGTCAGTGATTGCTGTAATCTCTTTTAATCTTTATAACTGAGGAAAGTGCTGTTATTATCGTATCGCTTTCTAGAAGGGGAAACGGACAGACGATTGCCCTTGATCATAGAGCTGGTAAGCAGGGATGGAGATAGTATTTGAACTTGAGTGGTATAGCACGAGCGACTAGCCTCTTACCCAGTGTGCTCTGCTCCCTTGGGATACTAGTGATGGTAGCAATAATGGTTTATTGAGCACCTATGAGGCTCCAGGTAGTCTGCACATGTTACTGCATCAAGTTGTCATCGTCACCCACCAGGTAGGCATTTATGTCTCTATGTAGCTGATGAGGAAACCGAGGCTCAGAGAGAACAATGAATTTGCCCGTGGTCACAGAAGTAGTAAATAATGCTGTGTAGCCTATCTGTGAGTCCCTGCCTGTGCTGCCTTAGGAGACGGTCAGGGGGTCATTCCCCCAGCTGGTCCTGCTGCATCTCCTCGATGCTCTGGCTCCAGAGAAGAGGGGTGTTCTGAGACCCACCAGTTGTCTGTGATGAGGTCTTGTTGCAGACAAGAGCAATTCCGCTCAGCCCCACTGTGCCAGAGCCTGGGCAGATGACTCCTCCTTATGGTTCAGGGTGATGCCAGGAGGGTGAGGAATGGGGGCTGGGGAGGAGGACGGGGATGCAGAAGAGGAGGGGGATGATGGTGCAGGGCAGCAGGACCTCTCCTGGGCCACCGATTGTTGACCCTGGTCATGCGTCCCACATGCCCCTCCGCGGTGGCAGCTAGAGCTCCTTGCCAGTTAAACTGAAAACTAATGGCAGGACAGTAAGTTACTTAAAAGTACTGCTCTGACCTGACACTCCTGAATTCAAATCCCCTCTTCATCCTATCCTTCTTTTTTTTTTTTAATTTTTTAATGTTTTATTTATTTCTGAGAGAGAGAGAGAGAGAGAGAGACAGACAGACAGCATGACCAGGGGAGAGTCAGAGAGAGAGGGAGACACAGAATCTGAAATAGGCTCCAGGTTCTGAGCTGGCTGTCAGCACAGAGCCCGACACAGGGCTCAAACCCACAAACTGTGAGATCATGACCTGAGCTGAAGTCAGACGCTCAACTAACTGAGCCACCCAGGCGCCCCTCCTCCTATCCTTCTGACTGTGCCCATAGGGTTAATAAGAGCTGCCACTGACAGAGGGCCAATGAGGTGCCCAGACTCCATACGCATTCTCTCATTTAGTCCTCACAGTAACAGAGGAGGGGCTACAATCAGTATGAGATGCTAGAAGCATAAAAGTAGAACACTGCATTGTCCCAAGCAGCAGCCCCTAGGCATGTGGTTATTTACATGTCTGTTAATTACAATAAGTAGAAGCGTAAAACTCACCTTCACATTCACACTGGCCACATTTCCAGCGCTCAGTAGCCAGTGCTGCAGCACAGGACAGCACAGATAGAGAATGTTTCTATTACTGCGAATTTGCTCAGACCGCAAGCAGCGCTGGTATAGACTATCTCAGTTTTTCATGTGAGCAACCGAGACTGAGCAGCCTGCCAGTTATCAGTCAGATGGGGACAGGCAGCCCCACAAGGGAACCCCTGGGCTCTGGACCACTGTTGTCGGTGCCTGGCCATCATCCTTCTGACCCTAAGGGTACAGAACGCTCTCCCCAGGTAGCAGCTGGGCACGTCAGGTACAAAGAAGCAGAGTATGACCTACTCAAGGTCAGAGGCTGGAGTTGATGGGCGTATAGAAGCTGAGGGCCCTGAGTCACTGAGCGCCACCTGGCTCTCTGGACCCCCAGCCGGGCCAGCTCGGAGCATGAGCCGTGGGCGATGTGCCCACCCCCTGTCCAGAGGCAGCCCCGCTGGTTGTGAATTTTTACAGCTGTTTACCTGACGTCGTTCCGTCCAGGAGTGAAATAACTCTCTCCGCGGCCACTATGAATTCTTCGCTTCCCTGGAAAAAAAAAAAAAAAACCAAAAAACCAGCCCCTGTGATTGGAACATTGTCTGCAGTCCTGTCAGGTAGCCAGCGGTGAATGACAGGTGAGAGAAAGCAAACGGCCGAAAGCCATTACCCTCTTACTTCGGTGGACTTGGGAAAATAGTCATAAATTAGTGCCGTGTGCCGAACGAGGGGAGAGGAGAAAACACAAAAAATAAAAAGACCTCCTCCCTGAGAAAGTCATAATTTTCCTCCCAAGGGTGGGAGGAGTAGGATGTTCAGAAGGGAATGTCTCAGCCAGCTCTTGCTGCCACACCCCAGGGACAGAGTCAAAGCAGGAAGGTCCATGAAGCAAGAGGGACTTGGCTTCCCCACCCCCTTCACGGACCACCACCTACGGAGGCAGCCTCCTGCCCACGTGTGTGTGTGTGTGTGACCCCGTGTGTGTCCTTGCCCACGTATGTGTGCTTGTGCACATGTGCCTGCCTCTCTGTGTGCATGAATGCACGCGTGCATGTACTGATGTGTCTTTGTGGGGGGTGGTCTGCCTGTGAACACACCTTTGTCTCTGTGAGGTGTGTTTGTGTAAGAGTGTGTGACTTCATTTTGATTTCATCTTTTGCTTTGTGCATTTGTAGCAACGTGCATGGAGCATCTGAGATTCACTGATGAGGCAGGGTGAGGCATGTGTGTGTGTGTGTGTGTGTGTGTGTGTGTGTGTGTGTGTGTGTGTGTGTGTGTACGCATGCCCACGGAGTCAGAGACCCCCTTGGAAGCTGCTATTTATTAGGAAGTTAGAATCTCGGGGAGGGCGAAAGCACGATTGTCAGCCCTATAGGGATGCGTGTGCTCTGGGGTTATTATTACTGAAAGAACATTGCTGTGTTTTGCTTTGTGGAGGATGGTAGGAGGAGGGATGAGGAGGGGTTGGCTCAAGGCAAAATGGCCAAAGGAACCCCTTTGGAGACCCCAGGGGAAGAGAGGGAGAGAGAGAGAATGAGCTCCAGGATTTGGGCTGCTGGGAACAGCCATCTAATTTCGGCAGGTTAAGCTCACAAACAGAAAAGTGTGAACTTGAATAAGAACATTCTGTGGGTAGAAAACGTATATACCAGTGGTTCTCAGACTTTAGTGTGCATTGGAATCCTCTGGAAGGACCCCATCCCCAGGGTTTGATTCAGCAGGTATGGGGCAGAGCCTGAGAATTGCATTCCTCACCGGCTTCCCAGTGATGTTGATGCCCCTAATCTGGAGACCACTCTTTGAGGACCACTGAGGCACACCTTTATCAAAGTCCTTTACTGAGCCCCCAGTCCCACAAGCCTGCAAGGCTGGCGAGGAGGTAGTACGTGCAGTGGTTAAGAGCCTGGGAGCAGACTGCTGGGACGCAAAGCCCGACTCTGGCGGGCACCTGCTGCCTGTGTGCCCTTAGGCAAGTGACTTAACCTCTCTGTGCTTGGGCTTCCTCATCCGAGAAATGGGGATGAGGATAACACCTACCACGCAGGGCTGGTATATGGAAATGGGGTATAAGTAAACAGTTTCGAATAGTGCCTGGTACCAGACAGCACTATGTGTATCGATCAGTTCCTGTTCTCCCCACTTTGCTCCAGAGCAGACTGAGGGTATGTGGCGCCCCAAGGTCACCCTGCAAGTTAAGGACAAGCTGGAATGGGAACCAGGGCTTCTGACTTCACTGGGTGCTCCCCAGTTCTTTACTGGAGCCCCTCGGTTCCAGATTCCCGTGCGTCCTGCCCCTACAGGTTTGTTTCCTGAGCCTCCTTTCAGAGTGGGGGCGGCAGACCTTTACTTCTTCCCCTTCAGAGAGAAAGCAGGGGTGAGCAAACCCTGACAGCCAGCCCTGGCCTCTGCCCCAGCCCCTGTGCTCCCCACTACCTCCCTGTGCCCTGCTCTCCAAGCTCTGCCAGCATATCTCCTTGCCCTGCATCACACCAGACTCACGCCTGGCCGGTGACGGGCCAGAGAGATGGAAGGCAGAGGGTGTGGGCAGGTGACATGCACGGATGTTTACGTGGGTGTGCACACACATGTGCACACGCGCCCACACCGCCACGGGCCGGAAGCTTTGGGCTCCTGGCAGAGGAGGAAGCTGCCAGAGGACTTTGTGACAGGCAGTCAGCAGCTGTGGGCCGGAGCTGGTCTTTGCCCACTCTGCCCTGGCCTCTGGACCACCTTATGCCCCACAGTACCTTCTGGGGAACAGGGCGGCAGCGTGTCCTTGCCAGAGGAGCTGGGAGGGCAGGGAGCTGACCTGGAGGGCAGGTCCCTGGGGTTCCCACTCCCTATGCCTGGGATGGCCCCAACTGTGGGAATTTAGGGCAGGTTCCCCCACAGTGCCCATGTGCGCTGTGGCGAAGGAACCCCAACTACAAAGTCTTTGCCTTGAGAAGGGAGATTCCCAGAGGAACCGCTTGGTCTTAAAGTGAGCATCTTCAGCATTCTGGGGGCTCGCCGCTCAGCTCTGCATGGTGGGCACTGCCCATGCACAGCGGGTCAGGGCTGGCTTGCCTGGGATTCTGTTGGAGGGGGAAGGGCAGACCTTTCTCAGCCAACTGGGAGGCCCGGACCAAGAGGGAGAGGGTGGTGCAGGAGAAGCATGCCCTGAGGGGAGGGGGGTGGCGCAGGCATTGTAGTCGGACCTCCCTCTCTGCTGGACGTCTGCGCAGGTGCCCCCGGAATGCGCTGGGAGCACCATCCTCGTTGGTCTCTCCTGAAGGCTAAGGGTTTGTCGTGTGTGTCACTGGCTCAGCATGCAGCACAGGCACTTGGGTGAACACTGTCCGGGGTTAGCCTCTGCAGAAGGGGCATTTGCGGCAGGTGTCGGTGGATGCTGGGCAGAGCCTCAACGGGCAGAGATGAGGAGGAAGGGCAGACTCGGAGGCAGGGACTCCTTGGGGGTCATTGCAGAGCCCGGGGTCCTTGCTACCTGCCCCCTGGCTGACACCCTTCTTCTGGGGTGACTATCAAGCAGCATTGGCTACTCCTCCTTTGGGCTTCTGGGCTGTTCCACGTGACCCCTGTGTCACACTTAGCATGTTGGGTTCAGCCATTAGTTCCTTATCTGTCCTCCCACCTCCCTGGATGGGGCTGTCCTCCAGGGAGGGACCATGACTCTGACATCTGGCCCCCCTGCTCCCAGCCCAGAGCTGGACCCAGTTGTTAAGCTCTCTGCTGTATCTGACATGCATCCCTTTTCATTTATCTTTCCCTCTTCCACCCTCCTCTCCCCTGCCCTGGCCCCTTTCCTGTCACTGCTCAGCTTTCTTCTCCCAGATGTCCTCACTGTCCCCTGGGCCTGTCTCTCTGGTCCCCAGGACCTCTGGCCAACCCTTTTGGTGGCACCAGGGAAAAGAGGGCTGTTGTTGCCCAGACGGGTGCTCTGCTCGAAGAACAACATTCTTTGCCCCCAGGAGTGGCATCCAGCCCAGCCCTGCCAGGCGGGTCAGTCCTCCTCCCCTTCCCTCCTCCCCGTCCCTCTTTCCTCCTCCNCCCCCCTCCCTCCTCCTCTGTTCTCTTCCTCGCTCCTCCATCCTCCTGCTCCCTCCTCCGTCTTCCCCCCTTCCTTCTCTATCCTCCGTCTTCTGTCCTTCATCCTACAAATGTCACAAGCAGAGCTCTGTGCTTGGCACTGAGGGAGTTTTAAATTTGTTGTTTTTTAAAGTATTTTTTTCATTTTGAGAGAGAGAGTAAGAGCATGGGTGTGCATGCGAGCACACACGCACGCAGGGGAGGGGCACAGAGAGAATCCCAAGCAGGCTCTGCACTGCCAGCATAGAGTCTGTCGTGGGGCTCGATCTCATGAACCACAAGATCATGACCTGAGACACAACCAGACTTGAGCCACTGAGCCACCCAGGCGCCCCACGTTTATTGTTAATATTAAAAAGAATGTTCACCTTATTGGGAGGCACAGCCAACCACCTGCATATAAAGATGTCAAGAGCACCCGAGGTCAGTAACCAAGAGAGTCTGTCGCAGGAGTTTATGACGGAGCCCACTCTGAGTGGCAGCCACAATGAAGACATTCAGAGAGGGGTCATCACTGACACGGAGTAGCAGTGACAACAAGTGAGAGCGAGCAGTCATTGCGCACTTACTATGAGACAGGGCTCTGCTGAGACGGTGAGATCTCTCTCGGGTACAAGCCAGGAGACTGCAGGGTAGTAATGCCCCAGGGTTGGTAGCCCACGTGGGAGGTGGGGCTGGGTGGGCTGGACACATGGCGGGTACTCACCGAGTGTCACCTTAATGAATGACCTTTAGACAGGTCCCTTCAGGAGGGAGGAGGAAGGTCAGCTTCCTCCCCTCCTCCCTCCACAGCCACCCAGCCCACCCTCCACCTCACAGCTAGAGCAGACATTTTAAAATGTAGATCGGCACAACCCTTCCCTGCTTATACCCCTGCCTGGGCTTTCCTGCCTAGCCAGACTTAACCCAGACTGCTCCCTTGGCCTGCAAGGTCACATGGCCTGAGCCTCACCCACGTCTGACTTCTTTTCTTGTCACCTCCCTCCCTGCTTACTCTGTTCCAGCTACAGGACTTGCCTTTGCAGCATATTCCCACCTCTGGGCCTTTGTACCTGCTCTTCCGCCTGCCTGGAACACTCTTACCTTGGGTCTTTACAGAGAGATTGCAAAACCTGGGACCTCCTCATTGTTCATTTCTCTGGGAGCCTTTGCTGACTGCACCATCTCTAATGTGGCCCATACCTATCTTTCTTCCCTCTCTCAATTACCCTGTTTTGTTTACCTCTTGACACCTAGCAACTAAATGCATTCACTGTTTATATGTTTATTGTCTGCCTTCCACCCTCCTCATCCCGCCCTCCCCCCCATATCTGGCTTGACAAGGGCAGGGACTTTGCTCTTCAATGCTGGGCCCCTGATGCCTAGCTGGGGGCTTGGCACACAACGAGACTTCCAAAGGTATTGAATGAATGAATAAATGAATGAATGTCAGAGTGGATAATGATGGCATTTTGGAGGGGAGACTCTGTGAGCAGAGTTGGTGAGTGGCCTTGTGTGCCCAGGGGGAGTGGGTCAGCTAGTCCAGCTGCGGGAGGGCTTGAGGGAAGGAGTCATGGCAGAAAAGATGGTGTGAAAAGGCATGGTCCATTGTGGGAGCCCTGCAATCACAGCCTCATTACCTGGATCTGAGCCTAGGTAATGGTGAGCCATGGCCCGTCTTTGAAGCAATGCCCTCATGGTGTCATTCTTCAGCTCCACAATCTTCAGGGGCTCCCACCACCCCCACATTGATCCCAGGCCCCTTGGTCTACGAGGTCAGGCCATTTGTGATTGGATTCACCTCCCTTCCAGCCCATGTGGCTCTTTGGGTCCCCTAAAGAGATCTGCTGTCAGCCCCCACGTGTTCTCTGAGCTGTCATGTTCCACATTTCCGGGGGCGGGTCGGTTGTGCAGCCTGTTCGGACTATACTTGCCTTGTGCTTTTCAGCTCGTGCCGTCCCTGCAAGGTTCTCCTCCCCCCAAATTCTCCCCGATCCACCACTGGAGGGGGCTTCTGTTGCCTGTGGCTTCCGGGAGTCCTCTGCTTGTGCAGTTCCCACACTCACCCTTGTTCATGGGGAATTCTGTTCCTCTTACTGGAACCCTGATTCCCTACACAGCTGCCACCCGCCTCTGCGCAGGGGCTGGTGGGAGGTGGGGAGCCAGACACCTTGGTGCTCAGCCTCGGCTCCTGCCTCTCAGTGTTCCTCTCTGTGGGCCCGAGGAAGGCTCAGCAGCCCCCATGCCCCCAGGAGCCCCAAGGCAGGCTCACGTCCCTTCCATCCTAAATCATAGCCTTCCTGGACCCCATACCTCCCTCCACCAACTCTCCTTCCTTTTGTACCCAAGTGCCTTGAGAAAAACAAACGTTTCTACAACACTGTTAAGGTGTAATTGACATGAATGAAAAATGATACCATTTCATATGTGTAGTCAGTCAAAATAGTGAGTCTATCCATCACCCCCCAAGGTTTCCTCACACCCCTTTGAGATCCTTCCTCTCCCCACCCTGGTAACACTCCTGGGAAACCACTGATCTGCATCTGTCACTAAAGATTAGTTTGCGTTTTCCAGAATTTTCTGTGAATGGAATCCTATCTCACATAACTTTTTGTCTGTCTTCTGTCCCTTGGTGTCATCGTGGGAGCCCTTTGTGTGGTTGCACACATCAGCAGCGCATTCTTCTTTATCTCTGAATCACATCCCATTGTAAAGATGAACCGCAGTTTCTTTATCCATTCACCTGTTGCTGGACATCTTGGGGGTTTCCAAATAAGGCTCTGCTACGAAATCCGTGGGCTCTGTATGGACACACGCTTTTATTTCTCTCGGGAAAATGTCTGGGACTGGAGGGCTGGGTGGTATGTGTGCTTAACTTTCTGAGAAACCACCGAACCATTTTTCAGAGTGACTATACCATCCCCTTACCCCCCCCCCCGCCCCAACAACGGTGTGCATGAGTTCCAGCTGCTCTACTTTCCAGCACTGGGCACGGGGGTCTTTTTATTTATCTTCATTTATTTATGTTTTATTTATGTTTTAATGG
>NW_027532406.1:4564397-4588618 GCF_008692635.1 Crocuta crocuta | reverse complement strand
TCCCATCCCCTGCCCCCCACCCCCGCCCCAACAACGGTGTGCATGAGTTCCAGCTGCTCTACTTTCCAGCACTGGGCACGGGGGTCTTTTTATTTATCTTCATTTATTTATGTTTTATTTATGTTTTAATGGTGGTGAAAGACACATAACAAAATGTACCCACTTTAACCATATTTGAGTGTATTTATTCAAGGGCAGTAAGCAACTCAGTGTTTCGGCAGCCATTACCACTGTCTGTTTCCAGAACATTCTCACCACCAGAAACAGAAACTTGATCCCCATTAAACAAGAATTCTCCATTCTCCTGTCCCTCCGACTCCTGGTAACCTCTATTATGGGAGGTATTTTTAATTTTAGTCATTTTAGTAGGTCATTTCAGTTTCTCATTGTGGTTTTCATTTACATGTTCCTAATAAGTAATGCTGTTGACAATTTTTTTGCGTGCTACTCAGGTGAAGTGACTATTCAAAGCTTTTGACCACTTTTGAAAAATGAGTTGTTTCTTATTATTGAGTTTTGAGAGTTCTTTATATATTCCAGATCAGAGTCTTTTGCCAGATGATAAGGTGTGCAAATATTTGCTCCCAGGCTGTGACTTGTCTCCATTCCCTTAGCAGTCAGCGTCTTTGAAGAGCAGAAGTTGTAGTTTCACACACTGGGCAGTGAGGCTCTTGACGGGGTGGGCTACACTTGCTTGCTCTTGGCCTCAGTCCCCTTTATGCTCCCCTGCCCTTTGCAGCCCTTCTCCTGCCCCCACACGCCGCTGACGGGGCTCACGCTAAGGCCAACCAGTGGTCCTTCCCGTGCCCAGCGGGTGGTTTTCAGAACTTACCCCCCAGACTCTCTGCTGTGTTTGATCTTGTGGGTCCTCAGACCAAACTCACTGCTCTCTGGGCACCCTCCTGCCTCCATCCTATCCCTGGGACTGTTCCTTCCTAGTCTCCCTCCACCCAGCTATGGTGCTTCCTAGGAATGTGCCCCCTGTCCCCCTTCACGTGCTCTCTGGGATGGGACCTCCTTCTCTGTTCATCCCTTGATCAGCCCCAACCTGCGAGAGCCGAGTCACCTTCTGGAGCCCAGCAGCATCCTGAGCCCTGAAGCACAGCTGAATGGACCCCGCTGTGCCCTGGCGGCCCCAGGAGGATGGCCAGAGGCCGCTGTGCTTGTCATAACCGGCCCGCGCTCTCCCATTCCTTGCCTCCGTGCCTTGTTCTCGTAATTCCTGCTTCCCAAGTGCACCCTTCCTAGGTTTCCTTTCCTCTTCCTTTCCCTTCATCTGTCTCCCAATGTCTCTCTCCCAGGAAGCCTTCCTGGACTTTCTTCTTTATGCTCAGTCCTGTGATACAGCCTAGCACCTGTCGTATTACTTAGAGATGACCTGTTTATGTGTGTATTTCCTTAACCAGGCAGTAACATAAGGGCCGATGTGACGTCTGATTCGTGTTTATATCCCCCCCACGCATAGGTGTGCCTGGAATGGCGTCCGTGTTCAGTGAACCTTGGGGAGTGACACTTCAGGGCTGGGCCCTGCCTTGTTTGGCCTCGGCTCTGTCCTTGGCCTTCTCCAGCTCTGCTCTGAACTGCAGGGGGCTGACCTTGTGGGCTGCCTTCCGCACGTCCCGGGTCAGCCAGCTCCCATCTGGATGTAGCCAACGGCAGGAGACCAGACAGCGGGAGGAAGGGTCTGTCCCCGTCACCCTCTCCTTGGGCAGGGCTCCAGCTCCCACCGGGTGACCACAGCCCCCAGGCTTTGGAAACCTCACCTCCTCCTTGTCCCTCCCGTGCAGAGCGGCCGCAGTGGCTTCCTGCTGTTGTTGGTCTCCAGGTCACTGCACCATCCTCTGTCACCGTGTGACCGATCCCCTTCACTGGGCTCTCTCTCTGCTCCATGCTAACAGTGCTCTGTCTTCTGGTGGGACCCTCTCACTGTGTCCGGAACTTGGGAGCAGAAGCTTCTCTGCTTTCACGGAGGACCCGCTAAGAATCCTTTATCCGGCGAAGGCTCGGTGAATGGCGGCCCAGGCCCAGCTTGCTCTGCGCCCCCCGTCCTTTGGCCCTGAAGGTCCCACCAGGTCCTCCACAGCTAAGCGGGGCCCGTGTCCCGCGTCCTGGCACAGGGGTCACCGGAGGGGCAGCTGAGTGGTGGGTCAGGCCAGCAACGGCACCAGTGCCCCTATGCTCTTGGTGTGGCCCCTTTATCTGTTAAGCCTGCTGAGTGTTAAAAGCCAAAGTGTCCCCAGGTGGTGGGATAATGGGATAATAGCATCTTTAATTGTGCTCGAATGAGATTAACTTCTTATCTGACAGGTTGACATCTTTATTGTTATTAATGCCCGAATAATGCATTGTTATTTTTATAAGCTCCATGGTGGCAAACATTTTCCCTTTATTTGGATTAAAAATAGATGTATCTGTTACTTCCCCTCATTACCCTGGGAGGGACTCAGGGTCCCCAGCTGGGGAGCAGGGATGGGTGTGAAGGGAAACCGTATCTGCCAAGTCACCTCCCAAGGGGCCTGGGGGACGAGGTCCCAGAGCTGGTCACTTGGCAACGGCATAGCTGGGGCCTGGGCGAGCTGAGGCCTCCCGGCTTCCACTCACTGGCTGGGAAGCAGGGGTGCCTCTGTGTGCCCCTCCCTCTGCCCCCCACCGGAGAGGCAGGGTTCTAGGATGTAGGGCCTGGGGACCATCTTGGGTGATTTCAGGAGAAACGTCTTAGTGGCCCCAGACTGAAATTCAGGCTCTCCCGAGCTCTAAACAGATTGAGGAAGACGAGATAAACTGTACGTAACTATGAAGACTCGGGAAGATATTAGAGCTTCCTCCGCTTATTCTTTTGTTCATTCCTGAGTGCTGTGTGCCGGGTATGGTGCTAGTGCTGGGGGCCGCTGGCCTCCACACTGTCTCTTCTGGGGCTGGGGTCAAGGGGAAGCGTGGGATCACACAGAGGTCAGGAACATGGATCTGGAGTCAGACTCCCTGGGTCCAAGTCCTGCTACCCATGGGTCCCGGGGCAAGTTACTCACGGCCCCAAGCCTCAGTTTTCCTCTTCTGAAAATGGAAATAATGGAAGTATTTATGCCCAGGGCTCTGGAGAACATGAAATACCTGTGAAAACAGTTAGCACACTGCCTGGGGCACAGAGCAGCCAGACAGTATTCCTTCCGGGTAGTTGTACGTGGGGTCTCCTTGGCCCTCTTGCTGCCCCAGGCTCCCAGCGGCACCCCTGATATGGGGAAGGGCCCCTGTGGGAAGACTGCTGGAGGGGGTCAGGTGAGCCCTGGGAGGGCACGCCGGTGGCCCTGCCCCCCGGGCTGAGAGCTGCAGAGGGACAGTGTCCCGGAGAGCCTTGTGTCCCCTTCCAGGGACGCTTTGCCCACTCCCAGGCCCCCTGTCGCCTCCACTTACCCGTCGTTAGCCCTGCTGACAAGGTCGATGATGCCTCCGCCTTGGAGACGGGCGCCAATGTCTTTATCAAAGCCAATATTAATTTTCACTAATTAGGAGCTGCCGCTAATGAGCGTCACAGCTAATTTAGCTCATCTATAACCCAGGAATGGCGCCACTCTTGTGCCAGGCTCTGGAGTCTAGGATGCTGGCACCCACTGCCTCTCCCGCCCCCTCTACGCGGCGTTAGTCACCAGCTGCCAGCGCAGCCTGCCCTGCCGAGCCATTCCAGCCAGCTTATTCTGCCAAGGGCCTGTGGCCCTGCCTCCAGGGAGTCCCCCAGGAATGCTCACTGGTGAGCTCCTTGGGAATGAGTTAGACTGTGTGCCTGCCAGCCCCAAGTCTAGGAGGCTTCCTACTGGAAAAGCTCTGGCTCCATTCTAATGCCACTGCTGCCTCCTCCAGGAAGCTTTCAGAGATTGCTTCGCCCAACGAACCCTTTCCCTTCTTGGGAGAGCTTCGCCCTCACCTGCCAATGCTGGCGCCAGGGCTGTCTGTGACAGTGTCTGCCAGTTGGCTTTTCCTGGGAGATAGCAGAACATGGTGGTCAGAAGATGGGCCCTGAGTTCTGATATCTAGTGGCTGTCAGATCTATTCCTCAGTTTCCTCATTGAGAAAATGGGCAAAATAATGTATTACTCTTAGCGTCATTGTGATGGTGAGCTGAACCAATGCCTTAGCCATGATCATTGCCTTTTTCCCACTGTGGATCAAGGGTCCACATGCTTGAGGCTTGCCTCTATCTGCCCTTGTGCCCTGCTCTGTGCACAGTATAGGGCTCTCCCCAAAGCAAGCAGCAGGCCAAGAGCCCTTGCTGACAGGCTGAGTCCCCACGGTGGCGTCCGTAATTGTTCAATGAATGAACAGACTTAGACTCTTACATCGCTCCACTGAGCCTTAGTTTCCCCATCTGTAAAATGGGACTGTTGGCCAGGTCAGTCTCTAAGGGCCCTCTCAGCCCTTCTGTTCTGTGATCCTCTGAGGTTCTTGGGAAGTATTTGGTGAGGGAGTGGGCTTTGAACTCTGCCCTCACTGGGAAGCCTGGAGCAGTGATTTATCTCCCCTCCAGACCCCTCAGCTCCAGTTCTCCACTGGGGCCTGAGATCAGATGCTGGTCTAAGCTGTGCAGCCTTGGAACAGGGTCCCTTTGCCTGGACCAAGGCACAGCTCTCTCTTGCCCTCACTAAGCACTAAGCCATCACTTCCAGGGGGCCAGAGAGGTGATTCACCTGGCTTGGCCCTCGAGCACACAGTGATAGCCCCAGAGCATCCTCTGGCCCTCCCCGGTACCCCCGGCCACGTGTGACACACAGTAGGTCATGGCAGGAGTCGGGTAAGAAGGGAAGAAACAAGTGGGTGATGGGCTCAGACTTCCATTTGGAGAAGCTCCATGCCTGCCTCCTCTTCTCTGATTCCTTCTGTGCAGCCCGAGCTCTTGCTTGGAAGGGGGAGGGCCCAGAAGGGCGAGTGAGGACATCTTTTTTGCACTTATCACCTCGGAAAAGCGACCTTCAGGCCGAGCCAACTTTGGGGGAAGTGCCTTCAGCCGTGACAAATTTGACTATAAATCTTCGATATTAATGCTGGTTCCCAAGGTCTGTCATTCTGTATGCCCGCGTGACAAGCGAAAATAGTGCGTGGCCCATCCGTCACCCGAGGGGTCCCCACCCCCGCTGGATTTGCCTGGGTTGGGGGATTGGGTTGGGGGCAAGGGAATGAGGAGAAAGAAAAGGTGGGGAAGGTGAGGCCAGTGGCAGAAGGCAGGGGTTGCAGCTCATGGCGGGGGGTGCGGCACCTGAAGGGCAGAGGCTGGAATCTTGGGGGGAACAGGCCCCAGTTCAGCCTGGAGGTGGGTGGGGGGAAGGTCAGCCTGTGAGTCCTGGCCTGGGTTTGGTTCTGGCTCCATTTTCAGTCTGCTGTGGAGCCTGGACAGGTCGGTCGCCCTCTCTGGGCCTCAGTCTCTGCTCTTCAAAATGAGAGGGTGATTTCCATGGTCCTTGCCATCCAGTTGTGTATATGGAGCCCCCCGCCCCACCCCCAAAGGGGAGCTGACATAGCTACACACAGACAACAGCACACACGTCGCAGGGAGCCAGCAAGGGGGCAGACGCATCCCCAGCTCCAGTTCGCTCCTCAGGTTCTCTGCAGAGCTTTGTGGCCAGAGCAGTTTATGACCAAATGGAAAGCCACTGACCCGGTTGAGGGGACAGAAGCAACATTGCGAGGGGACACTGGGCAGTTTAGGGCTTGTCTGTTAGGCTCTGTTCCATTAGTGTTTTAAAATTCGTATTTTTAGGAGCACCTGGGTGGCTAAGCATCTGACTTTGGCTCAGGTCATGATCTTGTGGTTTGTGAGTTTGAGCCCCGCGTTGGGCTCTGTGCTGACAGCTCAGCACAGCACAGCTTAGCACAGCGCCTGCAGCCTGCTTTGGATTCTATGTCTCCCTCTCTCTCTGCCCCTCCCCTGCTTGCACTCTGTGTGTCTCTCTCTCTCAAATATAAGTAAACACCAAAAAATTTTTTAATTCGTATTTTTACGTTTGACCTCAATTGTAACATCTATCTCATAGACAAAAGAGTGTCTAGAGTAGAGATTAAAGAAATACCATAAAGGAAACACCTGTGCGGTCTCACCCTGAGCACTGCCAGGACCCTCAGAGCACCTTCCCTCCCCATGTCTGCTTGGCCTGGGCCCTGTTCCTCAGGGGGAGGGACGCCCCTCCTCTCAAGGCCTCTGCAGAGTGAGAACATTCTCTGGAACAGCCTGGAAAGAACTTGCGGAAAGAGAGGCGCACTGGAAGCATCGGGCTGCTTCATTCTTGACCTTGAATGTGGTGATCTGTGCAGTGTCCCACGTGGCAAGCTGCTCTCACTTCCCAGGCTCGCTCCCGAGCCTCCCCTCCTACCTCTCTGACCATCTTGGCCTCCTTCTTTGGCTCCTCTTTGCTGGTGTTCCTGAGGCCTGTGGCTTCAGCACACTAGGCCTTCCCTAAAGTACTGCTCAGGCGACCCAAACACAGGTCCGAACCAGAAGTTTTCTCCTACCTATCTTCCAGAATGCTCTGAGTGGCAGGAAGTTAGTTGCCTAATCCAGAAGTTTACAAGTCAGTCTTCCTGTCGCTGAGCCTCTTTACTAAGTTGGTTGCTGAGTCTTGCTGTTTCTACTCTCACAATGTCTCTCACATTACCTGTCCCTTTCTTTCTATTTATTTTTTTTTATTTTAGAAAGAGACAGCGTGAGCAGGGGGAGAGGGACAGTGGAGAGCCTGACGCAGGGCTTGATCCCATGACCCTGGTGTCATGACCTGGAGCCAAACTCAAGAGTCAGATGCTCAGCCGACTGAGCCACCCAGGCGTCCCTGCCTGCCCCTTTCTTTCTAAGCTGGGTTCTTATCTTCTTTGTTTAGCTCAGGATCAGTGAATCCCTAGCACACACTGCATTTTCCTGTCTTGTGCCCACGCCAGACATCATCAGTCAATCATCGCACTCTTTCCCTTCTCAGCACAGAGCCCCAGACAGCCACTACCAATCTACTGGCATCGGTACCTGAGCTGGAGAGGATTTGCTATTCGTAATAACTTCCCACAGTCTCTTTGCCTGCAGCGCCAGCCCACGCCCGTCTGTCTTCTGCACATCTGCCAGGAGAGTCTTTGGAAGAGTACAGATGAGGCTAGGTTATTCGTCTGCTTTCAAATCCTTCCGTGCCCATTGTTTCACGGGCACAGGGTTCCGTGTGGCGAGGTGAAGACTCCTGGAGATGGGTAGTGCCGATGGCCACACGCCTGTGTGCACCTGCTTAATACCGTGGCAAACTGTGCACTTACAAATGGTTAGGATGACACATTTTATGGTATGTTTGTTTTACCACAATAAAAAAATTGAAGAGAAAACCCGAAATCCTGACACATGCCATGCCTGGGTGAACCTGAAGGACGTGTATTAAGTGAAATAAGCCAGTCACCAAAGGACAAATATCGTGTGATTCCTCCTATGTTCAGGATAGTCAGTTCCCTAGAGACAGCGTAGAGCTACAGCCACCAGAGGCCGCAGGAGGGCATGGAGGGTGGAGTTACTGTTTCAGAAATCAGGTCAGGGTCAGGGTCAGGGTGGATGATGGTGGTGATGGTTACGCAGCATCGTGAATCTACTTCGGGTCACCGATCTGTACGTTTAAACGGGGTTCAAATGATAAGTTTTATGTGATGGATATTTTACCACAATTAAAAATTTTTTTTTTTAATTTTTACTTTTGAAAGAGAGAGAACAAGTATGAGCGGGTTTAGGGGCAGAGAGAGAGGGAGAGATACAGAATCGGAAGCAGGCTCCAGGCTCTGAGCTGTCAGCACAGAGCCCGACGCGGGGCTTGAACTCATGAACCATGAGATCATGACCCGAGCCAAAGTCGGACACTTAACCTAATGAGCCACCCAGGCACCCCTGTTTTATCAGTTTTTAAAAGTCTTTCTATAAGTCTTTATTGGCAACAGGATAAAAGCTTCTCAGCCCGGCACGCAGGGCCCTTTCTGACTCAGGTCGCTTAATTCTCCTGTCTCAGCCTCTTCTCCTACCACTTCTTCATCGCCCCCTGCCCCTTGGGGATGTACAGCTCTGTTGACACATGCAACCTCCTGCCTCTGGGCCTTTGCACCTGCATTTTTCAGTGCTATGAATCCCCACCTCCTACTATTTCCTTCTTCTCCTTTCTCTCCCCCTCTCAAGGGTGGTTCCCCCAGATTCCTTAGGGAGCCTGCAGGGTGAAAGCCTTCGGAGAGTTTGTCTAAGGAGGTGGCGGTGGGGAATGAGCTGAATCCCTTAAGAGAGCAGGAGTAAGGGGTAAGGGGTGAGGCCAAGGGGGCTTGCCCCTCTGCAGGGGGACCTTTGTGAGGGGCAGAGTAGATTTGGTGGGACCAGCATAGGTTTAAGCCAGGAGAGTGCCCCTGCTCCTGTTCGTTCCAGAAATTCTACCATTAGAGTATCATTCCTTTGGGTCTTTACATTTTTGATGCTTCAGGAGATAAGGTACTCCTGAGGAGCATCACCCCTTAGTTATTTGTCACGATTCATGGGAGGGTCTGTCAGATGCCAGACATTAGAGATTGGGGAGCCAGGCGAGGGGAACCAGCCACTTTGGGGGTGATGCTCACAGGGGGTGGGGGTGGGGAAGAGGACCTGGGGGCCCGGAACAGATGTGTGGGGAGGCGAGGCCACCCAAAGCACACCTTGCTGTGATAGCAAGGTGAGAGGTTCAGGGGAATGTGGGTGTGCACACGTGGACCCAAGTGTGCATGTATGTGGCCGTGAGAGGGAAGTGGAAGGCCACTTCAGTGCTCAGAGACGTGGCCAAGGTCACATGCTCACTGCCATCCTCTCGTGGGCCTAACACAATAGACTTCTTTCTCATTCACACAAATGTGGATTGGGTGACTCCGTGGGTGCGTGGCCTCCACAGGGTAATTCAGTGACCAGCCTGCTTCAGTCTCATGCCTCTGCCACTGTCTCAACGTGTGGCCTCTGCAGGCACCCCTGGTAAGAAAGGAAGAGCGAGCAGAATGTGCGTCTCCTCTGGCATGCGTGGGTCGGGAGGTGCGCCGCGGCACTGCCTCCTGGGTGTTGTTGACCAGACTCAATCCGTGGCCCGCCCAGGGGCCGTGTTTTAAGCGCTGTTGGGTTTGATGAGGGAAGGGATGGGGTTGGGACACCGAGTGAAGCAAGGTCGGAGGAGCCAGAATGAGCGCAGGGAGTGGCGGTGGCGGTCGCTGGCCCGGGGAGGAGGGCGTGGACGGGAGGGTACTGGGCGGGTGGACACGACCGCACTCACTGAGGTTCTGCCTGTTGGGCTGATGTGTAAGGAACGTGGCGCGGGCAAGGCTGGCTTCCTCGTCCTGGCTTTTGGAGCTAGGCAGAGAGTGAGCCCTTCCAAGGGATCCTCTCCCCCCAGAGAAAGAAGGGGGTTCAGTTTTAGCCTTTGGGTATCCAAGCAGACATGTCAAGATGACTTAGTGAAAATCTGGAGCCCAGGAAACTTGGTGGGGGGCTGAGGCTGCGGAGGGGGATCAAGACCCCCGGGGAACCCCATCTCCCAGCGGTGTTGCCGTCCAGCTGTGGCTCTGCAGGCAGCTCCACTCTCTGCTGGGGGCCCGGACCTTGGCTCTGCTCAGGGCAGCACTGGCTTCTGGCTGTGCAGGGCCCGGCACAGTCTGGAACAAGCCTCATAGCCGTGCTTCAATAAACAGATATGGAAAAGGGAGAATGTTCCTTGTCCCCAGAGGGTGCAGAGCAGCCTGGATGAGTGAGGGGCTGAGGGCTTGAACTGGGGGCTCACCTGAAGCAGGTCTGTGGCCCACCCATGGCCACCCTTGGGAGGCAGGAAACAGGGAAGGAGGAGGGTATATGTTTGGGAGCCCCAGGGAAGGACAAGGCTCACGAGATTATCTGAATGGTGCCTCTTCTCAGAGCTCACACTACTGGGTGCCCAGGCACCCTGGGCCAAGGCCCTGACGTGCCACGTCCCTCCACTTGGGTGCCAGTCAGCAAACAGTTTGATCAGTACCCACTTCTGTCTAAACAATGGGTAGTTAGGGCCAGGGAGGAAAGCTTTTTACAGCCGGAAGCTGGACAATCACTAGAGGGCCAGACGGGAGGAAAGGACTTCTTAGATCGGTTTCTTCCCTGCAATGCCGTGCTGAGCCAAGCCCTGGAGACCGAGGGTCTCCCCTCATCCCCCGAGCCCAGTCTTGGGGGGCAGCTGTGGCCATGACCTCTGGGGCAGCCTCGGCGTGGGAGTCTTCTTGCCTGCGTGGGATGAATGAGTTCTGCCACCCACAACAGCGCGGGCACGCTCTCCCTGGGCAGGGGGCATTGGAGGCTGCGAGGCTGTGCGCATCTCTGTTTTCAGGACAGCTCAGTGACGGAGTGGTCCCCGCAGAGCCTGGGCTGCCTTCCCCGGGAGGGCCCGGGGAGTCAGGCTGGCTTGAGTCCTCCTTCCACTCACCCTTCCCAGAGGGGCAGGAGCTTGACTGAGGCCCTTTGCAGTGGGACCGGGGCCTGCGTCCTGGCTGTCCCTGTTGTGTGTGTCCCCCACCCTCAGGGCCATTCCAGCAGCCACTGGGCTTCCTCTCCCTTCCCCTCCCTTCGCTTCCCTCCCTTCGCTTCCCTCCCTTCCCTTCCCTTCCCTCCCTTCCCTTCCCCTCCCCACCTCTCCCCTCCTCTCCTCTCCTCTCCCATTGCATTTCTTTATTTCCTCTACTATTAAACCTTCAAAGTACAATTCCCTGACATCAAGGACCCCAGATCCCAGAATCCCTTGCAAGTCTTCTCCCGCCCCACCTACCGCCACCTCTATCCCAGGAGAGAAACCTGTCTTCTTTCCACACAGGGCTACTTCAAAGTTGGTGCCAGACATTTCTGGGCCCCTTGGAAGCCTCTCCTCTAGGCTAGGGCAGACCCCGCAGGCAAGAGAGAGGCTGTCTCCCCTATCCCACCCCCACCCCACCGGTGGGGTGGGGCTTCAGCACTCAGGACCACAGGGGCCAGGCCACACTGCTGCACGGGGGGGGGTGTGTCAGAGGTACTGCCAAAGCCGCTGGGCTCATAGTTTGTTTCAGATTTCTTACTTCCCTAAGCACTGGGGGGCTTAACAGGAAAACCCAGAACGACTGGAGACACAAGGGTGAGGATGTCACAGTGTATCTGGGGGAGGCCAAGGGATTAGGTGGCCTCAGGTGCCTGAATTGGGCAGATTACAATATTTGGGCATCGAGTTTGCCTCTAAGTGTCCTGACAGTCAAATCAAAACGGGAGCCACGCTGAGGTGTTTCCAGGCGACAGAGAGCATGCCTATTAATCTGTAGAGCCCGTTTTCTCCCCGGAAGGAAATTTCCAGCGGGAATGGATCATCTGGGTGTAAGTACAGAGGACCTTGAGGGACACAGTCCGTTGTGCCTTCTGAAGTGGTGTGTGGAAGATCTGGAACGCTGCCCAGTGGTCCTGGTGTTGGCAGGGGACGAAGGCAGGGGCCTTACGATAAATCACAGCACAGGAGCAGTCCAGGGTACATGGAGAGCTGGGGCCCAGGCCGTGCTCTCTAGGAGGCCCGCTTGATGAAGGGTAGTCGGAGGACTCGGTGATCTAGCCTGGTATAATCTCGCCCTGCTCGACCTGGAAGTCACACCCTCACACCTGCCACGGGTGACATTCAAGATGCTTCCTAGCCTTTCTAGCATGGGGCATGCTGAGCTGAACAGACGCCGGCCTGCCACGGGGCTGGAGCAGGTCCCACAAACCCTCTGGTGNGGGGAAGGCCAGTGCCCGGGGCAGTGGCTTCTCATCAGTGGTTCGTAGCCCTTTAAGGTTTATCCGCCAGAGTGGCCATATGGGCGTGTCCCAGCTGAGTCCCCCAGCTAGAGCCCTGTGCTCCTCTCATTCCCAGCAACCTCACCAGCACGTACACACTCTCTCCTTCCACTCTGACACTTTCTCGTTGCCTCTCACTCCCATGAGCAAGTTTGCTTTAATAAGTACAGCACCAGGAAGGAAACCCCCGCCCCTCCCTGGGCATCTATATCTGTGGGGCCGGACCCCAGTCTCAGCCCTTTATGTAGACTACCTGATGGAACTCTCCCAGCAGTCTATATGTGGATGTGATTATTGCACCCATTCTACAGATGAGGACACTGAGGCTTAACAAGTTAAACTTCCAGTCCTCGGAGAAGGTGAAACAAACATCTCTCTGTCCACATATACACTCACTTACACGCATTACCCATGTTTCTATGATCGTGCCCCTGCACACACGTGCACACCTACACATGTGCACCCCCGCAGGCACGCACCCATGCTCACACACGCTCTCCCACATGCATATTCTTACACGCTCACTGCCTGGGCTCCCAGAGGATGTGTTGGCTCCCGTCCTCCAGCCCGAGCGCTCCTGTCGAGGTCACAGAGGTGGGGTCCCCTGCTCTCCCACGCCTCTCATGACCATGGAGCC
Source organism: Crocuta crocuta (assembly GCF_008692635.1). Classification (NCBI taxonomy): domain Eukaryota; kingdom Metazoa; phylum Chordata; class Mammalia; order Carnivora; family Hyaenidae; genus Crocuta; species Crocuta crocuta. Next base: position 4,576,181 of record NW_027532406.1, on the reverse strand, counting down.
TGGCTCCCGTTTTCCCAGGGCCTGTACCTGGATGTGGGGGGCGCAGTGGCCCCATCACTCACGGGTAGGAGGATGTGAGAACAGTGCGGCCGCTCTTAAACATCTCTCCACGTCGTCCTCATTAATAACTGTAATGCCAGCATCACTCGCTCTTAAATAGCCTCATTCATCAACAAGCAATTTGCTGTGGCGAGGTGGCAGGGACGCAGATAAGCAGACGGGGCTGAGGGGCTTGCAAGACACCTGCCAAGTATCTTCCTCTCCCCTCTTCCATCTCCAGGGCAGGGGGAGAGAGAGGGGATGGTGGGCAGGGAGCTCAGTGTGAGGCACCTTCCAGCCTGGAGGGAGGCTCTCAGAATCCCCTCTCTCCAGGCACAGAGGGGTCCCGGTGGGGGCAGGCTGCTGGCAAGACCTTGCCCTGTCCGGGTTCTGGGGCCCATGTGGCGCTCATGGGGGGCCCTCCGTCCCAGAGATGTGTGTCTGTCTGTCTGACCGCTCCTTCAGTGGACAGCAGGGGGCCGAGAGTCTGAGGTCAGAGCCGGGTCCTGCTCTGGCACCCCCTGGCACTGCCATTTAACCACGCAGCAGCGTGTCACCTGTAAACATTAGCACTGATGGTCAGCATCCTTGTCTCGTTTCTGATCTTGGAGGGCCCGTGACTAAAGTTGTTTCTGTTAAGTGTCACGCCTTACAAATAGGTGTTTGGGTTCCATGGAGTCAAGGCAGTTGCTGGGTTTTTATTACAAACGGGTGCTGGGGTCATTTACCCCAACAGGCTCTTAATCTATAAAATGAGCTCCTAATGGCGTTATGAGGACTGAATGAAACACTTAACATAAAAGTTGTTGTGCCCTCTAGTGAGTCTACTGTTTAGGAGAGTATCTGTCTACAAGTTACAGAAATGGGCCGACAGTGGTGAAAACCGTAAGGGCTGCTGTTTGCCTCGTCACAAGGTCTAAAGGTTGGCAGTTGCTGGAGCTGGTTGGTTAGGGGGCCGATGATCACAGACCCGAGGGCTTTTTATCTTTCAGCTTCCTTCCCCTGGTGACCTGTTACCCTCAGGTGGACACTACTACAGGCCCTACCTCTACATCCCAGGGATGCAAGGGAGAAGGAGACAAAGGCTTTCTCTTTGACGTGCCTTTGATAAGACGGTCCCATCTGCACACAGATGGGCCTCCCCTTAATCTCATGGGCCAGAATCAGCCAAGGGGAGTGAGACTCTCAGGCTGCTTTAGCTCCATCCTGATCCCGAGGTAGAGTCCAGGGCCCTCCACTGGCCGCCTGAGCAGACAGAAGCTGGGTGGGCAGAGACGCGGTGTGTGGGCAGGTGGGTGTGTGTACTGGGCACATAGGCCTGTTTTCACGTGGGCGGCGAGAGCCCACTGCTCTGGGCTCCTCTCCAGGCAACCCTGCATCCCACTTGCCCCCAGGATGCTCAGACTCTGACAGAGCTATGTGGACAAGGATGCAGTGTCTGGGCCTCCCCCGCAGGGACACGTGGACGTAGCCGGCACACAGAAAATCACAGATACATCTGCCATATCTTCCTGGGGTGCTGGTATTACTTGACGGTGGAACGGAGGAGGACAAACTGTGTGTTAAACAGGAATGCATCCTGGAGTACGATGCAGAATTTCCATCGGTTTTCAAGGCAGGCCCATTGGACTCGAAGCTCCTTGAAGACAGGAGCCGCATCTGCCCTGGCGCTCAGGGTGGATTTGTTGAGTCAATGAATGAGTTAACTGTTTAACCAAACAAGTAAAGTGTTAAACACGAAACTTTGCGTTAATTCAGACTTTGGGGTCTGCTTCTTTAGGCTCTCCATCTCAGCAGTCTCCTGAGAAACAAACTTTCTTCTCTGTCTCTAGGAATATTTGGGGGTGAAGCCCTGAATTAACTCATTATTTGGTGGAGGCTCTGGGCTCCCTGAGAGTACTGAAGAGGAGGCAGTGGGGGCGAGATTATCAGGGAAGGCTTCCTGGAGGAGGCTGGCCTGTAGTTGGAAAGGATGGGATGGGAGGAGCGAAGAGCCAGGGTGCTTTGCTTTTGTGGCCTGGGTCAGCCTAGAGCAGAGGGTGGGAGTAGAGGCAGGAGATGGGATTCAGGCTGGGGCTCTATGGCAGGTCGTGTGGCTTAAGGTGGCAACAGTGTCTCTCCCAAGGTGTCCCCACATCACATGTTATGCCAGGCCTCCACAGAGTGGGGCAGGGATCCTAGTCTTCATCTCATAGGTAGCAACCGTGGCTCGGGAAATAGCCAGTTATAGTCAGTAAGGGGGAGGCTGCACTTGAACCTGGCGTGGCAAACTCCAGCTCTCCTACTTTTGGACCATTTCTCATTGTCTTGGGCCAGGTTCCCTAGAAGCAGACTCTGAGATGGAGATTTGCATGCAGGAGGGTTATCGGGGTGCACAGGAGGGAGGGGAGCAGGATTGGGGGCGGGGAGAAGCCAGGCTGTGCTGCAGTCACAACGATGTCTCAGCTGACTCTCCGGGGGTAGGGTGGGGTTCAGGGCTGGGATGATCCAGGCTGAGGAAGGGGCCAGGCCTTTGCACCCACTCTCAGTCACTCATGGGGCACAGGCTATCCTGGGAGGGGGCACAACCTTGGGCAAGGCATGTGTTGGCAGAGGCCACCCCCTCCCTCACCCGCCCCGGGAACATGTTCCCTCTGCCTGGAACTGTCCCTCTCTCCTCTTACCTATAGAATTTCAGCTTACCTTCCAAGTTTACGTGTCATTTCCTTTAGCTCTGAAATCTGTCAGAGATATAGCAAAGGGCAGGACAGGAGACGACTACCTGTATATTTAAAAAAACAAAAGGGAAATAAAGTCTGTATAAATATATGTATATGTAGCCGTATGTACACACATATTTGCTCCCATGTACGTTACATAAACATATCTCTGGAAAGATATGTAAGTTTGCAAGGTAAGGACTGTGTGGGTGGGGGCTTTGATGCCTTTTGAATTTTGAATGACAGATTATTTAATAAAAGTAAAATAAATAGTTATTAAAAACACAAGGAAAAGAATGGTGAAATCATTTGATGGGGAAGGACAAAGATGCTCACTTTTCTCTCTAAGGCCCTAACATCATAATTAAATAATTCAGGGTGTCCGCATTTATTGGGACCTGTCTCCAGCCCCAGATCGGAAGCTTGTGAAGGCCGTCTTGTCCACCAGAGTAACCCAGTGTCCAGCACACCTTAAAATGAACATTTGAGGGTATCAAGACTTACATCCTCAGGCTGGCTCCTGCTTCTCCTTCCCCCACCCCACGCATAAAAACAAACTGCTTCCTGTCCATTTTTTGCTTATTAATGCTCTTTATGATCACTTATGCAACCAGCCTAGAGGCCCTTTGCATAATATATCTACCCTGTGCATGGGGCGGAGAGTCCCTGCATACATAATTTGCAGGAATCTGCATTCCCTGGGCCATGGTCCCTGCCACTGTCTGTACCTTTCTGAGAATCTCAACTCCTGTCCCCTGGGTGCCTTCTCCCTGCAGGAGAGCCAGGGCCCAGCTCTTCAGGGAGTGGGGAGATGGACCACAGATGCATTTGTATCACGTGATGAAATGAATGCTCCGATGGCAGCAGACACAGGCAGGTCCTGGGTGGACTCGGGAAGGCTCTCCACTCTGCCCCACCCCACCCCGGGGATGTCCACATGACGTGTAAAGGATGCGTTTACTAGGAGAAAGGAAGTAAAGGGCCTCCCAGACAGAGAAGCTGGCACCTTCTCCTGATAAAGGCGCTGTGTGAGTGTGGAGACAGTGCTCAGAGAAAACACAGGAACCTTTTCCTGTAGAAATGAAGGCTGCCCTCCAGTCCCTGGCCCCCTGAGGCTGCTGGATTTGCCTCCAGAACCTTTTCCTAGCCCTGCCCTGGCTACTGTGACCTCCCTTACCCTGCCATTCGCTGGGTCCTTTTTGTCCCCCCATAATAGTATGCACCAGGGACGCCTGGGTGGCTCAGTCAGTTAAGTGTCCCACTTGGGCTCAGGTCACCATCTCACAGATCATGGGTTTGAGCCTCACATCAGGCTCTGTGCTGACACCTCAGAGCCTGGAGCCTGCTTTGGATTCTGTGTGTCTCTCTCTCTCTGCTACTCCCCTTCTCATACTCTGTCTCTCTCCCTCAAAAATAAATAAACATTAAAATTAAAAAAAAAAATACACCAGAGATACATTCGCTGCATTTTCTGTGCAGACCTGCTTAATTTGGTCCACTCAGGGCTTCTTTAAACACCTGACTGGTGGCCAACTCTTCAACAATTGGGAAACACTGGGAAATGTAACAAAACATAGATTTCCAGTTTTTGTTCATTGGATCTGGCAACAGTCAACTGTAACAGAAGAAAGCTGCCCCTTAGGGGAGCACAGTCCCCACTTGAACTTTATTCATTGGCTCCCTCCCTGACCCCTACGGTGACCTTAAGCTGTGACTTCATTGATTCCTGATGTCCAGTTAAATATCTGAATGTGCCTTTGTTTCAATCCTGTCCTTGAAAGATATGTTTGCTTCATGGAGAATTCTAGGTTGACATTTACTCTTCCTCAGCACCTCGAAGGTATCAGTCTACTGACTTTGCATCCATTGTTATTATTGAAAAATCCCTTTCCGGTTTTATTTATTTATTTTTTAAATTTTATTTATTTTTGAGAGATGGAGACAGAGTATGAGCAGGGGAGGGGCAGAAAGAGAGGGAGACACAGAATCTGAAGCAGGCTCCAGGCTCTGAGCTGTCTGCACAGAGCCTGACGTGGGGTTCAAACTCAATGAGCACGAGATCATGACCTGAGCCGAAGTCAAACGCTTAACCAACTGAGCCACCCAGGTGCTAGGTGGTTCCTTCCTGGTTTTAAATGTTGGTTACTTGAGGGTTGTCTGTTTTCCTTCTCTGGTTGCTTCTATATTTTGTTGTTGTTTTGCAAGTTGGCTATGACCTGGCTGGTGTGAATTCCTATTTATCTGGCTTGGGTTTCCTTGGACTTCTTGAATCTATAAGGAGTCTTTGCTCAATTCCAGAATGTTATTTCTTCAAATATTGCTTTTGTGCATCCTTTATTTCTGGAGTATAGGTGAGACCTTTTCATTTTAGCCTCCATGCTTCTTAGCCTCTCTGTTATATTTTCCATATATTTTCTGACTCCCTGTGCTGCATTCAGATAATTTCTTCCATTATATCTTTAATTCACCAAGTCTTTGTGGCCATATCTATTCTTCACAGTAAAACCAATGCATCTGAAATTTTAATGATCATAATTGGATTTCTAGGAGTTCTCTTTGTTCTCTTCTTTAAATTTATTTGTTCCAGGGGCACCTGGGTGGCTCAGTTGGTTAAGCGCCCAACTTTCGCTCAGGTTATGATCTCGCAGTTTGTGAGTTTGAGCCCCATGTCAGGCTCTGTGCTGACAGCTCAGAGCCTGGAGACTGCTTCGGATTCTGTGTCTCCTTCTCTCTCTGCCCTTCCCCTGCTCACGCTCTGTCTCTCTCAAAAATAAATAAACATTAAAAAAATTTTTTAATAAAATAAACTTATTTGTTCCTTATTCATATTGGCAGGCTTTTCTTTTGATTCTTGAAGCATCGTGAACATAGTTTACATTCTGTGCTGATAATTCCAGTATCTGGAATGTTGGAGGGTCTGATCGTGCTGTTTTTCCTTCAAGTTTTTGGTCATGGTGTTTAGTGTGTGTTGATTTTGACTGTGAGCTTCTCATTTGTTTGGCAGGATGGGGACAGATTCTATGAGACCTGAGCCCTTTGGGTGGGTTACTTCAGAGAGGATTTGTATGTGTTTTTATTAGGTGCTCAGGCTTACTACATGCCTGGGACCACCCTAACTTAAAATGTTTTTGCTTAAGGACTTTTCAGCACCCAGGCAATGTGAACTCAGGCTGCAGATGTGTATGTGGCCCAGCTGGTGATTATGAATCCTTGAGGGCTGTATCCCTTTTTCTGTTTAGGACCCCAGTTTCATAGAGGCTTTTTAGTCTTTTTTAAAGACTCTTGGTTCATATAGGGGCACAGATTTATTTCTAATTCACTCTTATACTGAAGGTGTGGTTCTTGGAGCCCCTGCTTTGGTGGGGATGATTTTCTGAGGGGGGCCCAATGGACCCTGGGTCTTTCCTCTTCTCTGAGCCCCGGGAGCTGTGGCAACGAAAATTCTGCTTTGCCTTGACTCTGAGGCAGGAGCCAACCTCCCGGGGTGGCTTCCTTCACTTAGTATTTGGCCTGACAATTCTCTACTTTCTTATCAACTTATTTATCTATTTAATAAGGGGTAAATACTTCATCTTTAATTTTAGTTGTTTTCAACTTAAGCATGATCCAGGCACCTGTACCATATTGCCAGAATCTGAACCCCAACTCCCCTTAAACTACGGCCTATTTGAGAGCAGAATTTTTTCTTATTATTTATGTTATGACTTTTGTGTGTGTGTGTTTTTAATGTAAGTCCTACGCCCAACATGGGGCTCGAACTCACAACCCTGAGATCAAGAGTCACTTACTCTTCCGACTGAACCAACCAGCTGCCCCTGTGTTGTCACTTTTGTTAATTCCTACTGTCTAGTTTTATGTCAAGCCCACATACTAAAGCCATATGATACATCCTCCATAAATGTTAATTGAGTAACAAATGAACAGGTGAGCGAATTGTGGATTCACTGATAGAGTGGAAGATCATCGTATTACAGAGAAGGCAACTGAAACCAACGGACTTTTCCATGCAGAAATTGGTAGCTACTCAAATGAGGCTTATTATGGGATGGACAGCCAAGGGCCTGGTTCGGAACAGGAAACTGAGAAATCTCTGTGAAGGAATGGCTTTGGGAATGGTATTAGCAGCCAACGTTTACTGAATGTGTAGCTGTGTGCAGGGCACTTCTGAGTGCCTTACTCTCACAACAGGCTCGTTAGACACATACTGTCATTCTCATTGTACAGGTGAGCAAACTGAGGGGCACAGAGGCAAAGTCCCTCACCCCAGGTCCTCCAGTTAGTGAAAGTGCAGACCCAGCATCCAAGCCCTGGGCACATTGAGCTTCAGAGCTTCCCTCTCCGAAGTGTCGTGTGAAGAGTGGCCCTAACTGGCCGCGGCCCCACCCCAGCAATCGAGACGTTTTCCCCCCATCTGTACTGAGGTACGGTTGTCAAAAAGTATATGTATTTAAGGCCTAGAGCTAGATGTTTCGATAGACGTATAACTTCTGATATGATCACCATGATCAAGCTACTTAACCAATCCACCACCTCACATGGTGCTGTGTCCTTTGTGTGAGTGTGTGTGTATGTGGCGAGAACGCTTCAGATCTGCCCTCTTGGCAAATCTCAACTATGCAATATGGTACTGCTAACTCTAGTCACTGTGCTTTGCCTTTTCTCTCCAGAATTTACTCGTCTTGCCTAACTGAGATGCTGTATCCTTGACCTACCTCCATCAACCAAGACCACGGGGAAACCCAAGTGGCCGGGAGTGTCAGAGGCATTGACTAAGGGTGTGAAAGCGAGGCTGCCAGCCTCTCAGGCCATGTGATCACAGCTGGGTTGAGAGTGGTTGGTAGAGGTCGCTCCAGAGGGTTCCCTCCGGGCTGGCCATGTGGTGAGGTTGTGGGGAAGGCTTCCCCACCTCTCCTTCCGGCAGCCGCTCAGACTCCCTCATCCCACTTATGAAAGTGTCCCCTTACACAGTGACCATGCGGGAGTTGTTTCTTTGCCCTTCATCTTTGCCCTTGTGAGGCTACAGGGTGGAGGGGGATGGGGGCTTTAGAGAGGAGCCCAGCCCCTTGGCTGGGTGTAGAAGTCTTATGGGAGACACTCTAGGCTGTGCCTCTGAGAGGGCACTGCTGTGGGGTCCTGCAGTCCTGCTGTGAGGCTGGCCACGCCCCCTCATGCCCCTTCCTTCCTCCCTCCCTTCCCTCCTTCCCTCCTTCCCTCCTTCCTTCCTTCCTTCCTCCCTCCCTCCTCCTTCCTTCCTTCCTCCCTCCCTCTCTCCCTTCCTTCCTTTCCTTCCTTCCTCCCTCCTCCTTCCTTCCTTCCTTCCTTCCTTCCTCCCCTCCTTCCCTCCTTCCTTCCTTCCTTCCTTCCTCCCTCCCTCCTCCTCACTTCTTTCCTTCTTTCGTTGNTCCCTCCCTTCCATTGACATACAATATTATATTAGTTTTTTAAAATTTTTTTAACGTTTATTCATTTTTGGGAGATGGAGAGAGACAGAGCACGAGCAGGAGAGGGGTAGAGAGAAAGAGGGAGACACAGAATCCAAAGCAGGCTCCAGGCTCTGAACTGTCAGCATAGAGCCCAACACGGGGCTCAAACCCACGAACCATGAGATCATGACCTGAGCCAAAGTTGGACACTGAACCGACTGAGCCACCCAGGCACCGCTAGTTTTTTTTAAAGTTTATTTATTTATTTGGGGGGGGCGGGGGGAGAGAGAGAGAGAGAGATGAGTTGGGGGAAGGGCAGAGTGCTCAATGCACAGTCAATCTCATGGTTTCTTGTGAATCTTCAAACTAAGGGGCGCCTGGGTGGCACGCCTTATATTAGTTTAAGGTGTACAGCATAGGGATTCAACAATTATATACGGTATGAAATGCTCACCATAAGTCTAGTTACCATCTATCACCACACGATTATTACAGTATTATTGACTGTATTCCTGACGCTGTAGTCTACATACCCGTGACTTATTTTATAATTGTTAAATTTGTATCTCTTAATTCCCTTCACTTATTTATTTATCTTTGGCAAGAATGAGTTTGTTCTCTATGAGTCTGTTTCTATTTTGTTTTGTGTGCTCGTTTGGTTTTTAGATACCACATATAAAGAACTTATGTGGTATTTGTCTTTCTCTGACTCATTTCACTCAGGATAATAGGCTCTAGGTTCATCCATGTTGTTGCAAATGGCAAGATTTCATTGATTTTAATTGCTGCGTAATAATAGTTCAGTGTGTGTGTGTGTGTGTGTGTGTGTGTGTGTGTGTGTGTGTGTGTGTGTGTGTGTCTGCGCATGCGCACATATACACACCGCATCTGCTTTATCCATTAATCTATTGATGAACACTTAGGTTGCTTTCATATCTTGCTTATTGTAAATAAAGCAGCAATGAATATAGGGTTGCATGCATCTCTTTGCATTTGTGATTTTGTTTTCTTCAGATAAATATCCAGAAGTGAAATTGCTGGATCATAGGGTAGCTCTATTTTTAATTTTTTGAGGACCCTCCATACTGTTCTCCATAGTGGATGCACCAATTTACATTCCCACCCAGAGTGCACAGTGTCTCCTTTTCTTCCCATCCTCACCAAAGTTGTTATTTCTTGTCTTTTTGAAACTAGTCATTCTGACAGGTGTGAGATGATATCTCATTGTGGTTTCAATTTGCATTTCCCTGATGATTTGTGAACGTTATGGAACATCTTTTCATGTGTGTTGGCCATCTGTATGTCTTCTTTGGAAAAACGTCTGTTCAGATCCTCTGAGCTGGATTTTTTTTCTTGGTGTTGAGTTGTATGAGTTCTTTGTGTATTTTGGATATGAACCCAGTATTGTGCATATCGTTTGCAAATATCTTCTCCCATTCAGTAGGTTGCCTTTATTTTATCTCAATGGTTTCCTTCACTGTGCAAAGCTTTGAAGTTTGATGTAGTGCCAATTGTTTATTTTTGCTTTTGTTGCCCTGGCCCGAGGAGACAGATCCACAAACATATTGCTAAGACTGATGTCCAGGGCTTCACTGCTTATGTTTAGGTTTCGGGTCTTACATTTAGGTCTTTAATCCATTTTCAGTTTATTTTTGTGTGTGGTATAAAAAAGTGGTCCAGTTTCATTCTTTTGCCTGTAGCTGTCCAGGTGTTCCAACACTATTTATTAAAGAGACTGTCTTTTCTCCACTGTATATGCTTGCCTCCTTTGTCATAAATTTTTTTTTTAATATTTTTTTTATTTATTTCTAGGAGAGAGAGAGAGACAGCGTGAGCAGGGGAGGGTCAGAGAGAGAGGGAGACACAGACTCCGAAATAGGCTCCAGGCTCTGAGCTGGCAGTCAGCACAGAGCCCAACGGGGGGCTCGAACCCATGAACCACGAGATCATGACCTAAGCGAAAGTCGGACGCTTAACCGACTAAGCCACCCAGGCGCCCCTCCTTTGTCATAAATTAATTGACCTTATAAGTATGGGTTTATTTCTGGGCTTTCTATTCTGTTCCTTGATCTATGTGTTTTTGTACCAGTCATACTGTTCTGATACTATAACTTTGTAGTATAGTTTGAAATCTGATACCTCCAGCTTTGTTCTTCTTTCTCAAGATTGCTTTGGCAGATTGGGGTCTTTGGTGGTTCCATATACATTTCATGATTCTTTGAGTTCTGTGAAAAATACCATTGGTATTTTAATACGAATTACATTTAATCTGTAGATCTCTTTAGGCAGTATGGAAATTTTAACATTAATTCTTCTAATACATGAGCATTGTATATCTTTCCATATATTTGTGTTGTCTTTGATTTCTTTCATCAATATCTTCTAGTTTTCAGTGTACAGGTCTTTAACCTCTTTGATTAAATTTATCCCTAGGTATTTTATTGTTTTTGATGTAATTGAAAATGGGATTGTTCTCTTAATTTTTCTTTGTGCTAGTATATAGAAATGCGACAGATTTCTGTATATTGATCTTAGATCCCACAACTTCCCTAAATTCATTTATTCGTTCTAATAGTTTTATTTTTGGTGGAGACTTTAGGATTTTCTACACATGGTATCATGCCTGTCTGTAAATAGTGATAGTTTTACTTCTTCCTAACCAATTTGGATGCTTTTTATTTATTTTTCTTGTCTGATTGCGGTGACTAGGACTTCTAGTACTGTGTTGAAAAAAAAATGATGAGAGTAGATATCCATGTGTTGTTCCTGATCTTAATGGAAAAGCTTTCAGCTTCTCACCATTGAGTATGAACTTAACTTGAGGTATGTTTTATAGCCAGATTTTGTGATATTTATCATGAATATTATTGAATTTTTTCAGATGCTTTTTGTGAATATTAAAATGATCACATGATTTGTATCCTTCATTTTGTTAATGTGGTATATCTCATTGATTGATTTGCAGATATGGAACCATCCTTGCATCCCTGGAATAAATCTCACTTGATCACAGTGAATAATTTTTTAAATGTATTGTTTAATTTACTTTTCTAATATTGTGTTAAGGATTTTTGCATCTGTGTTCGTCAGGGAATTGATATAATTTTATTTTTTATAGTGTCTTTGTCTTGTTTTGGTATCAGGGTAATGCTGGCCTTATAGAATGAATTTGGAAGTGTTCTTTCTAATTTTTTGGAATAGTTTGAGAAGGATAAGTGTGAGCTCTTCTCTGAATGTTTGGTAAAATTCACCTGTGAAGCTCTCTGGTCCTGATGTTGGTTGAGAGTTTTTAAAAATATCTAACTCAGTTTCATTACTTGTAATCAGTCTATTTAGATTTTCTATTTTTTCCTGATTCAGTCATAGATGATTGCATGTTACTAGGAATGTATCCATTTTTTCTAGATTCCCCAGTTTCTTGGCATATTAATTTTTATAGTAGTCTCTTTTACTCCTTTTGTATTTCTGTGCTGTCAGTTTATTTCTTCTCTTTCATTTACGGTATTGTTTATTTGAGTTCTCTTTCTCTCTTGATGAGATTAATCAACTTTGTTGATCTTTTCAAAGAACCAGCTCTTAGTTTCATTGGTCTTTCTTTTTTTTTTTTTTTTTTTTTTTTTCTT
>NW_027532406.1:4516386-4564282 GCF_008692635.1 Crocuta crocuta | reverse complement strand
TTTCTTTTTTTTTTTTTTTTTTTTTTTTAGTATCTATATAATTTATGTTTGCTCTGATCCTTATTATTTATTTCCTTCTAATTTTGGACTTCCTTTATGTGTAAGGTTAGATTGTTTATTTGATATTTTTCTTGTGTCTTGAGGTAGCCTGTATCACTATGAACTTCTGTCTTAGAATCGCCTTTGCTGCCTCCCATAGTTTTGTAATGTTAATTTGTGTCAAGGTATTTTTTGAATTTCACTTTGATTTCTTTCTTGATGCATTGGTTCTTTAGTAGCATATTGTTTAGTCTCTATGTGTTTGTGGTTTTTTCCCAGTTTTTTCCGTCATAATTGATTTCTGGTTTCATAGCTTTGTGGTCAGAAAAGACGCTTGATTATGATTTCAGTCTTCACAAGTTTATTAAGACTTGTTTGTAGCTTAATATATGATCTATCCTAGAGATTGTTTCATGTACTCTTGGAAAAAATGTGTATCCTGCTATTTTGGGATGGAATGCTCTTCATCTATTAAGTCCTTCTGGTCTAATGGGTCATTTAAGGCCACTCTTCCCTCATTGATTTTTCTGTCTGGATGATCTATCCATTGATGTAAGTGGGATGTTAAAGTCCCCTACTGTTATGTATTGATGTTGGTTTTTCCCTGTATATTTGTTAGTATTTGCTTTATATATATAGTTAGGTGTTTCTATATTGGGTACATAGATATGTACAACTGTTATACCCTCTTGTTGGATTGACTCCTTTATCAATTTGTAGTGTCCTTCTTTGTCTTTTGTTACTGTCTTTGTTTTAAAGTGTATTTTGTATGATATTAAGTATTTGCTCCTCACCTTTCTTTTCATTTCCATTTGCATGGAATGTTTTTCATTTTCCATCCCTTCATTTTAAGTCTGCATTGTGTCTTTAGGTCTGAAGTGAGTCTTTTCTAGGTAAGGATGAGTCTTTTTTTTTTTTTTTTTAATTCAGTCACCCTGTGTCTTTTGATTAGACCATTTAGTCCATTCACATTTAAAGTAATTATTGACGCCATGCACTTATTGCCATTTTGTTAATATTTTTCTGGTTGTTTTTATAGTTCTTCTCCATTTCTTCTTCCCTTGCTCCCTCCCTTGTGATCTGATGATGTTCCTTAGTGTTATGTTTAGATTCCTTTTTCTTTATTTTTGTGTGTATTTATTATAGGTTTTTGGTTTGTGGTTACCACGAGGTTCATGTATAACACCCTAAACATAGCAGTCTATTATAAATTGATGATTGCTTGAGTTGAAGCACTACATTTTTACTTTTCTCCTCCCCCCACATTTCATCTTTTCTTTAAAAAAAATTTTTTTTTTAATGTTTTATTTATTTCTGAGAGAGAGACATGTGAGCAGGGGAGGGTCAGAGAGAGAGGGAGACACAGAATCTGAAGCAGGCTCCAGGCTCTGAACTGTTAGCACAGAGCCTGACGTGGGGCTTAAACTCATGAACCATGAGATCATGACCTGAGCCGATTGGATGCTTAACTGACTGAGCCACCCAGGCGCCCCACGTTTCATCTTTTCAACATCATATTTTACATCTATTTATTTTGTATCTGCTTTAATTTTTGTAGATAGAATTGATTTTACATCTTTTGTTTTTAACCTTCGTATTAGCTTAATAGGTGGTTAATCCACTACCTTTACTCCACATTTGCTTTTACCAGTGAAAGTTTTTCTTTCATAATTTTCTTCTAGTTATGGCCTTTTTTTGCTTAAAGAAGTCTTTTTAGCATTTCTTGGAAGGCCAGTTTAGTGGTGATTAACTCCTTTAACTTGTATCTGGGAAACTCTTTATCTCTCCTTCAGTTTTGAAGGTTATAACCTTTCTGGATAGGGTGTTCTTGGTTGTAAGTTTTTTCTTTTAAGCATTTTGAATATATCATGCCAGTCTGTTCTGGTCTGCAAAATTTCTGCTGAAAAATCAGCTGACAGTCTTAAGGGTATTCCTCTGTACATAACTATTTGTTTTCCTCTTGCTGTTGATTCTTTCTTTTTATCTTTAATTTTTGACATTTTAATTGTTATGTCTTGCTGTGAACCTCTTTGGCCTCATCTTGTTTGAGGCTGTCTGAGCTTCCCGGACCTGAATGTTTTCTTCCCCAGGTTAGGGAAGTTTCTTAGCTATTATTTTTTCAAATATGTTTTCTGCTGCTTTCTCTCTTCCCCTTTTGGGGACTTATAATATGATTGTTAGTATACTTGATGTTGTGTCAGAAGACCCTTGAACTATCTTAATTTTTTAAAATGTTTTCTTTTTTGCTGTTCAGTGTGGGTAATTTCCACTATCCTGTCTTCCAGATCACTGATTTCTTCTTCATTCTCTAATCTGCCATTGATTCTCACTAGTGTATTTTTCATTTTAGTTATTGTATTCTTCAGCCCTGATTAGTTCTTTCTTATATTTTCTATTCCTATGTTGAACTTCTCACTGTGTTTATCCATTATTTTCCCAAGTTCAGTGAGCATCTTTGTAACCTTCACTTTGAACTCTTATCAGGTAGGTTGTTTATCTCTGTTTCGTTTAGTTCTTTTCCTAAGGTTTTATCCTTTTCGTTCATTTGGAACATATTCCTCCGTTTCCTCATTTTACCTGACTTTCTGTGTTTTTTTTCTATGTATTATTCAGATCGGCTATGTCCCCTGGTCTTGAAGGAGTGGATTTATTTAGAATGTGTCCCATGGGGCCCAGGAGTACAGTCCTCCTGGTCACCAGAACCAGGTGCTCCAGGGTTATTTCCTGTGTAGGCTATGAGTGCCCTTCTCTATGGCTGGCCTATGACTGCTGCAGGTGCACCGGTAGGCAGGGCTGGCCTCCAGGCAGCTGCGACTGTTGTGAGTGTGCCGATTGGTGAGGTTCTTCCCAATCCTGCATCTCCAGCAGAGGCACTCTGGAGGAGTGCCATTCCTGGCTGAGGCCATCACTCAGGCACCTTTAGATTCTGTCCATTGCACATCCCTAAGAAACACCAGTCACCTGAGGTCCCCAGTCAAGAAACAGACTTGCGCAGTTTAGGGCACAGAGTTGGAGTCAGGTCCTCCAAACATGACATTAGCCTTGACATCCATTTATCAGGTAAGGACTTTGACGGAACCATAGTGGTGGTGGTTCATTTGACTGAGTTGCTGTTGGAGGAGTTGGTTTTTCTTTTACCACCTACTAAGGTCACAGTCTATAACCTTAGTCTATGCCCTTCTTTTGTCATGCAACCAGAAATATCACATTGTGTTTTCTATGATTCTCTTGATATATCCCATACAATTTGTGGGCAGAAGGGTATACAGCAAAGTTGATAGGTAGTGGGAGATACATTTTGGAAGAGATGAGGTAGAAAAACACTTAATTGTGACAGAGGAGGGCAAGAGTTTAGTCCTGACTCTGTCGCTGTATATGGGATCTTGACCAGCCCCACCCACCCTGGGCCTCCATGTCCCTATAAGTAGCCTGAAGACAATCCAGGAGTCCTCATCCAGCTCTGACATTCTGTGATTCCTACTGGAGCCAAAGGACGCCCTTCTCCATTGGAGCATTATGGGGGGGGGGAGGGTCCTGACCACTGTAACTCCCTGGAAGCCACACTAAGGGGCTCTTTGTTCATGGTGCACAGCTGTGCACACGCCATGTCAGCCTTGGTTAGGTGGGGATGGGAAGACAGCCAGTGCTACCTTCATTTGCTTGGCTGGAGGTAGGATATCTTCACCGGCATCTTGCCATGCTCTCAGCCCTCTGGTGGGGAAATGGTCTGCTGGGCACTGGTCACCTGCCCCCTAACAAGCCTACAGTGCAATACAGAAGGATCTAGAGGGCATGAAGCACATGTCCTCTGCCTCCTCTTCTACGCCTCTTGAAGCAGATTTGAGAAGACAGTTTAAGAGGGAAGACCCAGCTAGAGATAGAGAGAAAAGAAAAAGAGGCCAGAGTCTTACCCACAAGTTTCCAGAGTGAATTCCACCTCCAGTCTTCAGAGAATGGGGGGTACTGAAAACCATGATGTGACAAGTGGATAAAAAAGTCTCAGGGAAGTTCCTTGGCTAAATGGCAAGGGGACCCCGCTGCAGCCCACACCAGCTCTTCACTTACTCGTTCCTACCTCCCATCCACTAGCGTGCACCATGTTGATGATGTGGGACCTGAGATCTTCAACTCTGCCCACAGGGGACTAGGAGGAAGAACCCTGATTCCAATGGACAGAGGACCTCACAGGACTCTATGCGCTTTCCCTCTGCCTAATTAAAAACTAAACAGAACTAATTAAAGAGCATCCTTCCCGGTTAGACAGGCCCCAGACAGTTTGCCCGCTGGGAAGGCTCTCTGCTCCTCAAAACAGTAACAGCAGGATAGTGCCTTAGTAGAGACTGGGGGTGGAGTCCTTGGTACGGCTTTTTAGCGATACAAAAACAACACTCCAAACTGTAGAATCAAATCATGGTGTGTTTACACAGCAATTCACCACTTCATTCATTCATATATTCATTCATATATTCATTCCTTCATTCACTCACTCACTCAGTCATTTAATAGACAGTGACCAAAGGCCAGCCCCAAGCCAGACACTGTGAGAGGATTTGGGCACAGAGCTGGGAACAAGAGTCACAGTCTTAGCCCTCAGGATGCCCACACTCAGACAGTAGATTCAGACCAGAGGATCAGCTGCAAATTAGAACAGAGTGTGTGAAGTGCTTTGGTTGGGGTTGGCTGTGGGAGAATTGAAGCCTCTTTGGGATCTCTGGGATTTATGAAGTGCTTCCTCTTATGTTTTTTGGTTTGTCCCTTGCCAAAACAGTCTGAGGCAGCGAAGAGGTCAGTGAGGTGACTGGACTTGCTTAGGTTACACATATGGGCCCAGGAGTTGGGACCTGGGTGCCTGACTCCAGTTCCAGGAGCCCACAGTGGATGACTCTGGACTCCTCATTTAACTGTGCTAAACTGTAGTTCCTTTGCCATTAAGAGAGTGTGTAGACACTAGCCAGCCCACTGCCCGGGGCTGTGGTGGCCGAGGACCTGGAATGAATGGCCAGGAACGTACTTTCTGAGTGATGGGCATCATACACATGTTTAGAGTTATTATGATTATTAGCTCAGAGTGTCAGGTGCTTAGGATTTGGCATGAGTGAAAAGCAGCTCACCTGATGTCCGGCTAAGGCGGCCCAAGTTCCCTCATCATGAAGCAGAGACATAACCTGGTGGGTGAGGGGCTGATTCACCTGGAGGAGTGGTCCTGGACTCTGTACTCATGTGTTCCCCTCCATGACAGAGATTTGCATATGCTCCTTGAATGAGAACAGCTTATTTGTTTATTTATTCTTGTACTCATTTGTTCATTTGCTCATCCAGCCATCCATCCGTCTATTATTCCTTCCATCCACCCACTCATCCATCCATCTGTTCATCCATCTCCTCACCCTTCCTTCCTTCCTTCCTTCCTTCCTTCCTTCCTTCCTTCCTTCCTTCCTTCCTTCCTTCCTTCCCTCCTTCCATCCATCCATCCATCCATCATTCCTTTCATGCACCCACTCATCCATGCATCTGTTGATCCATCCACTTACTCATCCATCCTTCCTTCCTTCCTTTCTTCCTTCCTTCCATCCATCCATCCATCCATCTATCCATCCATCAATCCATCATTACTTCCACTCACCTATCTGTTGATCTATCCACTTACTCATCCTTCCTTCCTCCCTTCCTTCCATTCATCCAACCACCCACCCCACCCAATCATCCATGAATCCTCCACACACTCATCTGGGAAAAGCTGTATCTTCTCCACCACCTGTGCAGCTTCGGAATGCATGTTAGTGTAAGAAAGGTTCTGAGGGGTCCTGCAGGAAGGAACCCTGTTTACATTTCTTTAATGCAGTGTTTGCATAGACCTTTTTGGCCAAGGAGTGCATTTTCATGGAGTACCCATTAGCATCTTAGGGAATTAACGATTCATGAAATACACTTTGGGAAGCATTCCTTTTAATTATAGTGACTTGTATGGAATATTCATAAGCTCTATTATATATGTACCTGCCTTCGTACATAGGAATGACTCAGCATTTAGCACTTTCTTGGCACGTCATTGAACATCACGATGAATAACACTCGATGATCTATGTATGATCTATGATGATACATTGTCCTTGACAAGAACTCATGGTGGGACTCAGATTATTTTAAGTTCTCACTTTTCAGAAAGTTTTGATCTTTCCCTCTTGTGAGCAGCAGAAGTTACTGCTTTATATTATGGTTCATGTCCCTGCTTGAGATTTCTATGAATAAAAAAAAAACCAAAATGACAAAAAACAAAAAACCCAAAGACTAACCTAATTATAATCGTATATAAAGTAAGAGTAAACAGGCTCTGAGTGAGAACTCGACCGTATCTCTGTTTTTCATACTGGTCTTAAAATTTAGTGTATGGTCTTGCACTTGACTTCAGCTGCCCAAAGACCTTTGGGGCTAATTTCCTGATTTTCATCTATGTTCTGGGTCACTGAGTATGTGGGATATGACCCTTTGATATATAGTGTTACTAAACTCCGAGAAGAGGGAAGTCCCCTGTGACTCATGTGGGGTCAGTACTGGATAAAAACATTGTCTTCAGGGTCAGATGGACCTGCATTTGAATTCTGACTCCACTTCTTCCTAGCTGTGTGATCTTGGGCAAATTGCTAAACCTCTCTGAGACTCCATCTCTTCGTTCGAGGGTGGGAATACCTAACTCACAGGTTTGTGGTAAATATTAAATGAGAGTGTGTATGTGAAGAGTTTAACAGAGTACCTGTCTGTCATACAACAAGTGCTCAGTAAATGGTAGCTCATGGCAAGGTGGGGGCCTGGGGGGAGGCAGGAGAGGCACCCAGAGCGCGGAATGTTAGGGGACACTCTGAGACTTGCACAAATATACGGTCAGCACCTGGGAGTGAGCACCATCTTGAATTTTGCTTCCTATGTGCCTCTCTTGTCTCATAGCCTGGCGAGTGGGATGGTGTCCCAGAAGGCCTCTGATTGGGTGAGAGAGACCCTTGCTCACCTGGAGAAGCAATCCCCCCACCTGTAATGGTCTCCCCACCTGAGGCAGCAGGGGCACCCACTGGGAGGGCTGGCTCCGGAGGAAGAAGGGTGTATCCGGGGAGAGATGGGACCACAGGATGAGCCTGGGAAGGCCAAGGGGCTTGCTCACCTGGGCCCCTCCAAGGGCAAGAACCCCCATGGAGCCTCTCCCCTCGGTCCCCTGGGCATGGGCAATGCCTCAGCCAGCCGGGCTGGACCCCCATTTCCCTGTCAAAACTTTTTAAAACACAAACAGTGTCAAGAGCAGCATTTGCATAAATCTCATTAGAAAAAGTGCAAGTTTCATAAATCTTGTGATAAATTAGTGCGATATCATTCTCAACGTGATGTATTAATTTTAGGGCAAAATGAATGGTGCTGTGATCATTGTGGGTAATTATGAGTCTCCTCAAAGAGGAAGCGATTTCTGGAGGGACTTTTCTGGCCTCCTTCACAGTGGTGAGTGGGAGGCAGAGCAGGGGTGAGGGGAAGGGTGTCTTTCTCACCTGCTTCTCCATGACACCATTCTTAGTTTCTGAGTATCTTTTCTTGGCTGTTGAGAGGTGAAAAGGAGCCTCAGGGCCTTGGGCTCTGGCTAAGGGATGGGGCACAGAAGGGGCCTTCTGAAGTCAGGCCTTAAGGTTCAAGTTCCGTTTGAAAAGAATTTTAAATGACTAGGACCTGGAATCTGGTGTGCAGTCAGGCCTGAGACCCACTGGATGGACTAAAATACTCCATCGTTGACCAGAGAGGGAAGGGACGCACTGGGGACAGCAGCTGGTTAGCAGAGCCTGGCCCCCACTTCCATGTTCACACTGGTCTTAGGGGGTCGTGGGGGGGATGTTAGTGCGGCCTCGTTCAGAGTTGGGGGGAATGTGAGGACTGACCAGGGCACACGCTTGGGCGGGGGTCGGAGTGCCAGGGCTCCTGTGAGCAGGAAGGAGTCAGCACGTGCCTACAAATGTTTGGATAATCTCTTTGTGAGCCTTTAAAGGCCTGCAGTGCTCTGTTTATTTTAATGATAATGTCAAGTTCAATTTGCCGTCATTTTTCCACATTTCCTTTTGTAAAGTTAATTGAACAGTTCAATGAATTGAAAAGTTTCAGGAGAAGGGAAAAAAAAATACCCACCCCACTATTATCACTGTTATTAAATCTGGTAACTACCAGCTTGGCTCTCCCGGCCCCTGTCACAGGACTTCATCCCCCCTGGGCCTGGGAGCAAAAGCAGCAAGGACTCAGGAAGGTCAGACAGAGCCTTCTGGAGCCCCTTTCTTCATGGCTACTTCTCGTTCAGGCTGCTATTCCTGCAGAGAAAAGAGTATCTAGTCCAGCCCCGACCCTGGCTGCCGGGCCTGACAGGGAAAGAGATACTCTGGGTGTCTTCACCAGCGTGGGGAGTCTTGCTAGATGGGGCTGGGGTGTCTGGACCCTTCTCTCCTCCACAGGGCCTTGTACGTGGCCCTGTATGTGGTAAGGCAAATGGGACCATAGTCTTGTAGGTATTTTAACCGGATGGGACTTTAAAAACAATTTTTAAAAAATTTTATTTACTTGAGAAAGAGATGGAGAGGAGAGAGAGAGCACACACAAATGGTGGAGGGGCAGAGAGAGGGAGAGAGAATCCCAAGCAGGCTCCACAATGTCAGGGCAGAGCTTGACGTGGGACTTGAACCCATGAACCACAAGATCATGACCTGAGGTGCAATCAAGAGTCGGACACTCAACCAGCTGAGCCACCCAGGTGCCCCTAACTGGATGGGACTGTAATGTGGTGTGGAGGAAAGAGTACTGGGAGCCTAGGACTGATCTGAGTCTCAGCTCTGCCCCCTGCAACTGTTGGTTGGGTGGCCATGGACTCGTCACAGAGATGCCCAGCCCTGCTTTCTCCTTTGTAAAGTGACTTCGCTGGCCTCATCAAGAATGTGAGTGTGGNGGTGGGGGAAAGGGAGAGAGGCAAACCATGAGAGACTCTTGAATGCTGACAAAAACTGAGGACTGATGGATGTGGGGGGGAGGGGGGATGGGCATGGAGGAGGACACTTGTGGGGAGGAGCACTGAGTGTTATGTGGAAAATAATTTGACAATAAACTATTTGTAAAAAAAAAAAAAAAAAAAAGAATGTGAGTGTGGCACGTGTACAGCTCACCCCCGTCCCTTGCTCACATCAGCTGTCTACTGGATCCTGGCGTTCTTTCCTGTTGAAAACCCATGAAGCTTTGAGAGCCTTCCCCATACGGTGCCTGTGCAGCCGTGGCCCGGGGACCAGCTCAGCACATGAACCAAAGCCCATCTGCCAGGCTGGGCATCGATTCCCCTCAAGGATCTGTGTGCTTTCACCGTTGACATCAGCTCCTTCATGGTGTCAGCGGGGAAAGGAAGCTCAGGGAGGGGAATGAGTGTCCCACGGTCACACAGGAAGTTGAGCCC
Organism: Crocuta crocuta; assembly: GCF_008692635.1. Lineage (NCBI taxonomy): Eukaryota > Metazoa > Chordata > Mammalia > Carnivora > Hyaenidae > Crocuta > Crocuta crocuta. The sequence goes on along the minus strand of NW_027532406.1, from coordinate 4,554,789 downwards.
CAGCCAGTGCAACCTTGTCCATTCTATGCCTGATGGCTTCTTTCTGTTATAAAGGGACTTCGCTGAGGCTGTCTTCCTCTCCAACTATCTTCTGTCCTTTGATCCTGTGTCCCATGCCCTCACTCCCCTGCCAAGTGCTCATTCTGCGGGTCACAGCCCATGAACCAGGGCAAAGGGTAGGAATGCACTTCTTCATACATAGGGACTGTGACCAAACCCCAGCCCGGTGGCTCCCTTCCCCAGAGTGCCTGTGAAAGTCCAGGAAACGCATGTGGTGTCTGTGGGTGTGGCCGCTGGAATGTCAGCTCCAGGAAGCAGGCACTTCCGTCTGTTTTGTTCCTTGTTGTATCACCAGTGCCCAGGATGGAGCAGATGCTCAGGCAGGGTTTGCCGAGGGAACGAATGAAGGACGATAGGTGGCGTCATGGGGATTAGATGGGTCACTGAACAATCCCAGTTCTGGCATGTGCTGGCTGTGGGACTTTAGGCAAGTAACTTAACCTCTCTGTGACTCATAAGATTATAGAGGCTTAGAGCACATTGATGTCTGCAGCTGGGCCTGGCAGCCCTTGACAATGACAATTGTATTTGCTCTGTTGTGCCAGAAGTGAAAGAGCTCCGAGTTTCTGAGACTCAGGGCCACGTCCCTGAAGTATTTTAGGTCTGGTCTTTCCTCTTGTGCTTTATTACTTTAAAACAACAGCAACATGTAGCTCCTCCTCTTCCCTGCCCCTGAAGCCTCTGGTTTATAGCATCCCACCCTGGTTAATGTCTCCTTCTCTGCTGAAACTTGGCCCCTTGGCCATCAGACTGCATGCCCAGGTGAGCCAGCCATCGCTTCTCTGACTCTCAGGAGCGACTTGCCGTCTAGCTAGCTGGTGATAAGTGGGCTGTGGAAAGGCAGGGTGATGGAGGGGTGGGGGTCCCTGCCTCAAGGGTATTCCCCTTTGGCCCAGCCGAGTAACCTCAAGGGTCCAGGGCAGCCTAAAATATGAAGGAGCCTAAAACATGGAAGGGGTTGGGGGCCTCCCTGGGGTTGGTTTCTGTGGGGTAAGGTGAGAGCAGTGCTTAGCTTCTCAGATTAGGGCTTAGATAAAAGGCTTTGTGATAAAAGCCATGAGGGTGGTGGAGGGAATATGAATTCTGTGTCAGGCTGGCTTGAGTTCAAATCCTCATGCCGCCACTTTCTAGCTGTGTGACCTTGGGTAGGTCCTTTTACCCCTCTGAGCCTCACTTTTCTCATCTGTGTAGTAGGGATGCTAGGGGGTTATGGTGAGAAAGAGATGACAGTGGGAATGAACATGGTGCCTGGCAAACAGCAGGTGTCTCATGAGTGCTAGTTTCCTTTCCCCCTGACAGCTCACACTGTGTACTCTTGAGTGGACCGAGCTGCAGGAGACGGAGAATATGAAGGTGGCCATGGGTTTGGGAGACAGACGGTTCCCTTTATCCAGAGCTACGGTTTTCTGATGTGAGTGAGGAAGCGGGTCAGCACAGGCAGGCTGGGGGCCACCTGCCTCTCAGGAGAGGTGGGGAGGTGTGTGCGTGTCAGGGCTCACACTGGCTCCCCCTGGGTGGACAGAGCAGGGCCTAGGCCACCACCACCAAAAACCTAAAACAAAAATCAGCTCCTCAGAGGTCAAACCAAGTTCAGGCCCCTGGGGTGGGGAGGGGGATACTGGGAGGAAGGAGCCTGACTGAAGGCAGAAGAATGGGGAGGGTGAACCTAAGACAAATGAGATTATCCGCAGGAATCAAGGCACTTAACAGGCCTGTCTGATCTCAGAGGAGAGACAAATGAGATTATAGGCTCCAAGGCTAGCCCAGGCTCTGGGGGGCTTGTCCCGGGGGACAGGGGGAGGGCAGGAGCCCCTGGCCTCGGCAGAGACCAGGATCAGTGCAGCTAGGCCCTCCGGACCAGGAGAAGGGTGGGCATGGGGCTTGGGCGGCAAACCCGGTGACAACGGGGAGGGAGGCTGGTTATTCTCAGGAAGACCTGGTCGTAACCCATGGCTCATAATCCGGGGCCCGTCATCAGCTGCTCCTCAGTTTAGCCACTCTCCAGTGCACAGCCCTGTTCCTGTGAGGACCCCTGCTCTTCCCGCTGCACAATAGTGGGCTTTGTTCTTTTGGTTCTCCCCTCGGCTGTAACTAGCCCTGATTTCTGAGCTCATCTGAAGGCCCCAAGTCTGAGTCTCTCCCTTCTCACTGCCCTGAACCTGGTAGGAGCGGACTGCAACGTCCGTGGCCCCTGGATGGGAAGGGATAGTAGGTCAGGGCCGATGAGACATCCTTTTAGGGTTGCTTCCCCACGTCTTTGCAGACTGGCCCGCAGTGGCTGCATGTAACCCTGTGCTGTCAAGGGTTCTGATGTTGAATATGGACACAACAGAAAAAGGAGCCACGACTGATGAGCAGCGTCGGCTCAGGCAAGGAAGGAACAGGCCAGCTCCCTGGCCCCGAGAGGGGAGCCACCGTGAATCATGGAGGGGTGGGGAGATTTGTCAAGCGTCTCCCAGGACATCGGCCTCCATCGTCAAGGGGCGATGGCCATTCTGTGCCGCACGGGGGTACAAACAGCAGCTCAGGGGGTGCTGAGGGCAGAGAGCCGTGTGACCGGAGCGGCATTTGAGACATACACATATAGACGACTGGGACTGAGAGGCCGTGGCAAGGAGGGTCAGCCTTCCAGGCTGTGGGAGCCGCCGCCCAGCGTAGGAATGTGCAGAGCCACAGCGAGCCTGGGGAGGGCAGCGGTCTGGTGCGCTGAGCCCCAGGGACGTGATGGCAGTGTGACCGGCCAGGGGGTTGAGTACAGGTTGGGAGGGCATCGGCCATCTCAGGAAGGAGCTCGTTGGATTCCGTGGGCACCTCCGTGGGAGGTGTTGGAGCTGTGCTGTAGGAAGCTGCTACCGCCGGGAGGAAGTGCGACGTGTTCTCCAGCCCTCCATCAGCTCTGTGGCCCCCCCTCTGTGGTCCGGGAGCAGACAGTTTTCATCTCCCCCAGCCAGGATGAGCATGAAGCCTTGTAGCTGCCGCTGGCCCTCCCGGGTTTCTGGCCCACCTCTCATCCAGCAGGTGAAACTCACAGCTCTCCAGGAGTGCCTGACACACCAATCCCAGCCTCTGCCCCTCAGTGCAAATAACAACCATAGTAGTAATAGCAGTCATCTCCGTGAGCAGCATGGGCCCAGCAGGGCTGCGGGGAGAGCTGTGATTGTCCACCCTTCGCCGGGAAGACGGACATAGCCTGCTGCTGAGGGGCCGAGGCCACCGTGGAGATGTGTCACTAGCTTGTGCCTCCCAGGCACGTTTGTAGCCTACTGAGTGGATGTCCATGCCAACCAGGGCCCCTGGATGGGGACTTGGCCTCCTGGATGGGGTCCTTGGCCCCCAGGATGGGACACCTGGCCTCAAGGATGTGGTGCACAGCCTTAGGATAGGGTCCATGGCCCAGGATGGGGTAGATGGCCCCCGGATGGGGAACATTGCCCCTGGATGGGGTACAGGGTTACGGGATAGAGTACACGGCCTCAGACTGGGGTACATTGCCATAAAGGATGAGGTGCAGGGCTACTTCTTGAGAGACTGGACCCCTAGCTAGTGCCCAGCTATGATGCTGCCCGCGCCCAAAACCAAGCTCTACTGGTTTGGGCGTTATTAGGTTTTGATTAGCCATGCTTTGTCCTGTCCATTAGTATACATAATTAGGAATTAACTGGCTATCCTCTCTCCCCTCCTTGTGGCTCACAGATCTACACGACCCCGGCGGCTGTGGGTGCGTAGCACCTCTGGCCATGGTCAGGACTCATTTGTTCACCCAGCAGCTCTTGACTGAGCATCCCTGAGATGCTGGCCCCTGGGTTAGGTTTGGGGGTAGACAGGGAACGTGGCAGGCCAGGCTACACCCCATGGAGCAAACTGGGTATGCTTGTGTGGTAGGCGGGGGGCTGGGGCACGCAGGCTACAAGTCTGGTGGACAAACAAAATCAGCTCAGAGGAGGGGGAGCCGTGAAGACAGTGACAGGGAATACAGGACACAGGGAATCTCTCTAGATAGACTCTCTCTGTATGATCGAGTATTGGAGAAGGCCTCTCTGGGAAGGTAGCCCTTGGGCTGATAGGTGAAGAGTGAGGAAGCTGCCAGGGTAGGGCATTCCCTGCAGAAGGCACAACCAGGGCAAAGGCCCTAAGGCAGCCACCATCTGTTCAGGAACAGAAGGGAGGGCTAAGCCCAGGGATCTGTGTGAAATGCAGTGGGGGGGTGTCTCAGGCCAGATCGCTAGGGCCTTGCACATAATCTGATTTTTTTTTAATTTTTTTAATGTTTTTTTAATTTATTTCTGAGAGAGAGAGAGAGAGAGAGAGAGTGACAGTGTGAGCAGGGGAGGGTCAGAGAGAGAGGGAAACACAGAATCTGAAACAGTCTCCAGGCTCTGAGCTGTCAGCACAGAGCCCGACGCAGGGCTCAAACCCACGAACTGTGAGATCATGACCTGAGCCGAACTTGGACGCTTAACCGGCTGAGCCACCCACGCGCCCCTCACATAATCTGATTTAAGTCTTGGTCTTAAATTCTCTAATTGTGGTAACATACACGTCACATAAAATTTGCCGTCTCAGCCATTTCAAAACGTATGTTCAGTAGCATTCAGTGCATTCTCGTTGTTATGTAACGGGGCTCCAGAACTCTTTCCATCTTGCAAAGCTGAAACCTTACACCCATTAAACACCCCCCCCCACCCCATTCCTCCCTCTCCCCAGCCACTGGCAGCCAACCTTCTACTTTCAGAGTCTGCGAATTTGACTACCCTTGGTCCCTCACGTAAGTGGAATCATCCAGCATTTGTCTTTTTGTGGCTGGCTTGCCTCAAGGTTCATCTATGTTGTAGCCCCAGTTAGAATTCCCTTCCTTTTTAAGGCTGACTAATGTTCCGTTATATGTATGCACCCATTTTGTTTCTCCATCCTTCCATCAATGGACATGTCTCATCTCCTCACTCATCTCCTCACAAAAGGCTGCCTCCGCCTTTTGGCTGTTGTGAAAGATGGTGCTGTGAGCATGGGCATCCAGGGGTCTTCTACCCATGAGGCCAGGCTTGCCCCTCCCCCCCCCGGGTTGGGTTGGCACCGAGTTGAGGAGGGCTAGCCTTGCTGAGCTACCCTTCCCTGGGAGGGTGGAGTGGGGGTGGGGCAAGAACAGAGAGTCCTCCCTCGGCACCGATTGAACCAAGAGCCTGAAGACCTAGCCTTTAAATCATTTTGGGGCCGGAGGAGCTTTTCTCTGCATCTAAAATGTGAGCCATAAACCAGGCTGACTTACAGGCAGTACTCACCGGTCTGCTAGTTTATGGCCGGCATCCTTTCTGATTGGTTGATGCCTGTACTATGCCCATTGTTAAATATTTGAATATCACCCTGCTATAAACCAGTCTCCGGACTTCCAGACCCGGCTGTGCGGCAAGGGTCTCTTGCAGGGAGAGTGGGGCTGCCATTTAAACGTCCACACTCTGGGCTCCCCTCGGACCAACGGAGTCAGTGGGCCTGGGAATCAGTTGTTACAGGCTTCTGGATGATGCTGTGGCCGTAGTTTTAGGGAGTATCTTACATGGGTTTCCCCCAAAGCAGGCCTTGGGGTGAGGGTTGGAGTACAAATTGGTTGTTGGGAAGGAGATTGCGGAAGCACAGGTGGGGAGTGAGGAGATGAGACAGTGGAGGAGAAGACGCTTGACCAACCATGTCCCCCTCCACCCCAGGACCACGGGAGCTGGGTCCCGGTGGGGAACTCGGAGAGCCAGTGTACAAGCAGGCCTCTGTGCCAGCCCCCCGGGGGCGAGGGCGCTGGAGCGGTTATCTGCCAACTCTATCCGACGCGCTGGCTGTCACTCTTTGAGCGCTGCTGCCGGGGCCCTTAGTTCCCTGGCACTTCTAGCCTGTCCTGTGGGCGTGGGGAGAAGTCTCCGATGGCCAGAGCCCTGAGGCAAAGAGTCCCAGGCTGACATTTGGGGGTCGGGCTGGCGTGTGTGACTTTGGGATGCGCTGAGGCCTAGCGGGCAGGGTACCAGTAGCATCTGGCACGGAGCGCTCCCCGGCTCCCGGCTCTTCACCGTACCAGAGTGGCCAGCTCTGGTGAGTCACTGAGTGTCCTTCCTACCGCTGGAAAGAGCTCAGGCCCCATCCGTTGCTGGTGGGAATACAAATGGTGCAGCAGCTGTGGAAGACAATGGGCGGGTCCTTAATAAGTTAAATGTAGAATTACCACAGGACCCAGCAATTCCGCTCCTAGGTACGTATTCAGAAAGCGCTGAGAACCAGTGTTCCAACAAAAGCTTGTCCCCAAATGCTCATCGCAGTGCCATTCACAATAGCCAAGAGGTGGAAGCAACCCAAACGCCCGTCAGCGGATGAATGGGTGAACAAAACGCGGTATCTCCATACAACGGAATGTAACTCAGCCGTAGAAAGGGATTATGTACTAATACATGTTGCAACAGGGATGAACCTTGAAAACTTTATCCTGAGTGAAGGAAGCTGGACACTAAGACTACATTTCCTCTAATTCTGCGTGCAAGAAATATCCAGAACAGGCAACTTCAGAGAGTCACACAGTGGATTAGCAGGTGCCAGGGCAGGGGGAGGGAGGCAATGGGGAGTCACTGTTTCGTGAATATGGGTTTCCTTTGGGGATGAGGAGAATATTCTGGAAGCAGGTAGTGGTGGTGGTTGGAGCACACTGCGAACACACCTGATATCGCTGAACATTGCACGTGTTAAAATGGTTAAAACGATGTATTTTACGTTATATTTGTTTTATCCCAATTGTACAACAAAACAAAGCACAACTCCAGGTATTCTAAAGCCTGAGTTGTGGGGTGTATTGCCAGTTTCTCGGGTGGGAAACAAACGTAGAGTATGGTACGTGTACCCCACGGTCCCACAGCTGGGATGGTACTCCTGAGTGGCTGCTTCGAGGGCCATTGGGCTGGGGCTGGGCCCCATAGATGGGCTTCTTTCCTGGGTGAAGGTGCAGAGGTGGAGAATTGAGCCCTGTGTCCAGGAGAAGCCAAAGCGAAGCCCAGATTCTGCAGAGTAGCAGAACGGCCCCGGGCGGGGGAGTATGTGCCCAGCTGGAAAACTGCGGGGCGTCTTGTCTTAAATATAATATTAAATCGGCACCTTTAATTAGTACACTTAGAAAAGGTCACTAGCAATTACCTGGGACACAAAGAAGGCGTAAGCAGGCAAGAGCCTGCGAGGAAGCCGAAAAGGACCATTTTGAGCAGCACATAATTGAGGGGAAAATGGATAAAAGTCCAGGAAATTATAGGGTGGGTGACAGCACTTGATGGCCCCATCCATGTCCTGCCCAGCACCCCCCTTCTTGGAAGGGCCTGAGCATCGGGCCCGAGAAAACCATTTGGGATATCAGACCGAGTCATATGACCTTGGCTAGAGGGCCAGTGTGGTCTTTTCCAGAATCCCATCAGCTACCAGAAAGCTTGGTCCCGTACTCCCCACCTAGGCTGGCCCCTGAAGGTGGTTGGCAAGTGAAGTGTTCACTCCAGGGGGCTGCCATGGACTCGTGGACAGGCAGGACCCTTCTGGGCCTCAGTTTCCTCATATGGAAGCTCCCCAAGGCATTAGGAAGTAGCTCAGTGTTCCTCATACTTTGCCGCTAAAGGACCCTTGAGGGTAATGGAAAGGAAATGGGTATCCCTGGAAGTGGAGGGAGGCTGAAAATTCTTTTATTGCTTCAGGTTATGTCTTTAAAGATAAATTGTTAGATGGGGCGCCTGGATGGCTCAGTCGGTTTGAGCGTCCAACTTCAGTTTGGGTCTTGATCTCGCGGTTTGTGAGTTCGAGCCTCGCATTGGGCTCTGTGCTGTCAGCACAAGGCCTGCTTCAGATCCTCTGGCCCCCTCTCTCTCTGCTTCTCTCCTGCTCCTGCTCTCTCTCTCAAAAATAAATAAGCATTTAAAATAAAGGATTCTCTTAAAAAAAAGTAAATTGTTAGATTGTGTTCCAAAATGTTCCCATTTATTTTAGTATAAAACAATTGCTTGCCATTGAATATAGATGCTTTGAGATGTGTTTGGTCTATCTGTGACTTCCTCCTCCCTCCTTATCCAGAAAGAGCACTGTACTGGGAGTCTGGAAACTTGAGTTCTAGTTGACCAACTTTTTTCCCCACCACTGTACTTGGAGCACCTAGATAAATACCTTCAGCTTCTTGGGAAGGGTGGATTTGGACTCCCCAAAGTGTCTCTGAGGTTGTTCTAACTGTTCTATGGTTTTCTTCCTCCTCTACCTCCTGCCTCTCACCTTCTCTCATCACCTTGGATGTTGCCATATCCTACTGTGCTGTGTGACCTTGGAGAGGACACTTTGCCTTACTGATCCTCAACTTGCTAGTCTGTAAAATGGGTAGAATAATGGCTACTAAACAGAGTTTCTGGAGGGGATTTCATGAGTGAACCCATGTGAATGAACCTAGCACTGTGTTTGGCATATCCTAAGAGCCCAGTGATTACTCAGTGCCTTCCTTTTCCAGGTGTTAGGCTTCTGGTTAGGGCCTGATAGGGTCATGTCCATAGAAATCCTGAATCTGGAGTTCACATATCAAGTGTTGAGATGTGTAGGGTCATGGAAAAAAACATGGGCTTTGGACCCAGAATGCCTAGGATCTGAATTCCATCTCTGCCATTTACTAACTGTGTGCTGTGGTTAATTACTTAATCACTCTTTGTTACCTTATCTGTTAAGTGGGGAGCATAACAGAAAGGATTGAATCAGAAAGTCCATGGAAACCCATTAGTCCAGTATCTAGAATGTGGTTAGCGTGCAGAAATGTTAGCTATCATTGTCATGTTAGAACTGTCCTTTAGAAGCGCTCATTAGCGTTCTTTTCTAGATAACAGTCCCCGAGTCTGGAATCCTTTCTTACTTAGCTTGATCATCAGAGCTATTCAGTAACCATAAGACTCTGTATTTGAGGAGGAAAGTGTATCCCTTCCATCTTATAAGGTAAACTGAGGCTTTAAAAGAAGTGATTTGCCCAAGGCAATGATTCGAATCTAGCCACCCCTTTGAGAATCAGATGAAGACTGCAGATCCTCTCTGCAGAAAGCGATACTATACTCTCAGCATTTTGCACAGTTCCTGGAGGCTGGAGGACTACCTGAAACTAAGTTGGCCAGCCAGTCCAGTTGTCTAGAACCTTCTGGTTGTAGTATGTGTCCTGCCTCCGTCCCAGACAAATCAGGGGGGCTGGTCACCCTGCCTGAAGGCTACCTAGAGAGGGCTGTGATCCCCAGGAGAAGATGCCCTACTGTACGGCTGTGGGCCAAGCATCCTGGGGGCTTCTGGCCGGGGCTGTTTCCTGGGGAAGATAGACAGCCTCGGTCCTCTTCTTGGGATCAGAAACCTCACCTAAACCCAGTCCTAGCCTGGAGTTCTCTGAGGCCGGGTCACATCTTCCTAACCTCTTTGTACTCTAGCACTGAGCACAAATCCAGCACCTGGTCACTGTTGGGTGAATGCCAAGTTTTGTTATATATTCTGAATTAGGAAGGGTGCATCCATTAGCCCATATAGCTGAGAAGTCCAGAGGTTACAGCGTATATCAGGCCCCGCTGACTGCACACCCTCAAACTTTCCAGAGCCTCTCTCTGTGGAGCATTTGGCTCTGTTTTCCTCCTTGTTGCCTCATTCTCAGACAGACTCTTCCTGTATGGCGCCAAAGATGGCTGCTGGCGGGGCCAGTTTAGCAACCCCAGTGGAAGGAGGGCTCCTCCTTCCCAGTGATTCCAGCACAAGTCCCACGGTTGGCTGTGATTGGCTAGCTTGGGTCACATGCTCATCCCTGAACCAATCATTGTGACCAGGGAGAGGAATGCTCTGATTGGCTAAAGCTGAGATATGTGCCCATCCTGGAACAACATAATTGAAGGGTTGGGGGCATGGCCTCCATCTGAGCCACTCGGAGAAGGGGGTCTCCAGATTAAAATCAGGAAAGGGGGGATAGGCACAGGTCACAGCTGTCCATTACATGCCTAAAACATGGTGGACCACAGTTCCCTGTTACAAGCACATGCACACTGTGACGGGTGGCCGGGATGGAGGCAGGCATTGTGGGTCAGAGCCCAGAGATGCACAGGGCTCTTACGGTAATTGCCTGCCGGTGGTCTGTTGGGTGGCCGCTCCCTCTGGGATTCAGCCACCCGAGTGAGGTGCTGAGGAGTGGACCAACCTCCTATTTTTGCCCTCTGATCTCTCCCATGGCTCTTCCAGGTTCCTCTGTGACCCAGTTGCTGGCCCGAGACATGGACAATGACCCCCTGGTGTTTGGTGTGTCTGGGGAGGAGGCCTCCCGCTTTTTTGCCGTGGAGCCTGACACAGGTGTGGTGTGGCTGCGGCAGCCACTGGACAGAGAGGTATGACCTGGTCATAACCCTGCCCTCATCCTTTCCCAGGGGCAGGGGCAGACGCTGAGGGAGGGGGGCTCATCACCTTTTAGGGGCTTTCCTCTGAGGCCCCATTCTGATCCTCAAGTAGCATCTTCCTGCCTAAATGGTGTCCCTCTTCCAGCACCAGTGAATGGGGTGGCTGGGGGTGGCTCCAAACAAGGGACAACACTAGACGGGCAAGAAGGACAATGACCTTGGGTTCATCCCCCATAGAATGGTCGCTCCATGGTGTATGGAAGTCTACCCACTCAAATGTCCTCCTAAAGGACACTTTCCAGAGATGTGAGACTTGGTGACAAGGCAGCCCTTAGCAAATTAAGGTATGAGTTTGAAAACCCCAACCCTTGTTTTCTCCTCACATCTGAGGAAGGGGCCACAGAGGTGTCTAGTGACTTGCTCAGGATTAAAACAAAGATTTAGAGGCCGAGCCCGGAGTAGAGCCCAGGGCCCAGGACTCAGGAGCTCAGTGCATCTCTCTCTAACTCTGCCTTCTCCCCGCTCCCTCCCTTCTCTTTCAGACCAAGTCTGAGTTCACAGTGGAGTTCTCTGTCAGCGACCATCAGGGGGTGAGTGTCTCCCGCAGCCCCCGCTGCCCTGGGAGGCAGGGTCCCTAGCTCTTGGGTGGAAAGAGGCCAGAGGCCTATGCAGAGGGACACTAACCACCTTCTCTTGGCAGGTGATCACGCGGAAGGTGAACATCCAGGTCGGGGACGTGAATGACAATGCACCCACATTTCACAATCAGCCCTACAGCGTCCGCATCCCTGAGGTAGGAGCCCTCAGAGTCACACTTGAGGGCCATGCAGTGGGGTACACGCTGCTGGTCCAGGGCCACCTGGGAATAGGCTGGCGCTGGGGAAAGGACAGCTCTAGCTCCCCTTCTCCTGCCCACACCTCAGCCGGGGCACCAGCCTGGGCAGGTTGGTGACTGTGCCAGCACCTCTGAGGGTAGGGACCCGCCTGCTGCCCCGGGGTGACGGTTGCCTTAGGTCTGATGGAAGGCATGCCTTGGATGAGCCCTACCACTCCCGTGGGCGGCGCGACGGAACAGGAGTGGGGAGGGGCAGGTGTCATGGCCACTTTCCTTCCATTCAGAGCCAGTGCGCACCTTGGGCACATGGGTTGGCAGGCCTGACCCCAGGCTTTCCAGCTGTGGCCAGAACGGTCCCCCCCACCCCCCACCCCACCCCTGACAGGACACAGGAAGCAGGCGGCTCCAGGAAGAGACAGTCTTACCCTAGCCTTAATGCTTGCCCCGTTGTCTCCCTGGGCCCCCGCGCCTTTGGGTCGTCTGTGTACTCTGAGTGTGTTTGCATGAGCGCATGCATGTAAAACCAAGCCACTGCTGGTAATTGAGAAGTACAAATTATTGCATTACAAACGGTTCATTAATTAGCTGGCGTCTGGCTCCCAACGGTACTAGGGTTCTCGTCACTTACTGTCCCTCTCCCCGTGACTGATGGCAGTCTTCTGGGCTGGCAGTTAGCAACTCAAAGACCTTGAAGGGGGTGGTGGTAAAGAGCTTCTGCTGGGTGTTCGTCAGGCCTGCCCACGGGGCTCGGGGTTGGGCAGCAGCAGTAAAAGGGGGCATGGGAACGTTGAGCGATGGAATCCACCGGAGAGAGGCAGGTCAGCACCACGGCCTTAGAGTTCCAGCCCCTTTATATTATATGTCACTGGATCAAGAAACCAGAAGAGGCTTTAGAAAATATCTGTTCAGTTTAAAGATGGGAAAGCTGAGGCTCAGCGTGGGACAGTGACTCACCCAAGGTCACACAGCTCTGACTTTGAGCCTCCGGACTCCTAGGGCAGCTTCAGATTCCCTCAGAGATGAAGAGGCCATGTCTCATGCCCCCCATGTTCCCGTTCCTGGCCCTCCTTGCTCGGAGCTGTGAGCCAGTTGTCCTTTCCTGGTGCCAGATGGAGGAAAGTGAGGGCAAATGCGGGGGTGAGAACACACCAGAGGCTCCCACGCCCTTCCCCGGATGGGGCAGGCCAGAAGGAGGGGGAGGCCGCAGCCCCAAGCATGGGGACACGGCGCCCTGAGCTGTGGCCAGCGCGTCCGGGACCGCTGCTTGGCTCTGGGCCCCCTCTCATTTTGAAGGCTCCCTAATTTAATTAAGGGGCTCTACGTGCCAGCCTGCACTCTGGGCCCGGGCTCAGAGACCAAGGGCACGGCTCAGAGTTAATGAGCCTTGGACCCATTGCTCAGCTGTCATTCTGGCAGGCACGGCTGCCCTCTGTCTTCCCTCACAGGGGGCAGCGGGTGGTGGGGGCAGCAAGGGGACGACAGGTCACCTCCCTCCTCCCCAGCCTTTGGGCCGAGGCCAGCCTTTCCCTCGCTACCTTGCCAGGAGATGTGACCTCCAACGGTGCCCTGTTGGAATCCCCTGGGATTCTCCACAGCCTCTGCCTCCAAGGAGAGCGCCTCTTCAGTCATTCATCTATTTAACAAATATTTATTGAGTGTCTGCTGTGGGCTTGGCGCTGCGCCAGCCTTCCACTGCACAGAGACCTGGGAGGCCAGAAGAATGTGCAATGACAGGAGCCGGGACCAGAGGCAGGAGACCCCAGGCCTAGCCCCCCTGCTCTGCTTCCAGATTGCTGAGTCTGTGCGGGCACGTCACGTAACCTCTCTGGGCCATAGTCGTCCTTATCTAAGGAAAACAGAGGACAGGATAAAGTGGCCTGCCTGGTGCCCATCTGATGAGGCGAGGGTGCACTGAGAGGGGCCGGCTACAAGGACACACGGTTCTTGGAGGAAGTCCCGTGTGGTTTCCTTGCTCACGTGTAAACGTCCCCAGGTCACCTCCTTGGCTCGCTACTCGATGCCCTAGTTAGGGCTGCTCAGTGTGGCTGGTGGGGTGTGGTGTCAGCTGGACGGAGGCCTGGCCACTCCTGCCCCGAGGTGGCTTGGCACCGACCACTGGTGTGGTCACCCGAGCTAGAGCTTAGCTGCCTGACTCAGGGCCCAGCTGAGGTACCAGCAAAGGGCCTACTGGCTCCCGGCCCAGAACTGAGCTGGGCTCCCCTGCTGGGCTCCAGGTCACCCTGGCAACCTGAGGCCCCTGCCCCCGAGAAGTGTGATATGTGCCAGAGGTCCTACGGATGTGCACAGGGTGAAAATACAAATTAGAGAAGGGGGGGCGCACTGGAGACCCTGTGAGGTGTCAGTGCCGAGGGGTTGCCAGAAGGATTGGAGAATCCCAGCGGGCTTCCCGGAGGAGGTGGGTTTCCAGCCGAATTTGGCCAAGGTGAGCGAGCCATGGAGCTCCTGTGAAGAGGTCAAGACACCTGGGGCTTTGTCCTGGCTGTGCCAGCAACCGGCTGGGTGACACTCTGGGCTTATTGCTGCTGGCTTCGTTTCCAGCAGCTGCTAAACTGGGGGAGTTGGACCAGATCCATTCGTAGGCTGATAGCCCATGGTCTGAGGATGAATCCCAGCAGGAGCAGCTCCTACTTCTCCTTCAGCACTTCATTATCCCTTCAGGGATGGCCGAGGAGCTCCGGTGGCTGTTTCTATCTACTGAGCTCCTCTTGAGGTCATGCCAGCTACCTGCACCCTCTCCCTCACCTTCCCAGCATTCACCGCCCCCAGCCCTAGGAGCCCTGATAATTTGGGGGTCTCTTGTGCCCAGAACGCAAGGATGGGTGTGAGAAGCAAGTTATAGGGAGGCAATTTCTAGGTTTATGTAAGAAAGAAGTTGCTAATATTGAAACCTCCAGCCCTACCGAAGATGTACTGAGCTCCCCAGCCCTGGAGTGGTGCAAACAGAAACAGAACTGTTTCAGGAGCCATTCAGTACTGAGTGTTAGAGAAGGGATGAATCAGAAGGCCGCATCAGAACTTCCTGGGGGACCAGTTAGGAGGCATATTCGCGCACCCCTGTGATTCTGAATGAGTAGTTTGGAAAGAGCTGGCCCAGGCTCTGCATTTTTAACAAAAGTCCTCCCGTGATGGCCAAGCCCTGGAGGGTGACGCCGGTGGCCGTCCCCACCTGAGCTTAGGAGGTGCTAGCTGCCTAGAGGCACGACCCACGATGACGCTCGTCCTCAGGCCTGGGATAAGAGTGGGTAGGAGGTCTGGTCAAGGCCAGGCACTGCCCCTTTCTCTGGGAGAAGCTCATTTGTCCCCGGTCACCCAGCCCTGCCCCCTATCCCTCCTCAAGCCCCCCTGCCCTGGCCCGGCCCCTGCGCTGGAGAAGCCAGACAGGTATGTTTGGATTTGTTTGTTCTTGGTTCCCTTCCTGCCCAGCCCTCTCCCCTCACTAAGCTGTTCTACATGTAATTATCCATTTTATCAGGGTGAAAGGCCCTGCAATTCACTTGTCGAAGCCCTAACGAGGCAGCGTGGATGCTTTCAAGTCCGTAAAGAAAAGGGAAATCCTGCTAGAATTGGCAACTTAATTCACCAAGCCAGCCTCGACAGACCTCATTAAGTCCCCGTGTATTCATTTCAGGCTAATGGCTGCCATGCTGACTGCTGTTTGATTTGCTGTAATAGACTTTTATGGCGTTCCAATTTGCTCAAACGTGTTTGCCTGTGTCTGTGCCCAGCGGCACTGCTCCGCTACCTCCATTAGGGGTGTGTGTCCGCCTCGCTGACCTTCAACGCTGCCCCGTCCACCGCGTCCTCCTGGGGCCACCCCCTCAGCTCAGCCCTCCAGGGCTGCCCTGGGGAGGTGACCCTGGGGCTGGGGTGTTCGGGCTGGAGGATGGGTGTGATGTTAGACATCCAGGGGTGCCAGGAGGGCCTCTGTGATCTCAGGGACAGATGTGTCCTTGACGTTCGAGCAAGTTCAGCCACCTTAGCTGGGCATTTGAGGCTGTTATCCACCTGGCCTCAACTTGCCTTTCTCAACTTACCCGCTGGCTTCCTCCACACAGATTGGCCCAGGGGCCGACTCAGTGCCTGGGAGCCTGTGCCTGTGTCTCTCTTTTCTCTCGCTTCAGTGCACACACATCATACTGTTCTAACTAGCGCTGGAGTGTTGTCTTTCTGCTCTCAGCCTAACTCAACTCTGCCTGTCCTTCGAAGCCCAGAGCTGATCCACCTTGCCCTGAGCCACTCAATTTTTTAAAAATGAACACAGCAAACCTTTGCTGACCGGCTAGGAGCAAGGCCCAGGGATTCTAAGCTGACTTGGACATGTGGAGGAGAGCGAACGGACTCTACCATTTGCCAGCTGGGCAACTTTGGGTGGTGACTTAACCTCTCTGGTTTTCTTATCTATGAGACAAGAAACAATATTTTCCAGGTGGGGTCCTTGTGAGGTAATAATAATGCAGGAGGGTGAAGCCCTTAGCCCGGTTTGTGGTACATTCAGTAAAATGCTGGTCATGAAGACCAAGGCCTTGTCCTCAGAGAAGGTGATCTTACAGAGAGAAAGAAAAGAGGATGCTTCATGACATACAATGTATTAAATGCCATGGTAGTTAGGGTGTGCCAAAGCAGGACGGAAGCACTGTGGAGAGAATGACCTGGTCTGTACACAGGGGGCTCTTTGTTTCGGACCTCACAGGATGTGTAGAAGTTCGGTAGAGAAGAAGATTCTGGTGCTTCTGAATATCATATCCTTTCTGACCTTTGGCTTCTTTTCATATGTTGGAATTTCTAAAAGAGGGAGGTGAACTCTCACCCCTGACCGGAGATCCTGTTGAGGAGGGACAGTGGCTGTCTGGGTACATGTCCCTTGCAGGTACCCAGTATTACCTCATGGAAATACAGCCGGGCTAACAGTAGGCTCCCTGGGTCCCTGCCCAGATCACTGTGACAGGCAAGTCCTGCTTAGATCTTTGTTACCTGTGGCTTCAGATGACTGGCTGTGAGATGGGGAGGAAGTTGGTGGAGGGAAGGTTGGAGGGAGATGAGACAACAGGAACCTGAGAGACTGAGAGTACTCGCCTGAGCCCCCCGGCTGGGGGTAGGGTCCAAGCCAGGACCCAAGCCTTCTGGCCCTGGGTTCCCCTAAGCCACATCATCTCTCCATGTCACTCAGCAAGGACAGATGAAAGTCACTTTTCATGCCTGTATCTCCTTACTAGAGGCAGGAAAGCAGGGAGAAGGATATTCCTGGCGATTGTTTGTCAGTGGAACAAAATAGTGCATTTCTATGATAATAATAATAAGTTGACCCCGTTGTTATTGTTGAGAGTTTCCCATGTGCCCAAGACCAGGCTTTCCGTGGGGGGCTCACTGAGCACTAGCCACTGCGTTATTCCCATTCTGCAGGTGTGGCCGTGGGAATAGCGAGGCTTCGTGACTTGCCCAGGGCTCGTCAAGGGTGGAGCCAGGGTGAGGAGACAGGCCTGGTCGTGTGACTTGGGGCAGGCTGCTTCCATTCTGCCTGCAAAATGGAAACAGCTATGCCTGCCTTGCGAAATCGTTGTGAGGATTGAAGTAAACGGGACCGTGTCTGGGAAGTGCTCAGGACAGGACTCCGTATAAATACGTGTCCCACACATGACCATGGCTGTGGCGCTCTGTACATCTGTCTCCCTGACCAGCCTGAACAGGCGGGGACTGGGTGCCCTCAGCACCCAGCCTGGGGCCTGGCCTGTGGACAAGAATGTCACAAACGGGCAGAGCCCCGCGGCTCCCTCTGTGCCTTGGGCACTCGGGGGGACAGCGGGAGCATTCACACCAAGTGCTCTTCTCCCAGGCGAGGGTGCCTCACTGCTCACGGTCTGGGCTGGGGGCAAGAGCAGCCAGGCCTGGCGCCAGGGTGGAGAGGGTGCCCACGCCACCCAGGATGCCCGAGAGCTCACTGCTGGAGCTCTCTAGTGCCCTCTATTGCCCGCCTGTTCCTGAATCTCAGCCCTCCGTCCTCTGAGCTTGGGGGGGGGCCACGCAGGGAGCCCCGGAGTGGTGGCTAGACGAGACCCTGAGCACGTGGAGGAGGGCACGACCAGACTTCTTAGCACCCGCTGGGGCCGACAGCGGCGCCCCCAGCTGCCCTCCTCACGGCGTGCCCATCAGACGCTGAATGATTTATAAACTGCATTCTTAGGTTGCAGCGAGGGGTGGGGGGACAGGGGGGCTCCCACTGGCTTGTGCCTACCGTTCCCCCTGAGATGTCAGCGCTGCTCATGAGAGTGTCGTCTCCCACGCCAGGAGACGCAGCCCCTTGACAGGCCATATTAATTTATACCTTGGGGCCATGGTGCCTGGCAGCCCCCTCTGCATCTATAACCACCCACCTATTGATCTAGGAGAGGGAGACCAATAAATCATCTCAGGGGCTCTGGGTCCTGCTGACCGGAGCCAGAGTAGTTTATTCTAGCCAGGTGGCAGCCCCAAGCCATGCCACATCTCTGTGCCCCTCAGTGAGTACCCTGAGGTGCTTATTCCCCCTCTGCCCCCCGCTGTCAGCACAGTGACGAATACCTCCTCCCGCAGCCAGCAGGTGCCACAGCCTGTGGCAACCAGGACAGTGAGCTTTGGGCTTGTGGGGAAGAGGTGACGCATGTACATGGGCGAAGCCACAGGACCACGTGTTTCTGCATAGTCTTGAGGTGGAGTGATGTGTGTGTGTGTGTGTGTGCGCGCGCGCGCATGTGCTGTGTGTACTTATTTAAGTAATATCCTTTTCTTTGTATCTGAGCGTTTTCATCATCTTTTGTTCGTCTTCTTGTCAGCTCTGTAAGTTAAGGGAGAATTATTCTTCCCATTTTAGAGACGAGACAAACTGAGGCTAAGAGACGTTGACCAACTTCGCCAAGTCCCCCAGAGTCAAGGATACTTGCAGCTAGAGCCATGGTCTTGCTCTTTCTCATTATTAGCCCCTTTGCATATGTCCTTTTGCAGCCTTGCCACAGCCAGCCTATAATTTGCCTGAGGTGGCAGAGAGGAGGCCTCCATAGAACCAGAATGGGGGCAGGTGAGCAGGGAACTGAGGGCTGTCACATGTGCCCTGTACACAGGCTGCGGTGTCCAGTAGAGAAGCTGCACTCAGAGCCTGCTGCCCGCTCTCCAGAGTGAGGACTACCTCTGGTGGTCAGGCCACTGCCATGGTCCTAGTGACACCCCTTCCTATGACCCGCAGGGTCAGTGTGTCCCCACCTCTAAGATTTCAGTCCCCACATGTGCATACAACATTGTCCCGTGAGAAGTAGAAGCCCCATCCCTACAGGTAAATACCAGCCTGCTCCCCAGTGGAGCCAAGGACCCTGAGCGTCCCCTGTGACCCCTGTGGCACCCTCTCCCTCTATGCCCCTGGGGACACGGCCAGGGCTGTAAGCACCCTCCTCCACCCTCTGCACAAGGAAAGAAGGCAGCATGCATGGGAGCAGGAGACAGAGGAGCCCACGTGTAATTAAAATTATTATTTTGTTTGAACAGTAATAATGCCCTTAAATTACTCTGGTTTCCTCGCTGGTTCTGGCCGGGAGTCTTCGGGGGCTCATGTAATTCGATGGCAGTGGCTGCAGGACCCTCTGCCGTGAATACGAAGCAGGGGCGTAAGTGCAGAGCCCAGCTGGCGTGGCTCAGGGATCCTCTGACACTTGCCGGGCACCTTTTATTGTGGCCTCCGCCCTTTACCTGAGGACCTGCTAAATGGCACGAGATGAGAGCAGCTGCCCAGCACATGTCCCTGCAAGCAGGGTTGGGCTGCCAGTCGCATGGGCCCCGAGTCCACCTGTCATCTTCATTCCCTTTCTCCTCTCCCCTGTGGGGGGGTCCTGGCCTGCACCCCTTTTCCTCCAGGCACTGGATACCCCCAGACCCTGGATGGGCAGCGGGCTGAGGAGACTGATAGTCAAAGAAGGACGAGGTTTTGCTTTATTGCATCATCACTTGTACTCTGCTCCACTTGTGACATGAGGTTCCTGGTCCCTACTGTGGTCCCTACTGTGACGGAGCCACACACACCCAGGTTCTGACTCCAAACCGGGAGGTCATGATTAAGATGCTTCTTCTCACAGAGCCTCGGTTTCTTTATCCGTAAAATGGGGGTACGTTGAGGGTCATGTTAGAGTTCAGGGAAAGCACATGTATGCCGCACTGCATTCATCGGGGAGATGATTGGTATTCCCACAGTTATGGAGAGTTCTCGGAGAACTTCGGGAAAGTTGCTGGGGTCCAAGGAGCTTCACAGACAGGCTCTGTTGCTGTGGACTGATGGGTTGATTTAAGAGTGTTAGTGGTCAAGAAGCTTACCGTCCAATGGGAGACAGGAAGCGTGTGGAAAACATGAAAAAACACAACCAAGCAAAAAAGGAAACACTCATCGAAAAATAACCGGTAATGGCCTGCCAGCCTTCCAAATGGGCTCCTTGGGACCAGCACCAGAGGGACCAATGAAGGGACTTAATCCAACTACACATTCTGTAGAGGTCAGCAAAACCAAAGAGAGGAAAGGTTTTCCCCAGGGCCCCTCAGAAATCAGTGGCAAACCCCTGAAGACCTAAGGTGATCAGGAAAGATTCTCTGGGCAATGGTTTCCAGGACCCAGGAGACTTGAACCCATCCCTCCGCAGGAGATGCGGCACTGCTTTCCCAGGTGGGGGCTGCTGCCCAGAGCCTGGACAGGGACAGGGGCAGGGGTGCCACTTCTGGGGCTCCCACAGCCCCCCACAAGCCCCAAGGCAGTGGACTGACATAGGGCCCCTAGGCCATGTTGAGTGTGGTGGCCGATCGCCAGCATGCTGCCGCTGTTTCTCCTGTTCTAGGCACTCTGGAATTTTGTCTCAGCCCCTTGAGTTACCCAGACAAGTTGGAATATTGTCAGAACAGCTTGAGGACAGACCTGGCAGCCCCCATGACATTGACCCCCCNGGATATGTTCTCAGGCCGCCTGACCCACCTTGTTTTCTACTAGGAGGAGGAAAACAAGAGAAAGCCAGCAAGCTCTTGGTTGGTAGAATTATTATGATTTCTCTGATTCCTTAGCAGCCTTTAATTACTTTGCAACTTTGTGGCGCAGGCTGGGAGCCGGGAGGGGCTGGGCTCTCCCTCTTTATAATCACCTTACACGGAAGCCTCCTGTCCATCTATTAAAATGCCGGCTCTTTCTCTGCAAATGCAATAATGCAGCCGAGAGATTTCGCCCAGGGCGTAATCACTAGGTACAATGTAATCTTGCCGCTCGCTGTCTTCATCACGTCGGCCGGCCCACCTCCCAGGCATGAGGGACTGCCGGCCACCAAGAACCGGGTGCCCGGTCACGTCCTTGTCCAGCAGGGTTATAGGCTCGGGATGGACCCTCTCCCGGTCCTACCTCTGAGAGGGAAACAGCACAAGGGCCTTTTCCCTCGGACTCCTCCCTCAGTAGCTCGCACTCTGAGCCCAGCCGTGCCTCCTGTTTGTGTGAGGTTTAAGCTTCAGGCTTTCCTGTGCTTCCCATCCAAGATTCTCACTGTCTGTGGCCGCTTCCCTGCCACCCTGCCTTTGCTCATGCTGTGCCCTGCCCTGGGACGCTCTCACTCATGCCCACGGCACGGCTTCTTATCTGCATTTAGCCAAATCCTATTCTTCCTTCCTTCCTTGGAATGGTACAGTGGGGCAAGTCGGGGAGGTGGGTACCGTGTCCCCATTTCACAGACAAACAAGCCAAGTGTTGGAGAAGTCAGAAGACTTGCTAGGTTATTCCCTTTGGAAGTGGCTGGCTGAGATCTGACCCCAGATCCTTCACCTGGCCTTCTGTCTGCTGGGCTTGAAGGCACAGACCCCTGTCCTTGGCGTTGCTGCCTATACCCACTGATCCTGGCTCTTCAACCCTACTCTGAGATGCACCTTCTGCCTCCTGACCCCGGCCTGACCTTTTCTGCCTGGGGTGGACTCAGGACCACTGTGGGCAGAAGTTAACTGCATGTAGGTCTGGTTGCTGAGCCTTCCTGGCGCTGACCTACCCAGAGGCAGCCTTTCCTGTGTCGGTCACTTGTCTGTACGGCTCAGTGACTTAGAGTGGGGTGAGCTCTAGCCTGGAGGGGGCAGGAACCCCACCACCTGTAGCTGGGAGACTTGGGTCAGGCACTTCCCCCTGCCAGGGCTGCACGTGTGAATTTGCCCCTCTGTTAAGTGAGACTAATAATCCGGGGCCTGACCGCGCCATCATGGGGATCGAGGACAGGACTGATAGGAAGGCCTTGAGCGGAAAGCCTCGTGCAAGTGGGACAGATTAGCCCTTGGAGTATTTCTCCTCATGCCCCCTTTGCTACCGGCTTCATGAGTTCTCTTTTTTTTTGTTTTTGAGGCTGTGCATTACTTAAGTAAACTTACAGAGAAGCGAACAGTCATAAATGTTCAGTTACATGAATGATTGCAAAGTGTAACTGTTTGCATAACCACAACCGCATCAAGAAACAGAAACTCTCGGGGCACCTGGGTGGCTCAGTCAGTTAAGTGTCCGACTCTTGATTCAGCCCAGGTCATGAACTCACGGTTCATAAGTTTGAGCCCCATGTCAGGGTCTGCGCTGATGGTGCAGAGCCTGCTTAAGATTCTGTCTCTCCCTCTCTGTCCCTCCCCTGCTCATTCTCTCTCTCTCTCTTTCTTTCTGTCTCTGTCTCTGTCTCTCTCTCTCTCCCCGCCCCCCATCCTCAAAAATAAATCAATAAACATCAAAGAAAAGAAACTCTCCAGCACCAAGAAGCCTCCTTGTGATTCCCTGCCTCTCCCACCAAAGGGTAACCAATACCTTGGCTTCTCTCCCCATGGAATACATTTGCCCATATTCTTTTTTTTTTTTTTGCATACACTGTGTTTGGTTTTTATTAGCACCTAAGCCCACTAGCAGGCAGCTTCCTCTAGGAGATCACATCCAGCGGTGGTTAGGATCAGCGTGCAGGTTAGGGGTGTGAGTCCTGCTCTCACTGCGTCCACCTGCAAGTCCTGGGGAGGTGTGCTGTCTCTGCCAGACGGGTGTGGGACGGACACGGGTGTCTCTGTGCTCATCCTGCCAGTGTTGCTTTGTGGGGGGCTGTGATGGTGCCGGTGCAGTGTTGGGGGGGCAGCCTGCACTCGGAGAGGCCGCAGGCACTCTTCCCTGCAGGCATCCCCTCTAGGCAACCGCTCCCGGGCTGGGGTCCTCTCTGCAGGTGGATATGGAGCTGCCCAGCTCTGGGACAGGAGGATGCTGGGGAAGCGGGGAGTTACGGGAAGCTAAATGCAGTGAGCAAAACTTGGGCTGTGAGGAAGGAGGAAGGAACACACGGGGGGGGGGGTCCCCTTTCCCCACAGTGCCTCTTCTGGACCCCACACGTATCCCTCAGGTTAGTAAGGAAGGTCCGATTGTCCTAACATTTTATAGCCCGAGAAATGAACCCAGGCAGGTTAAATGACTTGTCCAAGGTCATACAGCTAGTCCCGGATTTTGTCATTGTACTGCCCCCAGGGCAAGTCCAAATGCATTTTACCCCCAGCATGTTCACTGAGGGACTGGGGTTTAGTGTAAGTGTCTGCTGCCTTCAGAGGAGTCAGCCTTGAGCCCGGAGAAGGTGGAAGGAGGAGAATGTTTGGTTAGGAGAGAGATTCTTCCATAGTGACCTTTATTATGTTCTAGCATCTTCAGCCCTCCACAAAGCTGTGGCTTATATCAGCAACCCAATCTGAGTTCTGCACACACACACACACAAAAATCTTTAAAGGCTTCTTAGCAGCTTGAAGTGGTTGTTTTTCTTTCCCCTTCATGGTCAGGGTTGGGGCAGGGCCAGGGCAATGGGAAAAGAATAATAAATTCTCTTGAAGACCTGGCATTCTCCCCACCTCCCCACACCGTCAGATCCCTCAAATTCAGGGGCCACCAAACCTTTAAAAAAATCCCCCCAACACAACCCAAAAGGTGGAGATGCAGGGAAATGCAACAGCAGCTATTGGGGCGGAAAGCCCTAAATGGTGTGGAAGTAATGTCTAAAGTGTGCTGGCGTTTACAGACATTTCCACAGAGCCACGCTCGGGCTGCATGGGTCGGTGCCAGCAGCAGTGGGGAAATAAATAAATAAGTGAGCAAGCGTCGGAG
This sequence comes from Crocuta crocuta, assembly GCF_008692635.1. Lineage (NCBI taxonomy): Eukaryota > Metazoa > Chordata > Mammalia > Carnivora > Hyaenidae > Crocuta > Crocuta crocuta. Next base: position 4,531,364 of record NW_027532406.1, on the reverse strand, counting down.
ATCCCGTTAACTGTTGCTGTGCAAAAGGGAGGGATGAGGCCGGCTACTCATAAGGGAGGAAGGAAGGCAGACAGGCTCATTCATTCATTGTTCCATCCATCCATCCATCCACTCATTCCACTGTAGAGTCCCTGGGAGGTACAAGGAGTATTGCTAAGACCTTTCTATAGTTGGTGGCCAGAGTCCCGCAGGCTGGTGGGGTCTGATCCCAGCCCCCCGCCAGCTTCCCCTTGACTCTGCTTTTCTACACCTCCACCTTCTTTCTGGTCACTGAGAGCACCATGCCACAGGGTCTTTGCACGGCAGTCTTCGGAGCACCATAGCCATCTTGGGGTCTGTCTTGTTTCCAGAGCCATTTGGTCACTGTCTGTCTCCCATGTGAGACAGTGGGCTCTGTGAGGGGCATGCCCATGTGGCCGTTGCCCCATCACTGGACCTTCAGGACCTGGTGCCCTGTGGGGACCCCGTAAAGATTTGTTGCATGATGCAGTTGATACCGCTTGCCTTCTAGGAGCTCCTCTTCCTCCTCTCCTCTGCAGCCCATATCCTTCCGGTGAGAAATGCTTGGCAGTGCTTGGCATGCCATGTTCCCAAAGTCCCCTGCAGAAGGCACCTGAGAAGGGCTGACAAGTTCCCCACGGAGGCCTTCGGTCTCACCAGACTTCCCAGGCAGCAGAGGGAAGTGGTGAGGGCTGTTGGAGGAAGGGCTGCCACTACCAGGGCTGGGCGATGGTAGGCAGAGGAACACCCCCAAGGTTGTCCACATCCTGATCCTGGAACTGGACTGTTTCCTCGCATGACAAAAGGCACTCTGCAGGTGTGATTACGGACCTTTGTGGGGAGATAGCCTGGTTCTTCTGTGTGGGCCCAGGGTAATCCCAAGGGTCCTTATAGGAGGAAAGTGGAGGAGTCAGCAGGAGAAATGACCTTGGAAGCAGAGATCCGAGGGACAGGAGGTGTAATACTGGTGTGACCATGGTAAGAAGGGTCTGTGAGCCAAGGGACAGGAATGGCCTCTTGAAGCTGGAACGGAAATGGAAACAGATTCCCCTGCAGCCTCCAGAAGGAATGCAGGCTGGTAACCCCTTGATTTTGGTCCTCTAAGACCCATTTTGGACTTCTGGCCCCCGGAACCGTGAGGTGCTAAACTCGTGATTGTTTGTTAGATTGGTGAGAGGAAGCTGGGACAGGGAGGCACAGCGGTGGGAGCCTGCATTCTGCAGGCCCCCCCCAGCACCCCAAACTCAAGTTCGCTTGTTCCTTTGAACACATCCGGTGTCCCGGAGGTGGGCTTCTAGATGCAGGTGCAAGGCTAGTGGTCGTTGGGGACGATCCATGGGGCGGGGGCCCCTGGAGCTGGGGAGGGCAGCTGGCCGGGCAGGGGCCCTGCAGAAACTGGGAGGGGAGAAGTGCATGAGCCTGAGTGCCCCTGTGGTGGGGGTGGGGAGGGAGAGCTTTTAGGTGAGTGAGGGAGAGTGGTGCTGGAAGGGGCTGCATCCAAGAACCCGCAGCCATGCTGCTAGACCCCCAGGGAGCCCTCCCATTACTGAGAAGGTGGCTTAGCCGGTGCCCGAGTGCTGGACACCTTTCTGGAGAGCTTGGCCTTGGCACCAACCAGTCCAGGGACCAGAGACACAGGGGAGTCTCTGCTTGGCTTGCCACCAACCTGGTAATGAATGCAGGAGTGTCGGCTCCACCCGCCTGACCCGGCCCCCATTCACTCATTCATCAAACATTGTCTGGTGCCTCTAGATGCCACACCCCTGCGGGTGCCAGGGACACAAGGGAATGAGCAGTGGTTCCTGGCCCCCAGGGGATCCTGGATGGGCCCTGCTCACCCACAGGGGCACCCTTTAAAACAGGACGGGAGGCCAGTGCTTGAGGACCTGGGCAGCTACGAAGCCAGGCTGTCTCCAGGTTGCTGAGGGCTGGAGCCGGGCCATCCACCCATCCCAGCTTTGGTGCTACCGGAAATCTGGGCTGTGCCTCCCACCCACCCCATCCCCCCATCCGGGCTTCCGAGCCACTTGTGGCCTGAGGCATGTGTTGATAGCAAGTGTGTCTCCCTCTAGGCAGCAGAATTGGACAAAGGGGTTCTAAATGAACCCCTGCTCTGTCCCACCCCTCTACCACCCTGCCCTGCAGCAGCCTGGGTTTACCTGGAGGTCGCTCGTGGTAGGGCTGGGGAGGGAGGGAGCAGGGACTGACTTGGGTCTGAGGCAAGCAGAGAGACCCCTCCCCCCATCACACACACACACACACACACACACACACACACACACACACACACACACACTCTGTCTCTGGGCCCCCATCTGCTTCATTATATCTGAGGTAGATAGAAACTCCACGAGACAGGAAGGCGCTCCCGGAGGGTTCGGGGCATTACGGGGGAAGGGGCTGGGCACAGCCTCTCAGAAGGCCTGGCATGGGCTAATGATCATACCATCCTCTGACCCCCTGTTCCAGCCTCTGTTTATACTGTTTGTCTGATCTGTGGGTCCTCTGGGTCCCAAGTTCCAGGATTTATGATCTGATTAAAGATAGCCTCTGTACCTTACAATTCCTCGAACCTGTGAGCTCCAGGGTACTGGGCATACGGGAAGTGCAAATAACGACAATAATGACAGTAAAGGAGGCTGTGTGTGTTATTCACGTGTGTACTTCTTATAGCCAAGCTGAGATATGGGTGCCAGGACTATTCCCATGTTTAAGGTGGGGAAGCTGAGCAGTTAAGTCAGCCGCAGAGCCAGGATGTGAGCCCTGGCGGTGCACCCCGAGGGCCCCCACACTGTGCTGCACCTCTGTGGGCAGTCAAGGGCCTGAGCTGTGCCATCTTCTCGTCTGGCACCTCCAGTGCCCGGGACACTCAGGGAACCCAGTAGGCAGCCAAGTATAAGCCTTCTGGGCTGTGGCTCCTTGCAGCCCTCTCACAGTCTCCCTCATCCTTGTCTCCCAGGACAGAACCCGGTGCGCCATGGCCAGTGTGGGCCAGAGCCAGTGGCAGTGCCAGACATCTGTCCCAGCCCTAGAGGGCCAGGCTAGGCCTGGGGACACAGCCTTCTCACCCTGCACCAAGGCACACACACGTGTACACGCCTCCGGCATGACGTCCACCCTGCCTCCTCCTGTCCCGCGTGTCCCCTCATGGGTCAGTGCCCCTGGGTGGTAAATCACGGGCGAATTGGCCACAGCCAGCAGGAGGCCAGGAGGACGGAAGCAGGGGACACTGCCATCCGAGCCTTTAGCACTGAGCTGGCCGGGCAGACAAAAGCACGGTTGATCAGGGCAGAGCAGACCCGCCTCCCCTGGGCCCCATTCTGGAGCCCTCCAAGATATGACACTGGATGGGGCACACGCGTGGAACATGCGTGCTCACTGGGTGTCACTGGGCAGGCAGGATTCACAGCAGGGACACCGGTCCGGCCTCGCCCATGAGAACAGCCTGCAGACAGGGACGGTCACTTCACACATAAAATGGAGAGAAGACAGAAGCTGGTTTCTGCCTAGAATCTTTGGACTTGAGCAGACCTTGTTCCCCTTTCATCTCCCCGGGTCTCAGTTTACCCACCTCTGCGATGGGGTTGATCACCTTAGCTCTGACTAGCACCCTGGCCAGTCAGTGTCACTATGAGAAACAGACGAGCCAGTGATGGAGCGGTGTGTAAACCATGGCCCCGGTTTTCCGGCCGCGGCCCTGCTGAATGATGCCATCGGACCGTGGCATGAAGAGGGGGTCTACGTGGCACCCCTGCCCCCAGGAGGAGAAGGCAGAGCTACTGTTGTGACACAGAGGATCATACAGAACAGGCCACCCAGAGCGCCTCTCTGGACTTAGAGCTCAGTGTTCCTTCCCCGAAGGTCGAGGGCTGACCAGTCCCAACAGTTAATGAGCAGTGAGGGCCATGTGTTGGAAGACGTGGTCGGGACCCCAGTGCCCTCTGTGTGCAGCCATGCCTTGGGACAGGTCCCTTCCTGCAGTGTCACCCGGAGGAATTGCAGGCAGCCCGGCGGGCCTGTCCCTTCTGCACGGCTGGCCTTGCAGCCGGCCTGCAGCAGACACGGCTTTTTTGTTTTTGGTTAAAAAGCCTCATTGGAGCGTTATGATATTGGAATGTGAAGGGTAATTGAGCTGAAAGCTATTCTCTTCCTGCGACCGGCACGATAGGATAGGAGTGATTGAGGCCTCCAGGCCTGCGCACCAGCCTGGGAATCCTGATGAAAGGTCTGTGCAGGGATGGGGGTGGTAGACAGAGTGGAGCCGCCCCCCCCCCATCCTTCTCACCCCAGGGGTCCAGGCCCGCAATGTGTTCCCCTGAGACTCTGAGCTGCCTAGCCAGGCCTCCACCCACCTGGGGGTAGAGATGGCCACAGCCTTGGGGGTCTGGGCACAGGCAGGGGTCTCCAGGGACAGGTCCACAAGGAGAGAGGGCTGGATATCAGACTGAAACCAACAGAACAGCCTCCTGCCTGCATCCTGTCCCCTTCTCACTGCTCTGTCTCCTGATAGGACTCAACTCCAGCCCCTAGTCTGCAGGGGTCTCTCTCTTCTTGCTGCATCTCCCTCCCCCCACGTCCTACTCAACCTCTGCCAGTGTTTGGACAACTCCAGTGTTTCCTAAACTGTGCTTTTTTTTAAGTTTATTTATTTATTTTGAGAGAGGAGCGTGGGGAGAATCCCAAGCAGACACGGGACTTGATCTCACAAACCGTGAGATTGTAACCTGACAAGGGTCAGACACTTAAGTGACTGAGCCACCCAGGTACCCCTAAAATGTTTTAGGTCACATAGGAATCATCTGAGGATCTGATTAAAATGCAGATCCTGGGGTGCCTGGGTGACTCAGTCAGTTAAGCGTCCTACTTCGGATCAGGTCATGATCTCATGATTGGTGAGTTCGAGCCCCGTGTCGGGCTCTGTGCTGACAGCTCACAGCCTGGAGCCTGCTTTGGATTCTGTCTCCCTCTCTCTCTCTGCTCCTCCCCTGCTCATGCTCTGTCTCTCTCTCTTTCTCTCTCTCTCTCTCTCAAAAATAAATAAAAAAAATTTTTTAATGCAGATCCTGATTCAGTAGGTCTGTGGTGGGGTCCAGAACTATTTCCGCCATGCTCCCATGTGATGCCAACATTGCTGGTCCTCCCACCTTGCTTTGAGGAGTGAGGGTCTAGGAAGCAGTCAGCCTCCAGATTCTCAGTGCAGGGCCCAGCTGTGAGGAGACACCAGTTCCTGAACAGAGCTGCCCTCTGTGGTTGTGCAGGAAGAGCACTGGGCAAGGAGGGGAGTGCTGGTGCAATCCAGCCCAGGCGTCGCTCTTGAAGCTGGGTACCTTGGAGTACTGCCTGGAAAAAGCAGCACGTTTTTCTTGGCACAGAGCGCTGGTTCGCTCACCAAGCTATGTATTTGCAGGGCAGGGTCCACTCTGAAGGGGCACCTTTTTCTAATTTTGTGCAAAGACCCCATGCAGGCCTTGCCCCTGGTCTTTGAGCTCTTGCTGCCTGCCTGCTTCCGCACACCGTCACCCTCTCCCATCACACTGCCCCATCCCCCAGCTTCTCCTGGCAGAATATGGAAGTCCAAGGAAAAGGGAGACTGGAGTGCATTACGCTCCTACTTAAAGCCCCCGCATCTCCCTGCAGTCACCCCAGCCCCCTCAGGCCTTCCTGAGCCCCAGACGCCTAAGGAGCGGATCCCCTCCAGCCTCCTGCCGCCTCCATGCCCAGAGAGCTCAGCTGGAGGGGTAAGGTTAGAACAGGCCTCTCTGTCCCAACCTGGGGTGGGGACCGAGTCTGCTGGGGGGGAGGGGGCGTCCTTGAGGAAGGGTGCTCTGGCTCACCCCGGCCCAGCCCGTGCCCTCCCCCTAGCATGACTACACACGTCCCATACTCCCTCTCCCCGCGTGACCCATTATTAATTGCCATGCAGGCTGAGCTGAATGGGTCCCATCAATATGTGTTCTGGTGGCTTCAAGGAGCCGGGGCCACAGCTTATCTCTCCCAGCCAGGCTTTCCCCGCACAGGACTCCACTGGCATATAACGAGCCCTCCTCAGGGGCTTCTGGGCCCTTGTGCCAGGCCCAGCAGAGGGAGAGAGGCCCACCCCTTCCAGACTCCACCCTGCAGGCTCCCCCGGTGGCCTCGCAGGTGGGCGGGGGTCATCTTTCCCAAGCCCCTGCCATAGCCTGTCCTGTCACACCCAGCTGCCTTGGGTTGGCATTCACAGCCCCTCCGACCATCTCAAGAGGGAGGAGTCCAAACGGTCATTTGTTTTCACCTCCCCTACCGGTGAATAGAGTCATGTGCACAGTGAATGCTTTTCGGACAATTAATGCTTATCGAACACATTCCATGTGCTTCATTTCATTCTTAGACCATCTTGAGGAAAGGTAGGTTCACTCTTCTCGCTCGGCAGATGAAGAAGCAGAGGCCCAGAGACGTTCAGCTACTGGCCAGGGTCACACAGCTGGCTGGCACACCCTGTAATGTGCATGACAAGTACAGTGCCTCTGTGCGGACACTCTCCCGTGACATGGAGCTCTCAGCTTCCGGGGGCCGTGCGGGACAAGTCCAGCCATCTCCATAAGAACATTATTCCTATGTTGAGCTGGAATAAGCTTGCCTGCCACTTGCACCCCATCTATCCAGGGCTGCTGACCAGGAGTAGGTTCTGTGTACGGAAGCTGCCGTGGGAGGCTGCCATGGGTCAAACCCACCTCCTCGGTCCCATTAGCATCGATGTGTGAGCTTGTGGCCAGCTTGTGACAGGCTTGAGAGGAGCAAAGGGGCCTCGGAGTAATCTCGTCTTCTCCAGGACTCCCCCAGTCATGGACCCCTGGGCCTCATCTCCTCTAGCTCTTTGACAGGGCAGATAGTGAGTAACCCCCCCAAGAGGTCATAAGCCCAGTGTTCCCTTTTCAGGATCCTAAGCCCCCTCTGTTGGGGGTCTAACATGGGGACTAACACACCTCTAAAAATATTGCATTTCCTCCCTTCTAAGATGCCCATTTGCCCCTCTTTCTAAAATACATGCAATTGGGACTCATCTGACTTAGCTGCCTACAGCCTTCGCCTGCACAAACAGTGGCCACAGTCATCCCACCGGAGTGTGGCTGCTCTGTGGCTCCTTAGCTCGCTGCTGCCCCAGGAAATGGCCCAGGGCTGCTGGCCTTGGAAACGTGGGCTTGGCTTGCCCCTCCCAGCCCAGCAACGCTAGGCTCAGGCAGGGGCTGAGGATCAGGGAGCTCTAAAGGCCATCACTGCCCTGATCCTCTTAGCCATTGACAACACCCGCCTGCGGCAAGAGAGCACCCTTGGAGAGGGCAGATGGGGCCGAAACGAACGGAAGGCGTGTGACAGCCACAGAGGAACAGTTCCTGTGTAGGCAGGAAGTGCTGACATTTTGGGCTCTTCCTCTTGGCCCGCTTCATCAATAGTGTGGTGCCTCAGTCCCTTTGGACCAAGATTTTCTTCATCCCCTGACCCTCGGCACAAGTCAGAGCCGAAGAGGGGAGCAGCAGTGGTAAGTTTTGCATTCTGTTCACAAGTTCGGTTTCTAAGGAGTTGAAGAGTTTGGCACTGGACCGAATGTTTCTCACTCTTGTTCAGAAGACCCTTAGCCCTCAGGGAAATTGCTAGCCAGCCCCTCCCGGGAAGAGGTTGACCCCTGCTATCCACAGCAAACGGCAGAAGGAGCTGCTTGGGAGCCGGGGTGGAGATCCCTTTGGGGTCCTGAGACTTGGGGAGCTGAGTAGCTTAGGCATCGAGACCTTCTGGAGGGAAGCCAGCCAGCCCCCACCTCCCCCACCGCAGCCCTTCCCAGAAGTCCTCGGGCAAGAAGACTCTAATTGATGAACTTGTTCCTCTGAAGCTGTCACACGTCTTCAGTTCATTACAGCCCCATCTGCCTCTCACTGAGGCTGCTCTCTTGCCAGCCTCGCGGCTGCTGGTTTGAGGGAGCGAGCAGCTGGGATCTGAGGCCCCGTGATTATCTTGGAGAGTCCAATCAGGGTAATGGCAGGTCCTTCTGGAAGAGAACTGGGGAACTGAGCGTCAGGACAAAGGTGCTTGCTGGAGGGGGGATCTTGAGGTGATTAACCCTTAGCCATCCAAATCTGGAGGCTGGGGCCACAGCCAGGCACACCCCACTAGCGCAGCCCTGCGCTACGTGTTCCAAGTCACTTGGAACACGTAAGGACTGGACCTCGACTCAGAGAAGCCTGGCCTTTCAAATCTGTAACCCTGGGCTTTCCTTTGACACAAAGCGCTGGAACTTTCAGATTAGGAGTATTACGTTTCATTTTTAAGTGTGGGTATGTGCCCAGCACTGTATGTGGCACCATGGGGCACGACCCTCCATGACGTTCTGCATCCCCCGGGTGGGCTCCAGCTCTTGGTAGAGTGTGGATCCCTGGTACAGCCGGAGTCCCAGCTGATGCTCCGCGAGTGTGTCCTTGACCGTGAGTGCGGGGGAGCAGCCTGCTTTGTTGCCGACTCATGGGACCCCTCTAATTCTAGTCGCGTCTTTGCCACCAGTCAGGTGACTCTGTGTGCCATTCACTAGTGGACTTGGCACTGTGAGGCTCTTACCACCTCCTTGCCCACCTCAGAGGGTTAGGCCCCACCATGCTATATTTGGCCTTGGATTTTATGGGCAGTACATTCAACAAGTCCTGGCTCCTGGGATATGGAAGACACACACATGCCATACAGCCCTGTCATCCAGGAGCCTCTAGTGTAAGGAGGAAGATGCATAGAAACCCACACAACCGTGAGCCCAGGCTCCAGGTCACATGCAAATCCCCACTGGGGGTTCCGGAGGCTGAAAGCCACTTAGTGGGGAAGCCAGCCTTTGCTCCTTGCTAAATGGGCTGAGATGGAGGGGGAAGGGTAGCCCAGGTTTGGGTGGGGGGCGGGGAGAGGGGTCAACACAAGGAAAGGCCTGGTGGCTGGAAGGGACCAGGTATGCTCGGGAAGAGTAAGGAGATTCTGGAACAGGCCCAGTGGACATAAGTGAAACACAAATATTCTAGTCCGTGGTTTGAACTCTCTCCTTTCCTGCCATAGAGAGGGGTGGAGCGCTTTTGTGCCAGGGGAGGAAACAGTCAGAGCTGAGCTTTGGGGCAGGGTCTCTGAGGGCTGTAGCAAGAATGGATGTGGCTGCCCAGCTAGGCTTGTGGATGTTCTCCCCCCCCCCCCCGCCCCCCGGCCACATCGTCACAAGCTGTCTAAATCCATAAGTCCCTGTTTCAGAAAAAGCACTGTCCCACTTCCCGTTTTCCTGCATTATCTTTTTCCTGAGGTTTCAGAAAACATCTCCTTTGAGGCTCCCACTGTTCCCTCCTCATTCCTGGCCGGGCTCTGCATTTTAACCATTCTATTTTCTTTACCGATTTTATGATAAACATCCCATGTTTTCCGATGCCTTTCCTAAGTGTGTCAGGCTGTCCCTCAAGGCGCTGATGCGTCCCTTCACTCCGAGATGCCCAATCTCCTCCCCACCCGGATGCGTGATTGTCCCCAGATCCCACTGGTGCCTTCCGAGTGGCCGGCGCTTCTCCAGCCCACCCCAGATCCATAAAATTTGGGGGCAAGTGTCCATCAACTCAGGCTGAATCTGGGTCACTCTGGCTCAGAAACTAACCCACAGAACAGGCCCCTTCAACTCCAGCAAGCGACGTCTGTCCTGATTTTCGCATTTTTCCTGCTGCTTCCGGGTCTGGAAGGACTGCCTTCCCCTGGCAACCACTAATGCACCACCACTGCACTGAGCCACACTTTGCCACGCCGTGGAATCCCCCCACCACGGCTTGGCTGCTGCCTGATCCCCCCATTCAGGCTTTTGCTGCTGAAAGAGAAATGAAATCAGTTTATTTAAACCACTTGGAACGGGGTGCACTCTTGAATTGCCTCTCATTTCCACCATTGAGAAGAATCTTGCCAGCTTGGCCAGCACACCTGTCTCCATTCCACCCCCCCCCACCCCACCCCCAGAATGCTGTGGCCACCACCAGCCACCTCTCAGAACCAATAGTTAGACTCCTGGGATGGTCGCACCGGGTCCCCTGAAACGTTAGACCCGGTGACATTTTAAGGGCCTTTCCCCTGCCCGAACTTCCACCTCCATTAGCTCTGTTCTGAGGGTGGTAATCCCCACCTATGCCAAGGGCTACCTCATTCGGGGATCTGAACTCTAGGCTCCCGGAGCACCCCCTCCTCCAGCTTGGACAGGCAGAAGGAAAGGTCCTTTCAGACAAGAAAGCCAGTAGTCCCCGGCCTGATTCCTGAAGAGCCCCCCTCTTCCCCTCCCTGCACCGGTGGCTGGGAGAGGGCCCCTGGGGGCTGGGTTCACTCGGCCTCCGTCCTCTGGGGCTCCTCAGGGAAACATGGCTGGCTGCCTGCTCCATGCCCAATCTCTTCCATCCAGACTGCTCATTGCACTTTTTATGGCTTGGAGCTGCTGGTTTATGGAGCAAGAGAAAGACAGCGGTAGAACTGAAAGAAGGGCAGACTGGCTGGGGGCGGGGTGGATGGTGCTTATAACCTCCGGTTAAGCCCAAAGACATTGTGTAAATTATGGCCCATGTCTTCCTTCATCCCCATTTTGCATTCCTGATCAGACCATCACTTTCTACCGTGAGGGGGTGGGCTCTGATTCCCTCACACACAGCCCAGGACCCTCCTGCCCTCCCGGGTCTTGTTCTAGATGCTGAGGAGTTTTCAAAGCAGCCACCAAGAGCCTGCTTATTTATTTTTCAAGTTGCTCCTGACTCACAGAGTGAGTGGGGCTTGTGGCATCACAGAAGGCTTTGCTCCACATCCTGGGAGCCCAGGTAAACAGCTTCATGTTGAGACCATTCAATGGGTTGTAAGAAACAGGAAGGAAGCTCGGTTGGTGGGCAGACATGCATCACAATGGGCTTTTACTGTGCGGAGCTTTGTGGGGTAGGATTTGACCTGGGTTCTGCCCATAGAAGGGTCTGTGTTCTCCATGCCCGTGGGCACTTGTCCTGGAGCTGGATGGCTGGAGGAGACTGACCCCTCATGTCAGCTCCCTCGGCGCAGGTTCATCAGACTTGGTTAATCAGGCCAGCACGTAGCTGGGACGTGGTGGCTTATGTGAGGCAGTGGCGTCCCATCTCCACTCTGTCACCCGGAAGTGCTGACCAGGCAGCTGTCTGCGTGTAGCATTGAGTGTGGACACCAAGGAAAGTGCCCATAACCGAAACAGACACCACAACAGACAGTGTGGGGAATCGCTTAGGAAGGGACACGTGCCATCGGTGGAAGTTCCTCATCTGCATGTCGAGGGCTTGGCTGCCCTGGGCTCCACGCTGGTGGGATGTGAGGGGGGCAAGCAGAAGGGCAGGTCCCCTTAGCCTTGGCCTGGCCCCTGCCCTCAGGTAGCCTACATTCCGCCACAGGAAAGAGAACCTGAAATAGAAGGACTTCATGGGGACAGGGAGACAGAGAGGGAAAATGACTCTGTGGGGTGCTGCTGGGGAGACCTTTGAGGGTCTGTGGGGGCAGAGGGGCCTCTGTGGAAGGAGCACTGGAGGCTCCCTTGAGCCTGGGGTTAGATCTGGACAGACGTTGAAGTGACAATGGAAGTGGACAGAGAAGCAGAGGCGGGGACTATGCGGCGTGGCTGGATTAATGAGGAGGGGCTGGTGTGACAGAACTGGGGTGGCATTCAGGGGACGCAGGATGGGAGACGGGACCAACAGAAGAACTGCCCATGGAGGGCTTTGAAAGGCACGCAGAGAATTTGCTTTCCGTGGAAATAGTGAGCCTCTAAAGGCTTTGGGCTGATGGCATTGCCACACACAGGAGTAGATTGGGAAGAGGTCTGCCGTGAAACAGGGTGAGCAGGCAAGGCTGCGGGGGTTTGGGCTGCGGCTTCCATCTAGAGGGAGGCTGCGGACCACGGGGGAGTGAGGCAGAGTTGAAGACCAGGGGTCGTGGACACCCACTACTGGTAATCTGTCCATCCACAGCCCTTCTGTTCTTCCAGACCTGAAAGTGGGTCAGCAGGGCCTGTGATGTGTCAGGGGAAAGGTCTTCATGAGCCAAGGTCACAACAAGGCAAAGAGGCTGGCAGTCCATGTGTCACGTGGTGAAAGGACTCATCAGAGTGCATTAGTCACTAGAGGCTGAGCATCTCAGTGGTGCTCCTCATGCCACAAGAGGCTTTATGGCCCCGGAAGGTGGTTCTAGTCTGGCCTATAAAACTGGAACAAGAATTCAGACTGTTTGGATATTTGTTCACAAGACTGTTCTGGAAGGTTCCATGTTCCTTTGACACATAGATTTTACGGAACCACAGCCCAAGCCGGTGTTGACCGCTCAGCCGCTCCCCACCCTCTGTCCCCATCTTCCCAGCTCCCACTGGGTCCACACCTGAGAGCCAGGAGGTAGAAGACGCCAGTGGTCACTCTTTGGGGCCACAGCCCCTACTCCCCAGACAGAAGGGCAGCTCGATTGAATACTGCGTGGAAGTAATGGGATTTCTCCGGAACTATCGGTTATGCTTCAGAGCCAAATCATAACAAGAAAGTCATTAGTAGTAATAAACACAGCAGAGAGGATCTGTCAGGGGCCTGACAGAGACATGGTGGGGAGGGGGATGTCATTCCATTTGCATTTTCGTTAGCTAGCAGAATGTCACCGACACCCTCCTCTCTCCCCCCCAGAAGTCAAGATTCACAAAAACACATTAATCCAAAGGATTTTTCTCTGGTGTCGTGATGCCAAGGACAATACAGCCAGTGATCGTTTCGCCTCTGCCAAGTGGCTCTTTGTCTCCTTAAAAGCTGAGTGTTATCAGGGCAGTTTCCACGCTCCCCTCCCTCCCCTCTTCACATGGCCCAGAGGGGCCCAGCCATGAATGAGCTCTGTGTGTGCCTGTCCTGGGCCGCGGGCTTGTCTCTGCTCCCTGCCCGTCAGTCTGGCTCTCCGTCTCCCCAGCCCACCCCCAAAAAGAGCCAGCTGCCAGCCTTTTCTGTCACCGGTGCGGTGTCTTTCCAGGACTCCAAGCCGGCAGCAGCGGCCACCATCCGCGGAGCCCGTGTTGTGGGCCAGCGCCATGGGGGCGACTGCTTTCAAACATCCACCCGTTTCCTGCTCCTGATCCTTCCCAGATGACGGTGTGAGGATCTTACTTGGCAAATGAGAGCGAGGCCAAGGGAAACTTAGAGAGTCAACTGCGGGGATTCGCTTGGCTGGTGGAGAGGCTGCTGGGCTTCACACCCGCGGTTCTCTCACCTCCTTCCCTGCATAGTGGGTGCCCAATAAACGGGTTGCTTAAGTCCTCCCGCAGCCCTCCTGAGTGTGGCCCAGCAGCCAGCACAGTCCCTTCCACAGATAGGAGTGGCTGAGGCCCAGAGTGGGCGCCAGCGCTCTACAGCAGGTGGAGGAAGAGAGAAACAGGCCTGTGTGCCCGCGGCCAGCACCCACCCCCACGAGTCTCCTTTGGTTATGTTGCTCTGGGAGGAGCAACTGGGGACTTGACGGGCGAGTTCATTTTCAAAGACGCTAAGGGTTACTGCAAAACTCTGAGCTGCTCACCCCCTCCAGCATGTGCTAATCACTTGCCGCCAGGTCCCCAAGGTGCCGGGACAAGGGGGGACTATGTCAGTCTGGGGCTCAGCTATTTGCCTGGTTCGTGGCGTGACAGCCACCACCGTCCTGGGATCCCGGGGCCTTGACTGGCCTCCCTGGCTCACTCCTCGCTTGACATTTAGGGAAACTGAGGCCCAGAAAAGAGAAGTGAACGGTGCGTTGGTGCATGATTGGCAGAGCCCTTGGTGTCCCCCAAACCAGTTCTCTTGTTCCCCTGTCGTATCCAACATACTTTTTTCTGTTGTTCAGATTAATCTGATTTTAGCAAGAACGGAATAGAAAGCAAGGGCATCTGAACCCTCTGATGTTGGGACAGGTGTGTCCTGGCAGATGACAGGCAGCCGCCGGGACTGCCTTGGTGGTGGGTACGGCATCCCGTGAACTCCAGGAGTTAGCTATCGATCGTAACTGTTCGTATTTTCTTTTCTTTAAATGAGCACACTTGGGTTCTGGGAGTGTAGTGGGTGCTATTGTGTGCGCCATTCTGTGAAATCCTTACCCACGCCTCGTGAGGCTGGCAGGGCACGAGTTCTGATCGCTACAGTGCAGATGAGGAAACTGAGGCTGAGCTCACAAGGGAAAGGATTGCAAGGTGGGAGACAGTGTGTGAGTCAGAGAGCAAGAGCCCTGGGCTCTGTGACTGCTGTCCCCTGTCCCCAGGACACTTTCTGCTTGTCTCCCGGGAACCTGGAGAGTTTCCAGTGCCCCCCTCCACCTCAAGTCCAGACATGAGCCCCCACCCTGTGTCCCTTTCCTTTCCCACTTGCCACTCTCTATTTCTGTTCTCCCAGCGGGCAGGCGAAGCAGGTGACAGCGCCCTCCCGAGGCCAGAAGCCTGCACTTGCCCTCCTCATGCCCCCTGGTCTCCTGTCCCGGGCACCCTGGCCAGGACCTCAGAGTGAGCACCTGGGTATGTGGTGCTCCCCAGGCCGGGACGGACTCCTCTCCGGCCTGTCCCGCCCTCGGCCCAGCATGTCATGGCTCCTGGCTCCTTCAAGCAGGGAATCAACTCAGAATAAAAGTCGGGAGCACCGGCTGTGCTTAGAGCCAGAGGAGGGCCGCGCTCCCTGCCCCCCCATTCCTTAGTCCTCCCCCCCCCTCTCCCCAGTGTCTTTCTTTGCCTGCTTGTGGCTTTGTTTGTTAGACACATGTCAAGCCTGATGAACTAAATGATGCAAAGCTGGAGATAGAACAGCTCCTTTTATCTCTCATTTCAAAACCCAATTTGTTCCTGCTGTCTCCCGAGGGCAGCACTGCAAGGCCGGTCTCTCCCCAGCCTGAGGAACTCTGCGTGTCCCCGTCCCTGTTCCCGCACTCTCAGCCGGCTCTCTCCCTCCCCTCCTCACCCCCCACCCCCGGCTCCT
>NW_027532406.1:4488746-4516330 GCF_008692635.1 Crocuta crocuta | reverse complement strand
AGCCCCATTTATCCACTTCTCTGACTCTGTTTGGTGTCTCTGTTCCTCTCCCACCCTCTCCCGCTCACCTCCCCCCCTCCCCCACCATCTGCCCGTTTCTCTCCATGGGGACAAGCTGCACCTCTTTGTCTTTTTGCCATTAACCTGTTGACTGGTAGAAGAGCAGTTCTGGTGCTTGTCAAGGCACGGGTGACTGTGTGGCTGGTGGCACGGTGGCGGGGAGCAGGTTGGCTTCATGACCTTGCTGCCTGGGTCCTGGGATCCTGGCTGGGGAGCTATCTGCTAACAGGACCCCCCTGGGATTCTGGGGAGGGGCCAACCTGCTCCTTGGGGGTGTGGACCACCCACCCACCATCTCAGGTGTTCAGTGATCAGGGGGCGTGGCGTTTCTCCTGTGTCCCCACTCCCACAACCCTGGGTGGTGGGATGGGGCCAGAGGGCGCCGAGGTCCCTCACAGACCATAGTCCACGACCCTCCCAGGCTTGCTCTGGGAGCCTGCTCCCCCTTGATCAGCCCAGACCCTGGAGCCAAACATGACTCCTCCTCCTCCTCCTCCTCCTCCTCCTCCTCCTCCACACGTCACTTGGCAAGTTCCACCCAACCAGGTGATTCAGTGCGTGGTGCTGAGTGGTGTGGGGTCCTGCAGGCAGGGCTCTCGTGGTCCAGTTACTTGACCGTGGCTGTAGAGCGCCCTGCCCATCCCAGCCCCTCGGGCTCAGAGCTCAGGCCCTCGGAGCTCGACAGAGGAGTGGGGACCGCTCTGATCACCCTGCATAGACCACACACGTGCTCTTTGTGATGACTCGATTGAGCCTCCACTGCCCGTGGAGGTTGGGGGCCGGGCCACCCCAGTTTTCCCCTTCCTTGCCTGCTTTGAACAGAGGAGAAGAAGGCTTTGAGATGGGCCAGAGAAGACCCTTTCAGGAAGGAGTGTCTCCTCCTACCTTTGCCAGGCTGTACTGACTAAACCCCAGCCCGGGAATCCCCAGCCTCCCTGCTCTGTGCTAATCTGAGTTCCCTGGGGACTTCCCTTGGGCCTCTCTGGGGCTGGGGCTGGGGCTTGCCCAGGATGACACAGCAGATGTGGCTGCCGGGCCCGGGACAAGGTGGTCTCCATGCCGTCCCTGGTTGGGATTGGATGGTCTCCCTCGTGGACCCTACTGAATCCACCCCAAGGCCTGGCTCCTGGGGCCTCAGATTCCTGGCAAGGAGGCCTCACCCAATCCGATATCCAGGATGGTCAGGAGGAGGACAAGGACAGGGCCCGGCTCTGCCACCCTGCACGGCTTTCCCTTGAGTAGTTGTACAGGCAGCCAGAGCTCTGTTCTTCCCATATACAATTCTCATGCAGCTGATGGTCCCCTTGGAAATAGACAGTCATCAGGCTCTTATGGATCTTTCAAACCCCCTTTTCTCCCTAATAATCCCTCTTCTGGGGTGGTATTGATTCCTAGCCGCCGGCAGTCTCTTGGTATGCCAAGGCCCAGTTTGGGGTGGATAAATTGCTGTGCTGTCATTTTCACGCAGCAATTACCCGCTCTGATTCCTCTCCTCCCAGCCCATGCGCCAGCCACACGGCCACCCGCTTATTGACAACATACTCAAGGCCAGGCCACCTGGGCAGGGGGCCCGCACACCCAGGGGGCCGCGGGAAGTTGGCAGGAGCGGAAACTTTGGGAAGGCAGGCCTGGTGCCTGGCTCTGGGCTGGAAGGCTGGAGGGAGGCAGGTCCTCAGGGCTGTGGCTGCTGGGTGGAGACCTCTGCACCCCAGCCGTGGAGGGGGCCCCCAGGAGCATGCATGTGGCGTGGCCTGGCACCTCCTGTGACTCACCGTGCCCCTGTGAACAGAGCAGGCGTCAGTCCACCCAGCTTCCTCCCTGAGCCTTTCCACCCCCGGCGACTCCCGAGGGTTTAGAGCCTGTACCCCGCTTAGTGCTCGGCAAACATGTTCCTGACGGCAAATGTCTCAGGCCTTGCAGACCACGCGGTCTTGGTTACAGCCACTCAACATCGTCGTGGCCCAGAGGCAGCCACAGACCACAGACAAGCACTAGTGTATCCTGATACGACTTTACGGACGCTGAAATTTGAATTTTATGTCATTTTTCACATGTCACAAAATAGGATCCATTTGACTTTTTTTTTTTTAATACTGAAAAATGTAAAAGCCATTCGTAGCCGGTGGGCTATAAAAACCAGGCAGTGGGCTTAGATATAGCCCACGGGTCATACTTGCTAAGTCCCGATACAGATGGAAAAAGGCCTACGAGGATTTGTGACTCCCCACGCTCCTCCTCTCCCCATATTCCAGACGCGGAAGCCCCCACTGACAGCCACATAGAGGAGGGCGCCCTGTCATGCATGTGCCTACAGTCCCTCTTGGGAGTTTCTGTATAGTTTACTTGTGGATAGAGAGGTGGTGCTCGAAGCTCCGCGATTCACAGTGGGGGGTCTGGGCATCGCAGCTCCATCAGCTCCATGTGACCTTGGACTGGTTATTTCAAATCTCCAGAGCCTCCGTCTCCCCCTATGGAGAGCGGGGAACAGTGTGGGATAGAGAATGAAATAGTCCCAAAGGGTCTTCCAGCTGTAAGAATAGTGATTCGTTTATGACCGATTTCTCAGCCCTTGTTTCTTTGTCTAAATGTGTTTCGAGAACCCTGGTCGGAAGGCCCCGCCTCCTACCGCAGGACTCGAGGTGCGTCCTCCCAGTCCGTCTGGCGCCT
The DNA here is from genome assembly GCF_008692635.1 of Crocuta crocuta. Classification (NCBI taxonomy): domain Eukaryota; kingdom Metazoa; phylum Chordata; class Mammalia; order Carnivora; family Hyaenidae; genus Crocuta; species Crocuta crocuta. The sequence goes on along the minus strand of NW_027532406.1, from coordinate 4,513,603 downwards.
ATCAGCTCTCCCGCTCTGCCTACGCGTCTTGTCTCTGGAGCAGCTTTTCTGGGGGCTTTTCAGGAAGGCTGAGCTCAGCGGGCGCCCGGCTGGGCAGGAGGCCGAGGAGATAAGGCCAGCCAGGGCCTGGCCACTGACACCTGGCGTGAAATTGAAAAGCACCAGACTCCCGCCTGCACAGCCCGGTGCCCCGAGTGAGAGAAGACCGGAATGGTGAATGAAACCTAACCGCCCCCAGCCTGCCCGCCGGGCTGGGCTCCCGGCCCCTCCTCCAAGCAGAAGTGCAGGATGCCAGCAGCTCTGAGCAGGGAGCCCCTTTCCAGGGGTGGCTTGGAGGGGACTTCATGGACCCGGGGAGGTTTTAGTGGGAGCAGTGGCCCCTTGGGTTTGGAGGCAAGAAGGAGTCACTGGAGAAGGGGGTTGGTGAGTGTGTAGCCTTTACCCTTGTGGAATTAGGCCCACCCACAACTTCTCAGGACAGCCTGGTACACAGACTCGCAGAACGCTCCTGCACTGGCCCCATTCCACAGGTGAGGGTAACGAGCTCCAGAGAGGTAGCCGTGAGGCCCCCAGTGTGCAGGGAGTCAGGTGCAGGCACAGGTCCCCGACTCCTGGGACAGCGCTCTCTCCTCTCTTCTAGAAAGTTCTGATCCAGAACTTGTCGCCCTCTGGGTCTCCTGTCCTGCACAACTCTGTCATCCAAAAAGCCCTGGAAGGAAACAATGCTACAGTAGGCCTACGGGTGGGGCCCGGGCAACCCTCTTCTCTTCTCACCCTCCCTGATAAAGCACCCAGAAGAGTAGGATAGATGTTGCCAATGACCTTCCCAGGGTCCAGCCCCCAGGGGCACACGGCCAACTGCATGCTTATTAGGGTCCAGGCTCCACCAGTGCTGCCTATGCCGGGTGGTTTCCTGTAAAAACACCAATTCATCATAGATGGTTCCGGTTATAACCATGTGAGCAAACTGGGGGAAAGACCGCCATCTTTCTGTCGGTGACTTGAATTTTCCCATGAATCCTCATACTTCTCCTGACCACTCTGGCAAGGGAAAAGTTCTCTGTTTCCATTTGGCAGATGGGAAGATAGGGGCCCAAAGGGCTTCTCTGATCACCCTCAGAGGTTCCAGGAGCTGACTGGCCAGGGTGACCTGAAGCCCCCAGCATCCTGTGCTCAGCCACCCCGACCTCATGATGAGGAGAGGGGAGGGTCTGCCAGCAGCTTCTGCTTCTGAGTGACTCTGTTCTCCCAAAGCTACTGAGTGCTGGAGGCTAGAGTGAAGACTAGCAGATGTAATCCTAGGGCTTCTTGGAGAGCTAAGAAGAAGAAAAAAGGGTGAAAAAGGCAAATTGGAGGCGAGCACAGGCTGCATTTTCCATCACTATGCCCCTCTCCTGCCCTAAGGGGCCAGCCTCGTCCTTGAGGAGCAGGGTGAGGATGAAGAAGCAGGTCTCAGCTTTTAATCAGAGTTACACTAGTTGGAGCTTTCCTCTTTCACCTGGTTTTATTATAGCTATTTTTACTCTAAGGTGAGAAGTTAATGTTCCTGATTTTTACCAGACTCTGGTCTACGTGGCTGCCATAGACACAGGCAGGGTGGATGAGAGTGGTGGAAAAAAGGGGGGTGGGGGTGGGGGAGAAATCAAGTCGAATAAACTCACCTCACCCAACAGACCGAGAGGGTGGACGGAAAACAACTTTAATAACAGGGGAAGCTTCCAGAGGTGGGAGCAGGCTGGTGAAATCAGGCCTAATCAGCCCTAGCACGAGGGGTGCCAATCACCCCCAGCGCCACCAAGGGGAAGGCCACACGGAGAGTCTCAGAGCTGCGGGCCACGGGAGCCAGACAGAGGCAGTCAGGGCACCGGCCTGGCCCCCTCGGCCTCCTCTGGGTTCTGGGTGTCGAGGTGGGGGTGCTGGCAGAGAGGTTAACCCATTAGCGACAAGACGAGGGGAGGCCCCCAACCCTGAACACCCTGCCCACATTCTGGCATTGAAGCTGAGGTCACCAGTGCCACAGACAAGGCCCTGAGGCCAAGACCCTCAGCCCACCAGGAAAATGACAGTGCGGCTGTACCTCCTCTCTCTCCACCTTCAAAGGGAGTCCTGTCATTCTAGTTGACTTCTCAGCCAGTCCAGCAAATGATGCTCTGGTTTCTTCACGATTTGGGAGTCGCGTTATGGCTAGATGCACTAAATCCGAAGCAGGTAGTGACTAGTCCGTGGCCAGGGCTTGGGAGCCACCCGTGACTGGCACATGGCGTGACCCTGTGTCAGCCAGGAGAGGGGTCAGGGCTCCCCACTCTCACCATAGCAGTGGCAGAGAATGAGCCCCATCCACCTGGTCCATTCCTGTCTCAGGAGAGGCTGGCGGCCTCCGCGCACACCTGTAGCCAGAAGCCCCAGATGTGAGATCCAGAAAGCCTCCCCAGCCTTTCCCGGCCACAGGTGGTCTCATCTCCTCAGGCCCTCTGGAAGGAAAAAGGAGGGCTGCAGGGAGGAGAGGCAGGATGGGGGCACGGGTGCCCCAGGCCGTGTTTCATGTCCCAGGGACAGGAGGGTGTCAGGGAGGGGATGACGGGGCACGTCCCTGGCAGAGGTCAGCGGCCTAGAGCGAAACCCATTAGGCTGGTCGTACCCACCCTTGCGTTCCATTCAGAGTGACCTGAGGCACTCACACCTGCAGCTCTCAGCCCGGCAGCCAGCACCCGCTGGGTCCCCTGGGTGGGGGTGCAAGCGGACATTTTCCTGAATAGGGGGCACCTTATTCTCTAGGAGCCTGTGCCTTTTGCCTGGTGCAGGTCAGATGTCACGTGTCACCTCCCTATCCCTTCGCTCAGTCAGAAATAGCTCTTGAGGGCCTACTGCGTGTCAGGCACTGTCCTCAGAGCCGCGGACCCAGCCCAACAAAACCGACGGTCCCTGCTTGCTGGCAGCTTTCTCTTGTGGAGTAGACCGCCTGTCCCACACATAAATCTGTGTCTGTTGGTGACAAGGGCCATGAAGAAAAATAAAGCAGGCAAGGGGCTTGAGCAGAATCTGTGGCCATCGAAGCCTCCCGGAGGACATCAAAGCTGAGACCTTGAGGAAATGGAGCACACACTCCTCGGGGGCGGAAGGGTGGCAATGCCAGGCAGAGGCCACCCCGCACCCCACACCCCACACCCTGCAGCGTGAGGGTGCACCAGGAGGGCTTCTGGAGAGAAATGGACACCGAGGGGTGCACCAGGGCCAAAAAGAGGGGGGTTGGCGTCTTGTAGAGCTGGGGTGTCCAGGCTTGCCGGTCTGAGGACCTCTGGCCCCCGCAGCCTCATTTCCCCTCTGATCTGATGGCCGTGGGGCTCTCAGACTCAAGGCAGGGACGTCCCAGCCTTCTGACTCCTATCCTCCCTTGTCCCCCTCTCCTCTTCGTCAGTGGTCATGACCTTCTCACAAGCGCCCCTTCTCCATGTTTACGTCAGCTGACTGTGCCTCTGTCCAGAGTATCTCCCCTCTGCCTTTAAAGCTTGTGGACACACCAGTGGAAGAAATGGGGGAGGGGGGCGGGGAGATCTGTTCATGCAGAGAACAGATATCAAATGGCTGCTATGTGCTAGGCAAGGGGCGGTCCGGGGAGGGGGCTCTGGCAGTTTGTAGGATGGACACCCAACCCAGGTTTGGGACTTAGGGAAGACTTCCTGGAGGAGGTGATAATAAAGTTGAGACTGAATATGCATAGGAGTTTGCCAGTGTGTCCTCTGCACCGCTGGCAGAGGAACGCCACTCGATACATACTAGGTGCTCAGTAATTATTTGTTGGACAGATTAATGAATGAGGAGTAATGTTCCAGTCAGGAAAACAGCCTGAGCACAGACCAGCAGGTACCAGATCCAGGTGGTGGTGGAGCTGGGAGCCAGAACTCACATTCCGAATCTGCCTGTCACTGGTGTCCTCAGATTTCCTAACAGATCAGCGTACCAGCACCACCTAGCAGAGTCTAGAATGTTGGAGGTGCTCAGTTAGTATTTGCTGAATGAATGCAAGGGAGAGATTTTGGAGCTGGTGTTTCCCAACCAGCCCACAAGATAGGATGAGTAGGGTGTCAGGAGAGGGGTGTCTCTCATTCAACAAATGTTTAGCACCAGCCACGTGCTGGGCCCTGAACCAGATGTGGCTCCTCTCCTCCAAGGGCTTAGTGAGGGGATCAGAAGGGAATAGAAGAGTCACATAATTATAAGGTGAGATTTGAGCCCCTCCGAAAATCCCAGGGGGCCAGTGCAGCCAAAATCTGAGATAGACTGGGGGGTTCAGAGAAAGTTCTGGAGGAAATGGGACTTGGCTGAGTAGACACGACTGGGGGTAAAGATGGGAAAAGAATTCCAGTGGATGGACAGCACCGGTGGCTCAGAGGCCGAGAAGCACCTCGTCCATGCGAGGAGGTGGAAGAGGGCCCCGGGACGCGGAGGCATACGAGAACGGGAGGGCTGCTGAAGGAAGGGGGCTGGAGACCTGGGCCGGGCCGGGTGTGCAAGGTCGTGAAAGGGATTCTCTGATGTTGATCTGAAGGTCAGCAGGGAGCCACTGGGTGGTCGCTGGAGCACAGGCCACACAATCAGATGCAGGTTTCAAAGAGTTCATACCAGGCCCTGGGGGAGCCCCCTTGGCAGAGCCCAGGCGGGAGGCCACAGCGGCGGTCCAGACAGGCAGATGCTGAGAGGGACAGATCAGTGTTTGGGACAAGAAGTTCATGGAGGACTCGGATTTCTGGTTTAGCAACCGGATACAGAGGGAGTGTGTCGCCATTCACGGAGCCAGGGACACGGTTTCCAGGAGATTTTGAGTTCATTCTTAGACGAGTTGAGTCTAAAAGCACCTTTGTGATGTTCATGTGAAGCAGGCAGTGGCTTGTTCAGAGCCCCTGGGGACCTCCAGGGCAGGTGGGGGTCCCCTGTACTGCAGCCACAGCTAAGGAGTGGGTCAGCCTGTCGGACCCCTGACTCTGTTACTACAGAGGCCAGAAGGGAGGTTCAGTGGCATGGGGTCAGTCAGTGCCTGGCCACTACACTCCAGCTTGCCCAAGGCCTGTCAGTGGTGTGGTGACGGAGTGCATTTCTTGGCACCAGAATAGATTTGAGCTTAGCAGTTGGCTCTAAGTGCTTTTTGCTCTGACGTGTGGAAATGAGCGCTCTGGGCAGCGGGAGGGCTGGGATGGGGGAGGGAGCCCAGGGACGGGAGCCACAGACCGCGGGGGCCTGCTGCTTGCCTGAATAAATACATGTTTCCCTGACAGCCATATCACAAACTGTCACCTTGGTGGGGAGTGGGGGGTGGGGGTGTTTCAGAGAGGCAAGAGTGTGTCTGTGTGCGGGTAGTAATGGCCTGTGGGTTTGTGCTCCAAAGTCCAGTGGCGTTCGAAAACAGGAATATCTCAAGGTCCAGGTAAAATGGACAGAGCCTGGCAGCTTCTTCTCCCTTCTTTGTCTTTCTACATTTAGCAAAGATCTTGGCCAGAGGCATCAGCTCTTCTCCAAGCTGGGATCTGGGGATCGGTGGAAGCAGAATCTGGGATAGGCATTGAGGTGGGCTAGGAAGAGGCAATTCAGAGCCCCTGGGGAACCAGAGGAAAATAGTATGCACACATAGCTGCCTTCTAGATCTCTGGGGTTCAATGCCAAACCTGGCCAAGGACACAAGGAAGAAGGAAGCAGTACAGTTCCCCGGGAAGTACTTAGTGGTTGATGTTTCTTTTAGAGGAACCAAGGAACAGCTTTTGTATAATAAAGACTTCACTTAGGATCAGTGTTGAGCAGCCCCTTATTCAGTGGCAAAGTCTATTCCTGTGGGGAGGTCATTGCCTTTGCCACTACTGTGGGGTGTAGCCTCCGCTCAGGCAAAGCCTTTGGAGAGTTCTCCTTGAGAAACTAGCTCCAAGCACGCTTAGACTGGCTCCGTCTTGCCTCGCGAGAAGTGACAGGCTGCCTGCAGTCCCTGTAATTGGTAGCTCACGAGGCAGAGACAGTAAATAATTGTTCCACAAGTTTCGAGAGTGAGCGTAATTAGTACAGTTAACAATCATAGGTGATCAATTGGTTCATTCAGTACCAGTGTGAATGGGGGAAAATGTGAGCCAGAGAGGAGGCTGGAGTCCCCCAAACATCTCACCGTGGGCCGTGGCCCACTGCTAGCCCACATCTCCTAGCCAATTGGCATTAACCTTCTACAGCGAGGACTCCTGGGGCCAGGGTGGAGGGAAGGTCAGAGGGCAGCGGCCAACAGGGTTGGGCCACATAAGCAATATCGCCTGGGTGAAAAAGCTGGATTTGGCTCCCATGGTGTTTTACCTGTTAGCCAAAGGTCAGAAAGCTGTTGTATGAGATAAGACAGGCCGATTGATTCTCGTAGGCGGGAGGGAGAAACTGATTCGTGGAGTTCCAGACTCCCTGGGTTGGAAGGATCCCAACAGGTCATCTGACCGACCTCTTGGCTATCGAGCTGAACGCCTCTTGGGCATTCACGTCAGAAATTGGATCTGGTTTTAAAATCCTCCAGGGAGAGACGTTCTAAAACAGGGGCAGCAAACAGCCTTAAATCACGTGTCAGCGCCAGTTCATGGATAGAAGCCGCATAAGAGCCCTGGGCTGGGGACCCCAGGCTGAGTCCGGGTAATCGCGCTGTGATCTCAGCACCGTCTGCCCTGCGTGCAGAATGTCGGAGGGGCGGTCTGGGGGCCAAGGATTTGCGGCACTAAAGGCCTCCTGAGTCATCCAGGCCCTTCTGGTGCTTTCTTCCAGTGTGGTTTCCTGGAGCCCTCCTTATAGCCCTTTAGAAGTAAGACTGGTCCTGGCCTCAGCTTCAGGGAACTGGGAGAGTGTGAGGAACAACCAGGGTGGATGCTGCAGACCCAGTTTGTTTGTTCCTTGCTGGCTCTCGCGAGATTACAGCCCGAAGCCCTGGGCAGGGGAACGGAGAGCAGCGAGGGGGCTTGGTGCATCATCCAGGCGGTCCCTTGTCTCCACCAGGACACTGCCCCTCCCTGCAGAGAGCTGGTGCATTGGGAGCTTGGGAACCAGGCAGAGCTGAGGCCCAAGCTTGGCCCGGTCCTCACTGGAGCTGTGGATAAGTTTGAGCTCTCACACCGTATTTTGTGCCCTTCACGATGGGACAAAACCTCTGGCCCCGGTGAGGACTGCAGGGGAGAAAGTGGTTAAAAGGTCTAGCACAGTGCTGCTCCTTGGGCCTGTGTCTTCTGTCCCCAAGACCCTCGGAGGCTTGAAGGCCAACGGACGTGGGGAACCTTGGAGAACAAACAGAAAGCTGTTGTTAGCTGCACCCATTCAACCCTCATCAAGCCAGGCTCCACCCCTGGGCCCTTTTGTTCTTAGTCCTTTCCCCACTGCCCGTTCTTAGGGACAGAGAGTGTACACTGGGGTGGGGGGGAGTGGATATGGGGGACCCAGTACCAATCACACCCCTTACACGGAGTCCCTAAGCCTGGAGCAGGGCTCTGGGGAGGGAAGGAGTTCTCTGTGGGTTGAGGTGGGAGGAAGAAAGGGAAGAAAAGCAAGTGCAGGGAAGTCTGGAAGAGGCTTTTCCCTTCTCCTGCCACAGAGCCAGCCACGACCGGCTGCCCCCACCCCCAGCCAAAAAGCGAAGGCTCGCTGGCAGCAGAAAACATATACACATATTTGCAAGCTACAGTACAAACGAGCCGCAAACCTAATGATTCGTGATTATTATTTGAAGGGTCCCACTGTTACAGATTTATTTGTCATTTCTTGTAATAACACCAACGGTAATGAATTCATTTGTATTAATGTGAGTGTCACGCGGACTTCCGTCGAAATTCCGCATTAATTAATGTACCATTAAAACAAAGTGTCGCCCAATTAATATCAAATGGAGGTAAGGCTGCCAGGGTCCTCTTCATCTGGGTTTCATTTGTAATTCATGGTATTAGCACCCCTGCTTAATGAAAGTCATTTGCAATTCCTGCCTGTGGTCTCTTCTACTTCCTGGGGGAAGGCCAGTGTGCCCTGGGAGCTGGCACGCCCTTTCACCGGGCACCCTGGAGCCAGGAGAAGCAGAGACGGGGAGCTTTCTCAGTCGAAGTTGGTCTCCACATTCATAATTCCAGGAAGGGCTTGGGGAGACCTTTGGAAGGTCCTAACCAGGTTGATCGCCAACTTGAACCACCAGGAAGCTGTGTGGAGCCACTCTCTCTGGGTTCTGTGAGGGAAGGGAAGCTAGTTTCTTCCTTCCTTCCTTCCTTCCTTCCTTCCTTCCTTCCTTCCTTCCTTCCTTCCTTCCTTCCTTAAAAATTTACTATTTTAGAGAGAGTGAGAGAAAGCACATGAGGGGGGCAGAGGCAGGGGAGGGGGGAGAGGAGCCAAAGTGGGCTCTGTGCTCACAGCATAGAACCCAATGTGGGGCTCAAGAGACCATGACCTGAGCTGAAGCCTGATGCTTAAACGACTGAACCACCCAGGTGCCCCTTGGCTGGTTTGTTTCTTGGTCAAGTCTGGTCTTAACAGAAGGGCCATGGGTGCCGTAGGACTGCCTTACCCTGGGCAGAGCAGAGTGCTTTGGGGATTCTGGGTCTCCGTCTTTTCCCAGGTCAGTCTAGTGACCCCCCCCGCCCCCCATGGTTTTGTGCGCCAGGCTTCTGGCTGTCTCCAAGGCCAGTGGCGGAGCCCACGCGCCTTGCTGTACCAGCTGCAGTAGACCAAAGAATCGGAGCCCCTGTCGTGTTCCTCGCACACCTCCCTCAGAGGGCGCCCGCTTCCCCAGATCTGTGGGACCAGGTGCTCCCTGCCACCCCAGCCTTTAGAGCCCTCACGGTCCCCTACCATGGGAACGTTCCCAAGGACAACAGAGAGGGAACATACCTCCCTCCCTCAGGTATGTTCCTTGGGTGTCAGGCTCTCCCTGGGCCAACCTTACCCAAGCAGGAGAGTGTCATCTATGGCTATGTGACCTCCATCAAGTCCCCTCTGCATTCTGGGTCTCAGCCAGTTCCCGTCTGTAGAGTAGTGACTGGGAAGGGCAGCGCTCTACCCTGGCCTTGCATGAGAATTCCTCGAGGAATTTAGAAGCACAGAGGCTGNTGATCCTAATGTGCAGCCATGGGGGTGAAGCCCTGGCCTGGGTGATTCCTCAAGTCCTTTGTAGCCAGGCTCATTCCAGGCTCTACCTCTGGACTCTCAAGCCATTTCCCAGCCCCCCTCCCCCACCCAGGCCCAGTGAGCTCCCGCAGCTGCCCTCTCTGCCTGGGTCCTGGGCCCACCAAGCCCCTCCCTCCAGCCCTCACCAGCCTGCGGCTCCCCTGTAGCCCCATGTGTGGCCTCCCCCAGTCTGCGTGCCCTGAAGCCCCTGGGCTCTGAGTGACAGGTTCTACTTATCACATCACACTGCCTAAAGGGCTGGCAGCATTCGCCATCGGGATTGGGGATCAAACAGGGAAAAGCACACCAGGCCTCTGCTGCCTCCTTTATCCACCCCTTCAGAACGCACACCCCAGCTGGGGACAAAGGGGCACACGAGTAGGCGGAGCCTGAGGGGCACGGGGAGGAGAGATGAGCAGAACTTGTATCACTTGAGCTGTCTCCTTATTCAGAATCCATTTATTAGCCTCAGCTTCCCATAGATGTAAGGCCTGCCCTAAGGAGATTTGCATATTCATTTTGTTTAACATGATTCATCATTATGTAGGGGAGTGAATTTGGGGGTGGGGAGATGGAGACCCGTTTGTGAGCCACGGAGCTGTGCACAGAGAGCTCAGGGCTGCATCGGAGGCACTCCACAGCCAGTGGGCTCCGTTGGGACAGAGTGGGGTGCCTGCCACCTGGGTTTCCCTCAGCCTTTTATCCAGACCTTTTGTCTCTGCTGAGGGCAGAGCAAGGACTTCACCCTTCAGAAGCATCCCTTCCCCTTCCAGACCTCTCCACCAGAAATTAATGTTTGCAAAGCACTTTACAGTTTATAGATCCTCACACCCACCCCAGGAAGGAATAACATTATGATAGAGCCTAAGATATATCGAGCATCAATTTTGCACTAAGCACGCATCATGTGTTCTCTCCCGTGAGCCTCATACTAATCCTGTGAGATAGGTTTTCTTATTCCTGTCTCACTGTAAGGAGACAGAGCTTCAGAGAGGTTGCCTAACTTCCCTAAAGTCACACAGCAAATAAGGGCTGGAGCTGGGACTCAAACTGTACTTCCCCTGGTGTGTTTGCTCTTTCAGAGCCTCCTTTATTGTGTCTGCCTTCCTCCCCGTAAATAACTACCTGTAATTGCTCGTAACCATTTCTCTTTCAGAGAGATGAAGAGTGTGAGTGTGGCCAACGTAGTCTTGAACTGTGTTATTCAATAAATGTGTTTAGGATCGCTGGATGAAAGAGCATGACAGCTCCTGATAACTAACTCTTACACTTCCAGCCCCTTCCTGGTGATGTCAGACACTTGTCACTTTCTGAACCCAGAAACCCTGGATGGCCTAAGTCATTCTGTGTCAACCCCCTCACATATCATCAGTAGGCCATGGCACTTAGCCGGAATGACAGGATTCCCAATTCCTCAAGGTCATCTGGGCCATATCCCTGCCTCCCAGACCTGGTACACTTTGCTCACTCATCACTGAGAGTACTATAGCATGGTGGTTAAGGGCTTGGGCCCTGGAGCAGCCTGCCTGGGTCCGATTCCCAGGACTCCTGCTTATCACCACGTGGCCTCGGACATCTGGAGAATGGGAATGGGAATGTCTGCTTTGAGGCTTCCATAAGGACAGTACAAGATAATGCATGGAAAGTGCTTAAAACAGGGCTGACGTCTAGGAGGTCTTCAGTAGATGTGAGTTATTACCTTAAACCCACAGAAGTCTTTAAAAAAAAAAATCCAGAGACTCCATGCATCTATTGATTGTCATTTTCCAGAAGGTAGCAAATCTCGACTACCTCGTGCCTCAGCCAATCCTTGTCCCTGTTCAGAACTCAGCACCCTGCAGTCCTGGGCTCGGACAGTGTCCAGCAAACCTAGACAACCCAGGCTCTGTCCTCCAGGGTAGCTTTTTAGAGAGAATTCTTCTATAGGTTGCATCAGACCTTTCCCTAATTTTTTCTCTTAAAATTGTCTACTTCCACAGAAAACTTTGAGTTTTCAAAGTATTTTCTCCTCTGTTAACTGATTTTATCTCTCCTGAAGTGCTATGTGGAAGGCAGTGCAGGAATTGTTATACCCATTTCCTGGGTGGGAAAACCGAGGCATCCATGTTTGCGTTAATGCTCTGTGACAACAGAGAAGGAGGTCCTGCAGGTGGCTATTGGAAAGCCGGAATGGGACCCAACATTTTGGGACTGTTGTTTCTGGATTTTTTTTCCCAACACGCATGGGGAGTAATCATCACCCAATGAATGCTTCCTGCTCTCCAGAAGCTGGTTTCTAAGTCCCTGGTGGGGGAGAGTGGCCAGCGGCTCCCGGGAGCCGATCACCTAACTTCCAAGTTGAGGAAGGGTATGAGAGTAAGGCTATGCCTCCGCTCTGTCACTCCTCCCACAGCAGAGAGAGGAGCAGAAGCCGGTTCCTGGAGGGAGGGGGCGGCACTGCCTGGTGTTCAAAGCAGCATGTTGTTAGGGCTGGGGCCGGTGTGGGCACAGGGTCTGCCCCACCATCATGGCCCCTCTGTCCCCTGCTCTCGGCACTTGGCCTCCACTCGGCTGCGGGGCTGGCCGGCCAGCTGTGCCCTGTCCACGAAGCCCTGTGCTCCCGCAGGTCAGCAAGTGAGAGGGTGTGCCTCTCCCTGTCTGGGGGATGGCAGGTGCGTGGACAGCCCTGGAATGCAGTGCGAATGGGAGGTGGCACTTGGTGGAGGAGGTGTCTTGGAACTCTGCTGCCATTCCTTAGACAGGAAGGCCACTGGGCTGGGTCGGGGTGGGGTTGCTACAGTGAGGAGTGAGAACAATGGCCTGGGTTTCCTTAACCTCTGAGTGAGGAAGAGCGGAGCCGTTGCACACTTCAGGATAATAGCTCTGAAAATCAAGGTTCTGAGAAGGGAGGGAGGGCCCAGATGTCATCTGTCTGAGGCTTTCTCAGCCCTGCACACCCAGTATGTGCGTGAAGGCCAGAGCCCATGTGTGGGGGGTGGAGAGAGAATGTCTCACCCCCAGCCTGGGCACATGTGCCTAGAGACCTGGGGAGCCAACAGCCTTTTCTGGGAAGGGAGTGTCGCCTCTGTATACTGGGCCATGACGCCCGCCCTCTAGGGAAGATATCAGAAGGAATTTGGATGGAGGACACAGAGCACCATGAGCAAAGGCTGGAGGAGGGCCCACACCCTGGGGGCTGCCCTGTAGAACAGTCTCATCGAAGCAGGGTGGCTCAGTGGGGCAAAAACAAAGCTGAGTTTAGAGAGGGAAGCTTTGGTCTGACTGTGGTGACCGTCAAGGCCCAGGAGACCTTGCCTTGGAGGTAAAGGCGGCCAGTGATGTTGTCCGAGGAGGAGAACAAGCTGGGAGATTGGTACTCTCGGGAAGTGACGTTCTGGGATCAATTACAGGGTCACAGCCAAAAAAGAGGAAGGGCTGCAGTGGACCAGCCGTAGGGAGATACATTTTTTCTACTTTTATATTAATTTTTATCAAAATCATATTTGCAGGAGTTTAAAAGTCAGATGGGAAAGCCACGTCTATAATAAAAACGTCAGTGCCCTGTCTTGCCCTTTCTCATTCCTGATTCCCACCCTGAGATAATCTCTTTCAATTTCTGATCGTTACCTTCTTATTTCCGAATTGCACGCATGCGCATTTTTTTGGTTTTACATATTCCAGCTCTGAAGGATAAGAATGGCACGTTTTCCCCACCCTCTACCTCCTCTTTGGGGCGCATGCGCACACACCCCACTGCTAACGTGCTCCACCCATCCCCCCGACTTAACCAGAGCCCACACAGCATTTAGTGTCTACAGCATTGTGATTGTGTACGTATTATTCGAGCTATGCCACATAGCATACTGTAATGTTTTTAAAAAATCCTTTTCTGTTTTCTCTAGAGTTAGTAATTGCCTCTCTTTTTTATTTGTTTGCTTAAGGTTCTGTGAACCTGTCACTTATTCTAAATATTCTGAGGTGATTAAGTCCTTCCTCTCAGTATATTAAAAGGGTATTGATTTTTTATCAGTTTGTATTTCTCTTGGAAGCTTTCCCCTTGGAGCATCCATCTTCCAACTCTGGTCCAGACTGGCTGTGCTCTGGTTCGCTTTGCTCTTCTAAAGGCTGAGTGGCTGAAAACACTTGTGTGGGGCATGGGGGATGAGAGGGGGTCACCCAGAGAACTTCTTTGTCTCTCCTACACGGGTCCCATATTTTCCTCTTTCTTGGTTCTCATTTCGGTGGGAGAACACCCTTCAGTAATTTCCTGAAAGGGGGCTCATGGGAATTTTTTTTTTTTTACTCTATTTGAAAAATGTGTTTAGAATAAACACATATTTGTTGATAGTTTAGCCAGGTATAGAATTCTGGAATGAAATTGTTCTCGTCGTGATGTAAAGTCATTTCTCCTTTGCCTATCATGTCACTGTTAAGAATTTGGGTGTCATTTTGATTCCTGATCCTTTGACTGTAGACTTTTGTTTTCTCTCTGAAAGTGTCTCAAAATTATTTTTTTTTTAAAGACTCAGTGTTTGGAAACTTCATAGTTTTGTGCCTCAGAGTGGGTCTCTCTTCGGAACACAGTGGCCTTTTTCCATCTGGAAACACGTCCTTCATATTGGGGAGATTTTTTTTACCTACCCTCTCAGATCATTTCCTCCCCTTCATTTACCCTGTTTCCTCTCTCTGGAACTCCTATTAGTTGGGTGTTGGGTCTTCTGAACTGCTTCTCTAATTTTCTTATTTTTCTCCCCCATTCTCCATCTCTTCGAGTTTTGCCCTACATTTGGAGAAATTTCTTTATTTTCCAGCACTCCCTTTGAGTTTATCAGTTGTGTTATCTCTTCCTCTTAGAATGTTCTGATTTCAAAGATGCTATGTCTTGTCTCTCTAAGGATGTTAAAGACACTTTTGGGGCGCCTGGGTGACTCAGTCAGTTAAGCATCTGACTTGATTTCAGCTCAGCTCATGATCTCATGGGCTCCGTGCTAAGTGTGGAGCTACTTGGGATTCTCTCCCCCTGCCTCCCTCTCTGCCTCTCTCCCACTCATGTGTGCACTCACATACACGTGCCCTCTCTTGCTCTCAAAATTATTAAATAAACGTTTTAAAAAAGATGCTTTTGTTATTCCTTCCCACTGCCTCCCCACCCCACCCTTGTCTGTCTTGCATAGTAGAGGCTCTTCTCACATGTTTCATGGCCCCTCAGTTGTCTGTTTATATTTAAGAGCATGTTCACATTTAGGCACGTGGAAGCCCGCTGTGTGTGTTAGGGCAGGGTAGGGTGGAGTGCTCTTGTCAACCAACAGACTTCACTATGGGCTGATTTGGTGAGGTCCTAGCTGTTCCTGTGCAAGAACTCTACCACGTTAATATTTGTGTTTTCTCTTGGGCCAGTTTTCCTATCTCCTGCCTGGCTGTCAGTCTTCAAGAGGCTGACTGGCTGAAGAGGCCTGATGGGGGATGAGAGCAGAGGAGAGATGCAGGTTTTCATTGGACCTCCCTGTTTTCAGTGCCTCATCCAGCTCCCGGCCTGGGTCCAGGGCCTGACTAACTGAGCCCCTTGAGAAAGTAGACTTCGTGTCTTCTGCACAAGTCGGGGAAGACATTTGGGAGTTTGACTGCTCTTGAAAGATGTGCAGTTGGTCTCCCTGGTTTTAGCATCACCTAGAATCTCGAGCTTCTGAGATTTTCCGGGGTTCTGAGCTGCCAGCCTGAGCTCTGGCTGCCCCTGTTTCCTAAGGTGGTCGGATCCCCTCTGTTTCCCGGTTCCAGGATTTTGTCAACATGTCTCATCCACCATTGCCACCTCTCCTGTTCTTTTTGTCCTTGTGGCTCTATGCATTTTTAATTATCATCGTGTCATTTGGGGGAGGTGTTGGGACAAAAACAGAAATAAATGGATGTGTTCAGTCTGCCATGTTGAACAGGAAGTCCTGATTCTGTTAAAACATTTATTGAGTGCCTTCTCTGCGCCAGTGACAATGCCGGGTGTCACTGCAGAGGTGGCCAAGGCAAATAACAAAGAGAAAACGAGGGATTTGAGGAGGGTTGAAGGAAGAATTGTCAGGCGCTGGTGCCTGATGAAGGACGGGGGGCAAGAGAGGGAGCAAGTCCAAGATCTCCCTGGCAGGCAAAGACCCTCACAGACATGGGGAAGTCAGGAGGGGCCTCCGGTCTGCACGTGGACGGGGGCCTCCCTGGGATTCAGATTGGGCAGTGCACGGCCGGAGGCCGAGAAGGAGGGAGGGACTCAGATGGGATAGCGCGGAGCTGGCTCCGAGGAGTTCTGGAATATCTGGGAAAGTTCTCAGGTCACGTCAGGTTGTGTGGCACTCAGAGCTCAGCCCTTTGGGGCTCCTTCTGCCCACAGAGCTGGTGCCTCCACCCGGCAGTCTGCCCGGCTCTCAGAGCAGACGCAGCACCTTTTGGGGTCCGGCGCACATCATATGAGAGAGAGCAACACTGGTAGAGAGAAGGGACGTTGTGAAATGATGTCTTCCTGACTCTTCTGCAGAGAGACGCGCTGGAGGGTCTGTTGTCGCTTGCGGGCTTGTGCACCAGCCACTGTGCCCTCTCCCTGACCAGGAGGGGACCACCTGAGACCTCCATCGGGGCCCAGTGGGCACTGGCCTCTCCAGGTCCCCCTCAGAGCACTGTTTCTCCCTTTGGACCTGCTTTTAGCTGGAGCTCGCACACTCTTCCTTGCCTCTTTGAGAAAGAAATACGGTCCACACCACCCCCAGACTCCATGTCTCCCCTTTCCTAAGCTGGAATGCCACCAAACCTTCATGTTTGGAATGACACCCTTCCCAAGACCCCAGTGGGCCCCTGCCTCCATAGTCCCCAACGAAGTGGTACCTGGTGGCATTCGATGGAAACTATAACACCAGCGCCTCCCCTTTGGCCCAGGAGCCCCCTTGTCAGAAAGGCTTCTCCTTCTGACTGGACTTCTTCTTGGTCTGGTGGGAGCCCATTTCCTGATTCCCAGTGGAAGCACGCACATTTCAGGATTCTCTCTTCCTTCTGAGTGTTTTGGGGGCGCTCCAGCTCCCCATCAGCCTTCCTCTCTCCAGGGCAAACAATCTAGAGCCCCCCTGTCCTCGGCTCCCATGTCCTTCCCAGCCCTTCCGTGGGGGATAGTGAATGAATCAGCCCTGCTTGAGCGGGGACCCTGAGACCACGCTCCATGCTATGGTGGTCCCTGAGGTCTGGGGACATAGAGATGACCTGAATCCCTAATTCCATCACTTCCTTACAAGCTGTGTGACTTGGGACGGGTTGCTTCATTTCTCTGAGCTCTGATTCCCCCCTCCCCGGAAAAGGAGGTGATGAGATAAGATCTGAGGACCACCAAGCCCCCTCCCCGCCCCCACCCCACCTCAGAGGCCCAGCAGCCCAGCCTCTGAGCAGCACGTGCACATTCCAGGAGCGTCTGTTCCCAGCTCCGATTCACCAAGGCGCCTGCACCTTGTCAGAACTCCATCTGTCAGGAATTTATTACTAATGCATTTTATAACAGGCTTTATAATAAGATATTAAAGACTGTGGCGGCATCCAGCAAGCATTCCATAAATATTAATAACGCCTTTAGAGATGGCACCTACAGTGGAAACGGTAGGGCTTCGTGTGGAGGTTGGGTTGAAGATACAAAATGAATCGAATTGCGGAGGGTGCACCGCGCAGATGCGAGGGTATGGTGTGCTCTCCTTTCTCTCGGGGCGCTTTGAACTTTTGTGCTTCTCTTCCTGTGTTCACAACTTTCCCTCTGCAGTGTCTCTTTTCCTTCCTTTCAGTTTCTTCCTCTTTCCTTCCCTCTCTCTTCTTAGGCGTGCTCTCCCCCCTCACCCCCATCGCCCTTTGCTCCCCTGTTCTGCTCTTTCACTGTCCCTCCCTGGTTTCCTTTGTCCCCTGTCACCTTCTGCTCTCCCCCCTCCCCCCGCCCCCTTCCTTATCCTCTCCTCTTCTCTGTTTCCTGAGCCCTCCCTCTCTGCCTCTCTGCCCCGCCCGGCCCCTTCCCCCTTCTGCACTTACCGCCACCGTTCCAGTGAGCACCCCCAACCACCTCTGTAGAAGCCTGGAGTGTAATGTAACTCACACCGCATGTGAGAAGTGAGCTATTTATCATTATTATTAACGAACGAGATCCCTTGCACAGCAGAACTTTCCCAGAGTCTATTCCCTTGTCACCCCAGGAGTAGCAAAAAGATTTATTTGTCTCTGAATTGCACAGGGTGGCCCATTTACAGCAGGTCCATCAGAGGTGGTGTGGAGATTCACCGGGAACTGGAAGAGGCTAGGGGGGGAGAGGGGGCTGCCCCGCCTGCGACCCGCATGGCATGGCGTGGGCCCCTGCTGAGTGGGACCGGCTGGCAGGGCTAGGGCTTTGCAGGGCCGATGCCAAAACACTGCTCCCTGCCTCCCAGGAGGCATGGGCAGTGCCTTTGGGGAGATTCCCCTTGAACTGGCCCAGGAGCTAGGAGGGAGGGGCGGCCTGGGCAGGAGGAGCGCTGGCTCATGGAGGAAAGGTGCTAGGAGCAGAATCGGGGCAGAGAAGCAGACCCGGAGGCCTAACTCAGGAGCAGGAATAATCACGCTCCGTGGAACCTTTCCTCCGAAGATCAGCTGCTCCTTTCCTTCACGAAGGTGAACTCCGAGCCAGGTCTGCAGTCAACTTGTGGGGAGAGGTTGCCCTAGAACGAGGCAGCTCACCTTGGCCGGAATGGGCCTTTTGGCCCTGGCTCCACCGCTCAGGTCCACCCTCGCAGCTGTAGACCCCTAACCCCCAAGCCTGGACTCCACAGGAGTACCTGCCCGCCACCCCCACCCCCATCTCCTTGCCTCCAGGGGGCAGGGCCTGGCTTTGTAGAGCCTTGCTCCTCCAGGCCTGTCTTGGCTGAGCGTCTCAAGCCCATGATCACTCCATCCCTTGCCCAGCCGGGCCACCTCCACATTCATGCTGATCACTGCAATGATCCGAATGGATTTGCATGTTAAAAGGAGCGTCTGGGGAACGCTTAAAAAGGAGAGGGAGCCCACATTCGTGCATCTAGGCTGTTTTATTCCTCTCCCCATTATCACCTCGCTTGCCCCCAGCAGTCCAGGAGCAACGGGAGGGAGCTTTGCTTTCTGTGGCCCAGCCTGGGCGTTAAAAGGACGGAATCCCAGCAGGCAAGAGCCTGGGCTGAGCCTGGGGCGGAGCCGCAGGATCTGGGAGGCCTTGCCTGTGGCTGGATACATCCTGGGGGCGCCGCTGGGCAGGGAGGGGCTGAGACCCGTGGAGGACGGTGTGAGCCAAGGGGGTAGCCACAGGAAGGACGGGCCAGACTGCGTGTCTACACCACAGCCAAGGATAGAAAAGGAAGTCCAGACAGGCCCTGTGACGACCAAGGCAGGGAGGCTCTCAGAGGCCCTTGTCTCTGCTTCTCTGTCTCACTGAGCTCCATGATCATCGCTGCACATGGGCTTCCTTGGCTTGCCCGTGGCTTCTCTGCTGCATGGTCACTGTGGCTTCTGCATGGCGTTCTGCTTTCCATGGTGCCCACTGCAGCCCTAACACACAGCAAGAGCCTTTGTCCGGGGTGTGCAGAAAATTGGTGTAACTGGCAAGGCCCCATCTGATTGGCCTATTTGAGTCAGGTGACTAAATCTGACCAATCAGATGTGGCCTAGGTCTGAAGTCGCTGGTACAGACTTGGCTGCCTACGTCCCTCCCCTTGAGCAGAACTGTGGGTCCAAAGAGCATCTTTAAATTGGAAGAAGTGTGGGCAGGGAGGCAGTGGGTGGCATCTCTGGGCAAGTAAAGTGCCGAATGGGAGTCGAGGCATCATATTTCCAGTTGTGGCTCTGCCGTTCACACCTGTGGGGCCTACAGCAAGGCACAGCCCCTCGCTTTTATCATCAGTAACTTGGGGAGACTGGACTGGATAATCCCCAAGGCTCCTTCCTGCTCCTACATGCAAGCCATCCTTGAGTGATGCACGATCAGGCCTGGCCTCGTGTTCAGGCACCCTCCCACACCTTCCTCAAATCCAGCCCTCCTCTCCCAGGCCCCCCAGACCCACTGGGGAGGGTCTCCAGAGGTTTTCCCACCCTGAACCTGTGTGCAGCAGCCATGAACCACTCAATGAAGATGTTCTCTTTCTGCATTTTAAAATGCCTGTTTGTTGAAGTTGATGATAAAGAGATTCATTGGCTGTTTTTAATACCCCCTTTTAAATAGAGCTCATCTCACCCTGCTTGTGATGGTATTTTATTGCCATAATAATAATTGCAACAACCATTTATTGAGTATTGTTCAATATCGCCGTGTGCCTGGCTCAGCGAGAAGTTTTTGGGTTTTTTGTTTTTTTCTCACACCTTGTCTCCCATAATTCTTTCTCACACCCCTGGAGGTAGGAACTGTTAACGGCTCCGTTATTACATTTTACCTTATACAGAGACACAGAGGCCAAAAGAGTAAGCTCAATGGCATAAGTTTGAGGTCTTCAGCCAATAAGTGGAAAGTCTGGGACTCAAACTTGAGGGGTGGGTCTGACTCCGCATTACTGCTCTGAGTCACCAAGTTTCTACTGTCTGCTTAGAAGCCCAGGTGCCCCTGGCCTCCTAGAGGGAATCTGTCTGCATAGAAGGAGTAGACCTTTAAAGGGGGCACATCTGCACATTTGCATGAAATAGCAGCTGAGTGCTTGGATAAGCCCCCCGTGTATGTACTGATGAGCAACCCCCCCACCCCATTTCCCTGATGGAGCATGGCACCCAGGACCCGAAATGTAGGAAGTCAGCATTCTTCTCCCTCCAATGGCTTGTCCCTTCTAAGTATAAGAATGGCTCTTTGCCAGGCCCGTTTAAAACCTTTTCTAAGTTATGCAGAAATTAAATGGGTTTTCACTGCAGGGCATGAAACATAATCTAAGAAGGTCAGACACAGGGCCATTCCTTCTTTTTCCCCCTTTCCCCTGTCTTCTTGGATCTTGCTTTTAAATCCTCTGATCAGTTGCCCAGAGAGCCTTTGCCCCGGACAGGAGGGATGCGCGGGTGAAGAAATGTCCCCTCCTCCCTGAGGCAGGGGACTGGAGAGCTGACATTCTAGAGGGAGCCATCCCTCCCCTCTGGGCGCTGCTGGCTCCACAAGGGGTGTGCTCTGAAGTGCTGTCTAGCTGCCTCGCGGGGGAGGGGGGCTGGCTGCTCTGTGATCCGAACATGTCCCTCCCTCTCGTGGCAGAACCCACAGGCCCCGATGGATGGCTCGTTCTGGAGTGTGGGGTTGGCTCCGGTGCTCGCGTGTGCCGTACACGTTGGATCTGGAGGGAGAACTGTAGTTTAGCTGAGAGGCTTGTAACGATCTCCTCGAGCCCCATGCCATTGTGGTGGCACGTGCAGGCGGGGACCGGCTCCACCGAGCCCATGCCAGGGGACCTTCAGACTCCCCGGTATGCGTGTGCAGAGTGCCTGTATCTACAAGGTCCCCAGGGAACAGTTCATCTCCGTTCCAATTTCAAGGAAGAGACAGCTTACAGAGGGTGGGCAGGGCGAGGGGGCATTAAAGGCTGTTGAGGCACGTGGGACCAGCAGCAGCTCTTAGGGCTGCAGGGAGAAAGGGAGGGGTTGGTGCTGCCTGCCTGGACCCCCACTGAAGGCTGCAGCCAGGGCCAGGGCGGGGGCCTGCTGGCCTGGAGCTGGAGGGAGCGGAAAAGTAATTCCCCGGACTCCTTCTCCACCTGCCTCTTTCCCAGACTCCTTCCAGCACCTCCCCCTGGCAGAAGCCAGCCTGCAAGGGAGCCTGGGGATGGATGCAGTCCCCTGAGGTCCCCCTGGGTGGGGAGGGAAGGGGAGACAGAGCAGGGTACTCCGTGCATCTGCGGGGTACAGTCCAGCACGGTGTTATCAATATTCATCGTGCTTCTTGACACCTGCCTGCCCTCCCCTTGAAGGCATTCTTGTCTGTAAGTCCTCTGTAAGGCACCGGATGACAAAATCACAACTGCCGACCTCTAAGCACTTATTATATGCTGGGAAATTTGCACTCCTGAGCTCGTGTGCTCTTCACACTAACCCTAGGGGATGTTATTGACTTCGGTGGACAGAGAGGGGATTAAGGATCAGAAAGATTAAGTAACCCGAAGACACACAGCGAGGCTGGCGTTCCCACAGAGGTCTGTCGATCCCTGAAATCTTAGCACTTGTCCGCTCTGCCGCCTTGCACACTTGATGCTCTTCTGGAGGGAAAGAGAGTATCTGTTTTCCAAGCCACCGAGCTGAGGAGGGGAAGCCTTAGCAAAGGAAAAGGAGGTTCAGAAGCTCCAAGGTGTGAGGCAGCCTGCTGGGTTTGAAAAGTACAAATGGCTCTCCCTACCAAGAAATATTAAACTGATAAGAATAGATGCTACACAGGATCTTAGCTAAAGGCCAAGAAGGGGTGCCTGCCAGGAAATAAAATGTGAAGGAGGAGACAGGGCTGGACCCTGAGGGCCTGTATCCTACGCAAAGGGGCACTGGGGAGTCATGGATGGTGTGGAGGAGAGGGGCCTCCCTGTCTGCCTCCTGTGCTCCGTGCTGGCGGGACAAGAACAGGCTATGAGCCTGTGCATTCAGCCTGACACTTGCTTAGTGACGGGGGAGAATCAGCACACTCAGAAAGACGCAACGGCAGCCCCATAGCATTGCTCTCCAGAGGCCCTTTCCAGCCTCACCCGGGGTCTTATAAAGAATGTTCTTCCCTCAAGCAGATAGTCCCGGGGAAGGGAGGCCGGCATGCCCCAGTGAAAGTGGTACAAAGCAGTGACACAAGGCCCAAGTCATGGCCAGCAGCACAGGCCGGAGGCAGCAATGTGAATGCCTTCCTTGAAAGGAGCCCTACAGGTGTCAGAAGGGACCGAGTCATTATCCCAGTGCAGGAAAACACGCAGGACCAGGAATACTGCTTTTGCCCTCAGGGAGCTGACGGGCTGGTCCCACACCCCTGGCTAGGAGCCATCTCTCGCCTTGGCAGATGACCTCCGCATCATCCAGAGGAGTTAGGAGGGGAATGGGCTTCAGTGTTTTAGAGAAGTCGTTAGCATAGAGCTGAAGCTCATTGGCTTAGAATCCGACCACTTTCTACCACTGCCTAGCTGTGTGACTTGGGCGAGTTACTTCACCCTTCTGAGCCTTAGCTTCCTTTTCCAAAACCGGATACTAGCTGCCCCCTAGAAAGCCACTTGTTACAGAGCCGACAGACCCAGCCCACAGCACAGGACCTGGCACATAACCGCCAAAGGGAACAGGGATTGTTTTCACCCTTATTGTCTGTGCGAAGAGCCTCCTTAGCTTGCCTATCTTCAGATGTGCCCAGAGCTCACTAAATTATGAATCCTTCGCCCCGCATTTGGCCAGCGTGGCCTGTGTGCCAGGCACCGTGGTGGGCGCGGCGGCGATGAGAGCTGACGGTCGGGCAGAGATGCAGACAGGTCCTGAGGGTGTGCCGAGTGCTGCCTGAGCAACTCGTTCATGTCTTCAGAGAGGATGTAGCTGGAACACCCCCCCACGTGCCAGGCACGGTGCTAGGCAAGCAGCAGAGCCCAGTGGCTTTCATGGAGCGCACGTCCTGTGGGGGAAGATAGAAGATATGTGGATGGTGAAAAATGCCAGGGTGACGTGGGAACCAGGGTGGAGGGTGGGGCATGGGCGGGGCTGACCTGCCTTCAGGTTCTAGAAGATTCGGTAAGGATGCAAAATTTCACCAGAGACCCCAAGTCAGAAAAGGGCAGGAGTGTGTGCATAGTGTATAGCAGAGAAAATCATGGCAGGCTCCCAGGAGGTAGTAACATTGGATGGCTCTTGTGGGCCTCTCGTGGCACGCTGCCACGGCCCAGGGACAGCCTGGGGATGCCCTACCCCAGGGCAATCCAAGCAACCTCCGTGCTGCCAGGCGAAGCCCTCAGGGCCCCCTGCCACCTGCCTGTAGTACACCCTTCTCAGCGACCTGCCCTTGAACCTCCCAACACGCTGACTTCCGGGTGCCCCACTGAGCAGCCTGGGCCCGAGGCCATGGGGCGCTCAACAGAGGAATCGGCACCGCCAAGAAACAGGGGTTTGGGGACTTCAGGGCCCTCATCCAGAACTCCAGGATGAGCAGATCATCTTTAGAACGGGTGCTGTTACAGCCCCCAGGAGGCCATCAAAAAAAGGGAAAATAAAATAGATACTGCATTTCAAATTCCTCTGAACCCTCTTAGAATAAAAATGACAAAGCTGCAGGCCTGGTTGGCTGGAGGGAACGCGGTTACTGGCTTTGGGGGAATAGCCGCCACGAAGGCAGCTGCTCCGAGCACTACTCAGCCTTTTGTTTGCTTTGCTTCACCCCCAGAACACGCCGGTGGGGACGCCCATCTTCATCGTGAATGCCACGGACCCTGACCTGGGCGCGGGCGGCAGCGTCCTCTACTCCTTCCAGCCCCCTTCCCTGTTCTTCGCCATCGACAGCGCCCGCGGCATTGTCACGGTGGTCCGGGAGCTGGACTACGAAACGACGCAGGCCTACCAGCTCACTGTCAACGCCACGGTGAGTCCCGCACAGAGCGTCGGCCTCCTCCCACCCCGGGGGGAGCGACGGAACATCAGCGTCCTTCCCTGCTGGTCAAGGCTCAAAGTGACGCTGGCATTGGTCACAGTGGGAACAAGAGCGGTGCTGTGCTGAGCACTCAGATGGATTATCTCCAGGAATCCCCACGACAGCCCTAGCTCATGAGTAATATCAAGGTGCCCATTTTACAGATGAAGAAACTGAGGCACAGGAGCAATCCAGGTGACCGTGGTGACTCAGCAGCTGCACTCCAGAGCCCACAGGACATTCATGGTGTGGGGTGCCCCCTTGCTCTCTGGAACATCAGACAGAGGCGGCAACCCAGCTATGTCCTGACATCACCCAACATGCATCCTGAGTAGGGCACACTGTGTGTGCCAAGCCCCGTGCTGGGGCCTGGGGACTTCAGGTTCAGTTAGTGAGGAGACGAGGAGAGAGAGAATAATGGTCCCATTGTATGGCTGACACTGTTGAGACTCACAAGCCAATGAGTCCGGGGAGCAGGAACTCAAACGTGGCTTATCTGACACCAGTCCAGGGCCCGATGGCCAGAGGTTTCTGAGTTTCCAGAACATCACAGGCACTCGGCCTCTGTCGCCTGCTGTTCCGGAGGGCCCCCGAGGGACAAGCAAGTCACACCCTAAGTAGGCTCCGTCCCCTGAGCTCCCGTCTCTGCCTGCTGCTGCCTCTGTCTCCAGGCACAGCCAGAGCCGTCAGCAGGCTGCAGGGCAAGAGCTGGCCTCTCGTCCCTTCCATTTCTCTTTACAAAGTTCAGGCCAAGAGTGAAACAAATGATTGCAGCCCCCTTCACCCTTTTGGACCCATTTGCCTAACATACATCCTCTGGCCCTGTGTTGCTGCAGTGGGGGCCGCCAGACCCTGGGGATGGGCCAGGTCAAGGGTCCCGTCTGAAAGATGGGGCTCTCCCAGGCTTGGGCAAGGTGGAGAGGGCCCCCCAGAACCAGGAAATGTACTCTTTTTCTGGGGAGCCCATGGCAGGTGACCTTCACATTCTTCCCTTCTCCCCTGGTTGAGTAGTAGTTGCCTGGGCGGTCGTGTGTGCTGCCCTTTGTAAGCCTGACTTCTGGGACCAACAGGGCTTGCAGAAGTGCAGTCTGCTTTGTGCACAGACCTGCACCCTTGCGTGCTCCCTTGACCACCCCCCCCCCCCCCC
>NW_027532406.1:4468953-4488660 GCF_008692635.1 Crocuta crocuta | reverse complement strand
CTGGCTCCTCCCTTGCCCCCCCCCCCCCCCCAGCCGTGGTGGCCCTCGCGCCACTTGCAGTTTGCATACACAGGGGTGCCCAGGAATGTGCAGATGCTCAGTCTCTTTCTTGCTTACGAACCTGTGTCTGTGGAGTAATTTCCATCTTCTGTAAAAATGGTTTTGGGCCGGTGGGGAAGAGACCAGAGCTGGGCTTAGGCTCAGATCTGGGTGGCCCAGCCTGTCAAGAGGCCCGGGCTCAAGCTGAGATGGTGAATACAGTTAAATTGCTGTTAATCTCCCCACATCGGACCCTGAGGCAGTAGATGCAGAGAAGCCCTTCAGTGTTGAAGGTGCCTCCACCTGAAGGAAACACAGCCCCCCTCCCCCCAGGACCCGTGCTGTGCCCTTGGCTGCTGGGCGTTGCCCAAGGAGAGTCTCCTGGGCAGCATCGAAGGGAGCATCGTGGGGTCCCAGCCACCCCTGGGTGGGCCCAGGTGGGGAAATGTGAGGACTTCCCTGGAAACAGCTGTGAGAGCTGCAGGCCCCGGAGCGGCAGCCGGGAGCCCAGCAAGGTGCCTGCCTGCCAGTGTGCCCTCTGCTGTCCCCGTTCCCCAGCGTGGAGTCCGAGGTGGGCTGGACGGGGGCATCTGTGGCGGCGGCAAGGCTGTGGCCCCAAGACTGGGATGGAGGGGAGGGACAAAGCCGGCTGCCGCCAGAAGACGGCTAATGGCAAATGAGAATCACTGGCCTCCCCTGCTCAGAAAAGGTCACGGGCCTTTCTGTCCCTCCCACTCTGGCCCTGTCTGCCTGGCTGTCCAGGTCCCTGGTGGAAAGCTCTTGCCACGGGCAGCCCCCGAGCCTGGGCTGTGGGTTCCGTTGTCTTGGAGCCTGGAAAGCCATCTCCCTGGCGGACCTGCTGCCCCGCGCCTCCTGCGTCCAGGCTCTCCCCTACCCGACTGCACCCACCCCTCATCCCCAAAGTCCCTCACCCTCTCCGGGGCTGTCCCTGAGGACTCTTAGGACAGCCTGCCCTCCTCCCCAAAGCTTGTTGAACAGGAATTGGGGGGATGCTTTGTATCGCTCGGGTCACCCCAGACTGAGGGAGACCTAATCAGAGGACAGTCACTCTCAAATCCCAGACCAGAGAATTTACAGGCCCGAGGGTCCATGGAGGTTGTGGTGAGCCCCTTCGTCACAGAGAGAAGGAAATCGAGGCCCCGAGAAGGAAGAGAATTTATTCACAGTGACCCAGCAAGTCAGTGACTGAGATGATGTCTGGGCCCCAGATCAAAACAGGGCAGGTTCGTTTTGCAAAAGGATCTGAGTTTGAGTCTTGGCTACACATGTACCATCTGCATGACTCTGGGCAAGTTACTTAACCTCTGTGACTCGGTGAACACATCTGAATAATGGGCACATAGTATCTGCAAAAGCAGACAAGGTGCTAGCTCAGTGCCTCGTATGAAATCTGCATTCAGCAGGTCTTTTCTGTTGCTCTTACCTGTTGTTATTCGATAGCCGTGGGCTATTTAATCAGTTTATCATGGTGGGCTGTGTGTTTGGGGGTAATAGAAGATGTGTGTCTGATTTCTCTTCTTGGTGAGCTTTCATAAAACTAAATTGGCATTTGACTAGGAGGGTTTAAACATGGCCTGCCTGGCCACAGAGGGATGGCCTGCATGACCTCTCAGCTTTCTTCCTGGAGCCCCCCAAATGGCACAGGCCCCAGAGCGCCCCCTGCTGGTTCTATCAGAAAAGTTGCTCTACCAGTAAACCCTGGGTGCAGACAGGGCCCCTGGCGAGGGGGGGAGTCTCAGAGTAGCCCCCTCTCCTGTGAGAGAGCCTTTTTTCTGAGGAACGTCCATCCTGGTCATTCCCTTGCTGCCCTGGGATGAGAGAGGGGGCAGGAAGTGGGCATGGCCAGGGCCTCTGCCTGAATCGAGAGAAGTCGCTAAGGACAGCGCTAGCTCTTCACCCCAAGCCAGTCATCCCACCCTTGAGATGATCAGGGCTAGGCTGGGCTGGGGGCAGGAGATCTGGCTCTACCCTAGTCCCGCTCAGTGACATTGGATAAGCCGCTGTCTACTGGGCCTTGGGGGGCCCTGTTTACGTTTTCCTGCACAGGTCAGAGATCGCTGTGGGTGCTTAGAGTTCTTGAACTCCTGCGTACCAAGGATCTTTGCGCAGGAGTGCGGGGGCACGTGTGTACATAGGCACACATGTTTGTGCACACGGTGTTGTGTGTGCAGGTGTGTGTGTGTGTGTGTGTGTGTGAACAATGTCACAACCTAAGGCTTTGTATTCTTTGTCTTCTAAGGATCAAGACAAGACCAGGCCTCTGTCCACCCTGGCCAACTTGGCCATCATCATCACAGATGTCCAGGACATGGACCCCATCTTCATCAACCTGCCTTATAGCACTAACATCTATGAGCATTCTCCTCCGGTAAGATGTGCCCCAGCTCTGTGGGACTTCCCTCTGAGCTTCCTTTAGGGCCAGGGGACCTGTTTGGTAGGACGGGCCCTTCCTCAGCATTCCTTATTCTCCTCAATCTCTATGCATGTCAGTGATGGGTATTTCAGCCCAGTGAAAACCCAGCTCCCTTCTTTATACTGCACCCCATGTCCTCACCCCCTCGCTTCATCCCCAGGGGGCTCCAAGAAGCAAAAAACAAAGACTTACTAGTGTAAACAAATGGGAGCAGTTCACAGAGATTTATGTGGGATAACAGGGTACCAGTGGAACCAGCCTGGCCTGGAGAGCAGATTTGGACTCAGCCACATGCACCAAAACAGATTTGGGCTCAGCCACATTCCCCATGGGCCAATCTGCCTTTCCCAGCCAACCAATGGCTGCCCAAGATGGTGGCAGGTTGCCCCCCACTCCCCAGCCCTCCTGGGCTTGGCTCTTCTCTGAGAGTACACAGCTCTGGCCACGCCTCCTAACGGTCTCAAGTCCAAGTTTTCCAAAGAGGCATCTGATTGGTTGTGCTCACAATTCTGTGCCGTGTCACACAGTCATAGATCTCCAGCCAGCCTATAGATTGGCTGCCCTTGGGCGCTTGGTCTGCCTGTGATTCAAGTCACGACTGGAGATCTTCGAGACCCAAACGTGCTGCTACCCACTTGGCCGGGGCTGGGAGTAGGCAGCTTCGCCCACCCATCCCTTGCCCGGGAGTCATCCATGCTTTGGTGCAAACTAGACTGAAACACACACACTGGGCTCCTAAATTAAGAAAAGCTGGCTCCTCTCGGCTGCTGCCACGCTGGACATACAGCTTGGGGAAGCTTCTCTTGTGGAAAGAAAAGTGTGCTTTTCCTTTTGAGGGGACTCAGTATGCTTACAGGAGAGATGCACAACTTGGAGAGCAAAGCAGGGCACCCACCTACACGGGCTCACAGGATTGGGTATCAGTGAGAGGTAGGCTTCCCTTGACCGGGCTGCAGACTGTACCTATAGACCACCACAGGCCAGGGAAGCCTGACCTCCACTTTGGAGGTTGTGGTCCATTCTGACCATGGCATCCTTGAAGCACTCTGTTTCAATTTCCAGGTGTGTGGGGGGTAGCCACATCCTTTCTGGGGCCTGATATGGGCTGGAGGATCTAACAGGCAAGATCCTTTTTTAGTCTCTTGCTGCAGGGTGGAGGAGGAGATCTTAATGCCTCCCCATCCTCACCTTTTCTTTCTAAGTGGTCCATGGACAGCAGGACCTCTAGCCTTTGAGGCTAAAGGCTATCTCTTTCCAAAGTCCCTCTGCTACCCGCACATCTCAGCCCAGGGAGGTCTTCCCTGACCTTTCAGAGGAGAGGGGCCCTTCCACCTGTTCCTGGCCCCTGCACGTCCCTTTCTTAGCACTCAGCGCTCTTGGACAGCTGGTTCAGCCTCTGCTTTCCTGCTGGCCAGAAGCGTAGTTGGGCAGGGGCTGGGTCTGTTGGGGGCATTGCACATCAGGGGTGCTAAGGATATGTTTGTGGAAGGAACAAACAAACGAATGAGCAAAGGAACGCACGACGTCCGGCCAGACCAGCCTTCCCACCTTCCTGCCATCCATCCTCTTCACCCCTTAAGGTCGCTCCTACCACCAGCATAAAATCCGCCCTTCTTCTGGTTCACACCGGCCACCTTTCTTTGATTTTTTTCCCCCTGGCTTTATCCTCACCAGCCCGCAGACATAGCCAG
Source organism: Crocuta crocuta (assembly GCF_008692635.1). Classification (NCBI taxonomy): domain Eukaryota; kingdom Metazoa; phylum Chordata; class Mammalia; order Carnivora; family Hyaenidae; genus Crocuta; species Crocuta crocuta. The sequence continues at coordinate 4,484,496 of NW_027532406.1, read as the reverse complement.
CCATTTCTTTCCCCTCAGCGTTCCCCATGTTGCATAATTTACCACGGAATTATAGTTGCACCTGTAATGTTGACCGACGTGTGAGTGGGTTACTTTGGAGCTCCTGGTGGTCAAGGNGGCGGGGGCGGGGGGGGGGGGGGGGGGGGGGGGGGGGGGGGGGGGGTCTGCCAGGGCCTCGTGCCCAGGGCGGAGTGTGGCGAAGATGCTCAGAGCCAACCTGTTGGTTGGAGTGAGGTTGTGATGGCCGCCAGGCAGCCAGAGAAACTCGGAGCAGGTCCCTGCACCTTCCTTGGCCAAACCACACACGCTTTGGACGGCTCCTCACTGGTCACGTCTGCACTCTGCCTCCTNCCCCCCCCCCCCCCCCCCGCTTCCCCCTGGGGCCCCGGCAGAGCCTGCCAGGTCACAGCCCCAACTCCCACCCTGGCCGGCTGCTTTGGAAAAGGCAGGCCGTAGAAGGGAGACCCGAGTTCCTTCTAGAGAAGTCTGAGCTCCTCTCAGCTGTGCCCCGACTTCCCCACCAGTAGCCAGACCTCGGAGGCATGGGCTGTCTTGCACCACTCCCCCACCCCGGCTTTGGCACCCTTCCTGGGCACAGAGCCCCGGGCCTGTCACTTCTGCCAGAGAGCAGTGGCATCCCCCAGACCCACCTCAGCACAGCCCTCCGCACCCCACCCGCTCCCCATGCTTTGTGGCTTGAAACCAATTCTGGAACCTCTGAGCCCCCGTTTTCTCACACATCTGCCCGTGTTGGGGCTTGTGAGGGAAACGTGAGGGCAAGGCTGTTGGTGCCCAGCCTAGTCCGTGGCACAGAGTAGCATTTAACCAGTGCCCGCTCTGCCTGGGCCGTTAGCTGCTCTCTCTGTATGATACCCAGAAAACCCCTTGCCCGTAGGATGCCTAGTGTGATTCTGGCATGCTGAGGAGGCTGAATGTGCCGAAGTTCTTTGGAACATCACGCGCAGGCACTGTCTAGGGAGAGGCAACTTCGCCTGTATCACATGCTCACACGGTCCCAGGGGACAGTGACAATCACTTTTACAGTATTTGCTCTGTGTAGTAGGTATGGCTCCAAGCGCTTTACAAATATCAATTGCTCAGGGGTGGATGCTGTTATTATACCCATTTTATAGACTGGGGAAAACAAGGCAGCGACAGATCAAGTAACTCACGCAAAGGAGGCAGCCCACACAGTCAAGCCCCTAACCTCCTCACCATACTGCTCTTCCCACCACAAGGAACCGGGACCCTGGAGGCCTATGCCCCCTTAGCTTCTCAGGGGAGCCTCGTTTCCCAGGAGGTCTCCTCCTTACAGGGTGGGTTCCGCGACAGGAGGAGCCTCACGTCCCAATGGTCCCTTCCCTGACCCTCCCGGGCCTTCCCACCTGCTCTCCCAGCCAACCACACCCCCGTATGGAAGGCCAGCCAGTTAGGGGCCTGGCTCTGGGCCGGCAGGGGCCGTGCTGCTTCTCCATCCCCTCGTCTTTGGAAATAAGTTTCAGTATATTGAAAATATAATTACGGAGACTCTGAAACAAGAGTCGTGGGATCCCCAGGGCCCCCATTCCTCCCCGTTAATTCCTTCTTATAACATTTCCAGTCTTTGTGGCTGCGCTTGTATTAAAAGCTCAGGGTTTTATTAAAAATGGATTTATTTACCCAAAAAGAGATGAAACCCCAAACTTTGTCAGGAGCCTGTTGGATCTCACTTCCCAGAAGCTCAGGTGTGGCCCTTTCGGGGGAGAGCCAGCCTCCTCCTCATCTCGTTCTGGATTGTCCACTGGCCCCTCTGAGCCCTGCCGGCCCCACCAGCCCGGGAGGACTCGAGGCAGCCCAGGGTGGGAGTGCGTGTGTGTGTTTGGGGGGGGGGGGGGTGGTCCCAGGGCTCTGAGGCCTGAAGGCTCCTTGGCCCCCAGGTCCGATATTTGCACCGGCCACTACTGGCCCCCTTTCAGTCCTCCTGGGACTCACTAGGCCCAGCTCAGCCCAGCCACTCCCAGGTTGTATGCCTGGGGGCCTGCAGCTGTCCCTTTGGGTTTATTGGTTAGTGATTTTCCGGAAAGGTGCTCTGGTAGCCTCTGGGCACAGTTACCTGGCAGGCTGGTCCGTGCCCTCAGCAGGCCAGGGGCTGCCTGGGGACCATCATACTGGAACACACTTGGGGCCCAGGCCACATGGCACTCTGAAAAAGAGGGAGTTGTTCCCACGTCTAGAAAGCCCATCCCGGCACCTGAGCCTCACGCCGTTGGGACCTCCCCCTGAGGACAAACCCAGGCCCCTCCTATGTGAGGGGTGGCCCCAGGAAGGGCAGACATCCCCAAAAGTGCCCTTTGGGGGGTGATGTTGGGGGGAGCGGTTAGCGGTTAGCGTAGACCCTGCAAGTCTGATGAATGCCTCCCGAATGAATGCCTGGGTCTGGGGCTATTAACAGATGCTACAGGAGAAGCGTCTGTCATCTGATTAGAAAGCCCAGGAGAGCAAAGGTTAACAGGGTTGTTGTGGTTGTTGTGGTTGTGTGTGTGTGTGTGTGTGTGTGTGTGTGTGTGTGTGTGTGTGTTTTAAACCTCTTTACTAACTTCTAGGAGCCTTGACTACGCTAAAGCCCCAGGGAAGGATGGGACAGGTGGGACAGGTATGTGGTCCCAAATGTGACATGAGCTAATGCTTGTGAAGTGCTTAGATTAGCGCCTGCCAACATCGCAGGGACTGTCATCAATGACAGTTTACATTATTATAACAGAAGCTGGTAGAGAGGCGGTGTTGCCTGGCGGGCAAGAGCATTTTGGAGTCAACGTGTCTGACATTGAACCCTGGCTTCACCATTCCTTCCTTGCAATGGGGCCATGGCAAGGCCATTTAACTCGAGTTCCTCAGTTTCCTCGCCTGGAAAATGGGGCTTCTGGGGTAGGTGTGAGGGTAAGATGAGTTCGTACGCAGCAGGCGTTTGCAGCAGTCCAGAGTGGGTGCTTGCGGAAGAACAGCACCTGCTGTAGCTGGAGCCCCCTGGGCTCTGGCCCCTTCAGATCCTGGGAACCCACCTGGGGAGATGCTCATTTGATGCTGTCTTTCTCAGACTTTGTTAAGTCTCTTTTCCCCCAGGGGATGTAGTCAGAGCTCTGTCGTCTGTCTTCCTAGAGGGGAGGGGCCCCAAGGAGGAGCCACATCTGCTTCCTGCATGGCCTTGGCCTTGGGGCAGCAGCCAAGTTTCTGCCGGAAGTTTCTCCTGGAACAGTCTCACCTTCCCTCAGCCCAGAGTGCTGCACACCTGGGCCCAGGAGAGAACGGAGAGAGAGCTGTGCAGGGACAGCTCTGCCCCGGGTGGGTGAGGTGGTGGTTGCCCTTCTGTGTCTGGCAGTGAGAGCAGAAGAAGTTGGAATGGAGGCTTCCCGCTCCCAGGGCCCCGCCCTCCCCATCAGAGGGCGTCTGCAACAGAGAACAGGTCTCCCTCCACAGGAGAAGATGCTCAGAGCACACACCCTGCGGACCTCTCACTCTCATGAACAGCAAATGGGTGAGAGGCAGCGTATCAAGTCCAGAAGAGCTCATCATTAGACATGTAAATGCCAGGATTGACATTTCCCTATGGGATGGGGACAGTGCTGTCCTGCTCATTACTTAGTTTTTATTTTTCTTTTTAACATTTATTTATTTTTGAGAGACAGAGTGCGAGTTGGGGGGAGGGGCAAAGAGAGAGGGAGACAGAGAATCCAAAGCAGGCTCCAGACTGAGCTCCAGACTGAGCTGTCAGCACCGAGCCTGACGTGGGGCTTGAACCCACGAACCGTGAGATCATGACCTGAGCCGAAGTCGGACGCTTAACTGACTGAGCCACCCAGGCGCCCCTGTCCTGCCCATTATTAACCAGGGAGAACAGTAGCCCAGGTGAGAATCTCAGGCCGGCATGGTAGACAGGCGTGGCTGGTTGACAGGAGAGTAAGGTGAAGGTTGCTGTGGGCAAGGGGCGATTTGGCAAGTGCTGGTGGTGGTGAAGTGAGAATCCTCTTTTGTACGTTCATGTATTCGGTCATCCAACCAGTCCATCACCTGATATTTGAATGTGCCCATTATATGTCAGGATCTCTTTCTGGACAGTCTTACAGCTCCAGTTCTCTGCCCCTGCTGTATCGTTTGCCTTCTGCGTCATTTTCTTTCCCTGGAAAACTCCTACGCATTCTCCGTGACCCATCAGAGGGCTGCTGTCTGTATAATCCTTTGCCAGCTCCTCCAGGTGGACTTCTGCACTTTGAGGTGCATTTCTGCATCTCAGCACCCTTAGATGTGTATAGCAGTGCCTGTGAATCTGTCCGTGACCCTTCCCGTAGACTGTGCGCTCTCTAAGAGCAGGGACCCCTGAGTCCTCGTCCCGGTGGTCTCAGAAGCTGGCCCCTCCTCCCCCAGTGCTTCAGGGAGAATGAACAGGGTGTGAGCAGAGCCTTTTGAGGCAGGGACTGCCGGTAGTGGTGCCGGTGAGGGCGTGGTTCATAGGACCCTGGTGGCCCCCCGAGTTATCCCTGGAGATACTCACTTTCAGGATTTATAATACTTTCATTAGTAGAGTAATTGATCCACGATGTTCTCCTTTACTCAAGTCCTAGTGAAAGCGAGGTCCCAGGGCTTCTGCTGTTACTCATATTAAGGTTGGACAACTAAGACTAGAAAGGTGCAGCAACCCACCTGAGGTCACACAGCAATTTGATGGGTGACTGAGACACAGATGAGATCTCTTGTCCCCCAGCTGGATGCTCTTCTTTCCTGGGTAGTTACACCAGAATAGGGGGGATGGGGAGGGGAAGGGGGAACGAGAACATCAAGATTGGGCCTTTCCATGAGACTTGGAGGTGTTTGCCAAGGCCCCAGGTTGATGGGGACAGCAGAGACCTGAGCACTCAGCAGCTACTTCCTAGGCTGGCCTGGCAGCAAGGAGTCCACCTGGGGAGGGAAGCTGTGGGTGCCAGAACAGCTACAGAGAAAGATGGCCACCCGGAGACTGGGTGACCAAACTCAGGTCCCTCGTCTCTCCTGCCCAGGGCACAACGGTGCGAGTTATCACTGCCATTGACCAGGATAAAGGACGTCCCCGGGGGATTGGCTACACTATTGTCTCAGGTAAGGCCTTGGGAAGGGGACTGAGTCGAAGAAGGAGGGAGGAGCCGGGGAGGAGGAGGGGTGCTTGCCACCGAGGATAAGATCTTGGGGGCCGTGGGGGTGGTGTTGGGAGACAGGAGTGTGTGCTGCTGTCCAAGGTGTGAGGCATCTGAGCACTTTGGGGCTCTGAGCCCGGATCATTGGGGACTCCCGTCTAACCTCCTTTAGTGCTCTGGGTTTTTCTTTGTTTTCTTTTCTGACGTGATGAAAGGATGGCATTTGCACATCATTTTAGAATGACAGAGCTGCACGTCAGCCAATTTCGTGCTCCTGTCACATTTCTGAGCATTGGGAGTTCATGTCTCGTCACAGGGGAAGCACAGAGTCCCTCCTCTCCCACCCGCTCTCTCGGTTGAGTGGAATGGTGACTGGCTACGAAGAAGGCTCTGGGTGATGGCGTCTCTGACCTCATATCCCCACCCAAAGACAGATCCTGTAGCAGCTCTGTTTGGCTGTCCCAGGATTGCTTGGCTTTGGAGAGAGGGAGCTGGTGACAGGCCCATGAGAGGCTGATCACTCAGAGACACTCCCTGGCTCTGCCCCTGTGCGTCCTGCCCCCACACATGTGGCCTCCCACTCTGCCCAGTCAGGGGTCAGCCTAGTACATCTGGGCAGGCCAGACTGATAGCCAGGAGGATGGCAGGTCACCGGCCAGTGTCTACCCCGACGCCTCTCCTGACCACATCCCTACAACAGAGTGACATTTGGGGGGCATTTTCCCCCTAAAGCTCAAAAGACACCAAGGTGTAAGGATGAAGAACATAGAGGATGGAGTCTTGTGAACATACTGCCTTGGAATGATCTATATACCTCAGTTTCTTATCCATAAAATGGGAGCAATAAGTGTACCTACCTCGGATGGTTAATGTATGTAAAGAACCTAATTAATGGATCTAAGGTCCTATATAAGTGTTAGTTGCTGTTGTTATTATTATTGCTGTCAGCCAATAATAACCTTGGGAAGCTGGGAGTTAGCTGGTAGGAAGAAGCACACCCATCCTTGGGAACACAGGAAATCAGGAGCATTGTGGGTTCCCTGTGACCTGCAGCTGCTGGTGTGACTCCTATTGCATCTTCAAGCCNTCCGGTGCCCCAAACAGGGTTCAGCAGAGTAAACCCCCATGTACTTGTGGAATGAAGGAAGGAAGGAGAGAAGGAATGCAACTCCAGGGTAGTGGGTTTTCAAATTCCAGAATGCCCAAGAATCACGTGGGGCTCCTACCAAAAATACAGAGTCCTTGGCACCCATGGAGCTTCTTGTGCTGTGGAACTAGGATGGGGCCCAGGAATGGTCCTTCTTCACAGTGCCCCAGGTGCAGATGGTCCTTAGGCCAGGGTGTGAGAAAGCTAGTCCTAGGAAGGAAGCCGTTCTGCGGGAAGGCAGAGTCCCCCCAGGATTTGGGAGCTCTCTTCTACCGAGCAGAGGAGAGAGGCCCATGCTGGTGCTGGTCTCCTTTATGAGTTTTTCAATTAGCAAAGCAAAGCAAGTGCCTCCCAGGGGCAAGGGGCTTGTGCTGGAGACCTGCAGAAACAGCAGTGAGTCCCAAGGGTGATAGAGTTGAGGGGTCAGGATAAGGTGGCATCATGAAGAGGACACCTGGCTGGGTGGGGGGATTGTCTCCTCATTTCATTGGCTGTGTGCTGGCTCCAGACATACGCCAGCCTGGATGAGGGTGGGGAGCAAGGATCCAGGAGCTAACATGCGGTCATGGCCAGACAGGAAATTCCTGCAGTGACACTGAGAGGCCATCCTCTAAGGCGTTGGTCCATTCCACGTTCATGCTGGGTGCCAGGCCACCAGCCTCAGACCCTCAGGCCCTCTCCAGCCTTCAAAGAGGGCCCCAGCCTGCTTTCCCTCCTCACCCCATCCCCTGGGAGCAGGAGGCTAGAGGGCAGAGCCGCCGAGCCTTGGGTGTCTGAGCTGGGCTCTGGAGCCTGGAGTCTGGGGACAAAGGTCTGTGGCAGCATCCTATCAGATTTCCAGGGCCATACTCTCCTGGGCCAGGTCCCCGAGTGTGAGCAACAGGATGAGAAGGGAGACCCAGAATGTGAAACTACAGGTAGGCGTTGTGTATAAAGGTGGGGGCAAGAGGCAGAAACTTCCGTAGCTTTATAGGATTCCCATTGCCAGCAAAGATGTACTTTGGGGGCTTTTTTAGAAAGGATGACAAATGGGTTTCCTCTCACATGCGAACTCTGGTTGATTGGTAATGGCTGCCTGAAGAGGACCATGAAGCCAAACAGGCTCAGTTCGGTATTCAACCGGTAGAGTCTGTTATGGGCATGGAAAGAGAAGGCAGCACCTGTAGCAAATAGATGCCATCCTTGCTAAGATGGCACTTGGACCTGCTTATAGGGTGGGCTTGATGGTCCTTGAACTCCTTCATGGGTGTTTGTCACCACAAAACCCATAGCCCCACGCAAATCCTTTTCAGGCAACTTGAGGAAAAAAAGGTTTCCTTTCTCCTTCCCTCCCGTTCCTGAGCACCTGGCTTACTGGGTGCCCACCCACCTGTTCCTGCCTGCCTTTCTCTGGCCCTGGGGTGGCATTATCTTCCCACAATCTGGCCTTACTGTGAGCCTAAAGCAGACAGACAGACAGGAGAGCAGAGTCCCCAGGGGAGCAGGAGATAGAAAGGTAGGATGTGGCCTCAACTCTACTTCCCTTGACCAGTGTAGACACTGCTGCAGAGCCCATTGTCTGCGAAGGATCTGGCCTCACACACCTGCCTTTCCAGTGATGTTAAGCCTCATCCATTTCCTGGGAGGCTCAGCCACTGTCTCTTTGGCTTGAAGCAGGAAGCAGGAATGCCCACAAGGGCACCTTCATATGACTGCCCCAAGCTGGCCCTGAGTACCCTGTGGGAGCCTGCTCCAGCCTTCAATGCTAGGGATCCATTTTCATTTGAGAGGGAAGATGAGGGTTGTGTTGGCTCCTGGAGCCAGGTGTGAGCCCTGACAGCTACTGTGCGTGACACAGTCTCTGGGTACCTCCAGAGCCTGGGAAGGGGGTGACTCTGTCCACATGTAGGTGGACCCAAGCCTGAGCCCATGAGTGATCCATGGCATGCAGTTAACCTGCTGGGCTCCTTGAGCCCCCATCCCCTCTGGGCTGTTTATCAGCCCGCAGCTGGGGGGATTTATGTCTGCACACCAGCGCTTTCACCATTACTAATGACCCCTTTGTTTTGCCAAGAACAAAGAGGCCTTCAGAGGTAAGTTATGGCCCCATTGCCATCAATTTGTTCTCAGCCTCTTGTGGCCAAAATGAGACTGAAGAATGACAAGGTTCTTTCCCACAGAGAACCTGGCACAGGCCCCATCTGCTTCCTCAGCCTGTGCCTGCCCTGCCACTCACCAAGGGCATCACTTCCTCCAGGACCCAAGCAAAATGGGGCTCCCATTCCCAAAGGCCACCCCAGCCTGGGGTCTCAACAGACACCCTCCTTTGCCAGATGGAGACGGTCCTGCTTCAAGGGGCAGCTGTGCCCCTCCCCATACAGAGTACTGGACTTGCAGTCCAGAGTTGTGGGTTCGAGGCACAGCTCTGCCACCTGCAACAGAGAAAGGCGTTTGACCCCTCTTAACCCCATAATCGTTATCCATGGTACAGGGTTAATAATCCCTATGGCAGATAAAATGGTGCCAGAGAGACTCTAAAGGGCCATAAAGTATTAAGCATTATTAGTTATCAACGAAAGATCAGGCCCACGGGTCCTAGGAACTTCTATTCACTCATTTCCTCCTTCATCCTTTTAAGCAGATTAGTGGTTCAGTGCCGGCTCTGTGGCTGCTGTCCAAGGTGCTGACCGCTAGCTGTGCTGCCCAGTATGGTTGCCCCTGTGGCTACTGAGCTCTTGATATGTGGCTAGTCTGTAAGATAACACCTAGGGGATCTGGAAGACTCAATATGCAACACAGGTTATAAAACATCTCATTAATAATGTCTTATATTGATGACATGTTGAAGTCACATTATTTTAGATATACTGAGTTAAATATGACATATTATTAACATTAATTTCATCTTTTTTTTTAATGTTGAATGTTTTTAATGTTTAATAGCTACTAGAGAATTTAAAATGCCACATGTGGCTCACATCCTATTTCTGTGGGCAGCTCTATTCCAGAGTTAGACTGCCTTGCTCGCCTGCTACCACTGACTGGCTGTGTAACCTGCGTCAGTTTTTCAGCCTGTGAAGTGGAGGTAGGAGGAGCCTGAGCCTCATATGGAGGCTATCCACATACAGAGAGCAAAGCCATGTAACCATGTAGAAGAGCATCTGGTTTTATAATAAGTGCTCAACAAATGCGGACTCTTGGCATCCACCCACGTTGGATCAAGGGTCTTCTCTGAGCCGAGAGCTGTGTTAATGTCCTGAGAATGTGTAGGGCTGGATGCCCTGTCTCCAGTGTAGGTGGGAAAGCAGACTGAGAAGCATGGGCTGTGGCAATAACTGTTGACATGGAGTGATGGCTCCCTGGAAGGTCCATTAGACTGTTCTCTCTCCTTCTGTGTATGTTTGAAAATATCTGTAATAGGAAGGGAGAAAGCATCCGTGGGAGGGGCCGCCTCCCCCAGCCGTCACTGGGCTGAGGACACTCACTGAGAAGAGATCATCTAGTCTACGGCCATACCACCCTGAACGCGCCCGATCTCGTCTGATCTCGGAAGCTAAGCAGGGTCGGGCCTGGTTAGTACTTGGATGGGAGAAGAGATCATCTAAGCCACCCACCGACTGATGAGCAGGCACTACCCAGGAACTGCGGGGTTAAGGCTTTGCAGGCGGAAGGAACAGCATTTACTGGGGTCCCAGAACAGGAGAGAGTGTGGCGTGTTGGTAGAACAGTAATTCAGCTTGGCTGAGTGCAGCCTACAAGGGAGACCTTGGGGAGAGGAGGCCACAGAGGGAAGCAGGGCCCAGCCATGCAGGGTGTAGAAGGCCCGGCTCAGGAGAATGCCAGGCCTTGCTCCTGAGGTAGCAGGGAGCCAGTTCAGCCTGGGCGGGGGTGGGAGTGGGGAATAAGGTTGAGGTGTGTTATGTGAAGCTCCCGTGGTCAGACTGGAGCCCGGGGGCTGGAGGAGGGCAGGCAGAATAAGCAGGCCCAAGGCGAGGCTGCTGTGCTGTCCCCCAACTGGCTATCACATTGGGAAGCAGATAGCAGAGCCAAAGGAGGATGAGGAGGCGGGGTGACAGGAGGTGGCTGGTGGGACAGGTGGCAGAGGACTGGCCCACAGCCTGAGATACCTTTAGAGCCCCCTTAAGCAGGGAAGTTGCTGACTTTAACATCTGACCATTGTTTGTTCCAGAAAGGAGCCCTGTCTTCCTAAGTGCCCTTGAGTGGGTGACTGAAACTCTCAAAGGACCAGTTTCCCCAGCTTTTAATGGGGCCAGTCATATCTTTGTCACAGAGTTGTGAAAATAAACATAAGTGAGACCACTGTCTAAAGTGAACAGCATGTGGTGAGTGTCCCATAGGTCAGTTGCATGGTAGGCCCTCAGAAGACGCCAACCACTTCCCTCTTCCCTTACCACCCAGGCTGTGGCGGAGACAAGCATGTGTCATGCTGTCCCAAGCCCGCATTCCTAGCCAAGGCCACTCTCATCATGCTAGCATGCTGGGCGCCACCGTGGCCAGGAGCCCAGGTTGAAGGCTTCTGTCAGACAGCCCCAGGGGCTCTGGGGATTCTGTCCTGCCATCATCTTTCTGCAAGCACCCAGACTTTTTGTGGTTTCTCTATCCCCTGATGTAGGGAGCCCATATACAAGAGGCTGTAGAGCAGCGGTTCTCAAAGTGGGGGTGGTGGACCAGCAGCAGCCACCCGTAAACTCCTGTTGCACGTGGGCATTCTCAGGCCCCACCCTACAACTCCCGAATCAGATGCCCAGGGCAGGGGGCCCAGAAAACTGTCTTAATGAGCCCTCCAGGTGGCTCCGATGCCATCTGAATCCTTATTGGAAGCATTTTCATTTTCCACACATGCTAGACTGATGAATTCTGTCATTTAATTCTCCCCTTCCCATAATCGATGCTGAACGGACTCTTTTCCAGTGCCAGAAGGGCCTTTACCACCCTGGTGTGTGAGGTTGTGGTGAACAAGCCCCCCACAGTGCTTTCTGCCAGGTCCTGGGTACAGCCTCTATCTCAGCCCAGCCACACCCTCCAGGCTACAGAAGCCCTGCCTCTCTCATCTTCCATGCCTTGCAGCCCTGCCTGTCTGAGGTGGGGGGGAGGACCATTTATTGGGTGCCTGCCATGTGCTAGGCACTGGCTGGACACATTTATCTCTCACAGCAGTCTGTGAGGGAGACATTATTACTCCATTCTGCACACAAGTAAAGCAAGAATCATTGAGTACATAGACTGGCCGAGGGTCACAGCTACTAAGTGGAAGAACATTAGTTTTCAAAAAAATTTTTTAATGTTAATTTATTTTTGAGAAAGAGAGAGATACAGAGAGAGAGCACAAGTTGGGGAGAAGCAGAGAAAGAGGGAGATGCAGAATGCAAAGCAGGCTCCAGGCTCTGAGCTGTCAGCACAGAGCCCGACACGGGGCTCGAACTCATGAACTGTGAGATCATGACCTGAGCCAAAGCCGGACACTTAACTGACTGAGCCACCCAGGTGCTCTGGAAGAACATGAATTTGAACCCAAGTCTCTGGGGCTCCAGAATATACCCATTTTTCATGACAAGCGTGGTTCTCAAAATGTGGTCTCCAGACTAGAGATATCAGCATCAACTTCTAATGATGAGAATTATTAGAAATTCCAAAGTTTACACCCTGGCCTAACCCTACTGAATTGGAAACGCTGGGGGTGGGGCCCAGGTGATGCTGACACGCTGGTCTGGGAGCCACACTCAGGGGGAAGCACTGGTCTGGAAGAGCACATCTAGTCGACAGGGGTGATATCACCCTCTAGGAGGCAAAAATTTGTTACAGGGGTGAAAAATTTTTACTCTTTTTATAAAGCACAAAGATATGTGTGCAGATATATCTGTGGTATTGGAATTTCATGGGGGGAAGCAGTTAGGAAAAAAACATGTCTTAAATGGCCGGTAACAGGGGCAATAATGAAAAGAAGGTTGAGAAACAGTGGTCTGGAATCAAGACTCAGTGAGCAGTATCAGTGAGCTGAAACTCCTCACCACTGCTTGAAAGGCAGCGGCCACACTTCCAGTCATGTTGGGGACTGCCCAGGTGTGTTAGTGAAGGACAAAGCCCTCACTTGCCAGTCTTTGGATTTTATGTCAATATTAGCAAGTGAGGTAGTTCCTTGAAAATGCATTGAGCGCTTTGGAATGAAGGCTGCTTGTGTCTATGGCCATACCACCCTGAACGCGCCCGATCTCGTCTGATCTCGGAAGCTAAGCAGGGTCGGGCCTGGTTAGTACTTGGATGGGAATGAAGGCTGCTTGTCTGATCGTGCACGTGTGTGTGTGTGTGTGTGTGTGTGTGTGTTTAGAGAGAATCATCAGATATAGCTTACACGTATGCCAATTCCTGGACCATGCCCCTGGCCATGGCCTGGCAGGGGGCAGCTATCATAGGAGGCCATCCTTTGAAATACATCAAAGCCCTTGTGATTAAGAGGCTTGGCATTTTTCTCCCCCAAGCCCGAGAAGTGAAAACTCGGAGGAATCAGACCTCTTTTGGATATCTGAATCGCACGCCGCAGCCCCTGGCTTGGGGTAGCATGGTGGGTGGCTGGAAGTGCATGGAACTTCAGGACATCTGGCTTGGCACAGGGGAAATGGCCCACCTGACTTGGAGCCACGAGGTGACCAGGGAGAAGGGAAGGGCAGATCAGAGACAGGCGGGGGCGGGGGCAGTTGATAGAGGGCATAGGAGGCAAAATGAGTGGGTTCTTGAGCAAGGCTGGGGGGTAAGAAGGTAGACAGGGGGTCGTCAGAAGATTCATCTCATCTAGATGGAGTGGAACAGGAAGCACGAGAACGAGGGATGATCTGCTAATAGACTATCACACCAACTGGGTGGCGGGGGTGGTCATTGAGAAGATGTACAGGAAAGAAGGCAGCAGGCTCTGGTGGTGTACTGAAAATAGATAGTACAAGAAAAGGAGGAGACGCAGAAGCTTCTAACCTCTGAGTCGAGGTTTCTGGGGTCCTGGTGGTGGCCTCGACAGAAAGGGGCGTATTCATAAGGAACGTTGATCTGTTTACACCTGCAGTTGCTACCCTAGACCTGCATCAGCACATGCACCAGAATTTACCAATCCCATGCTGAGGCAGACATCACTAAATGATCCCAGCACCCTTCCCCGCTAGCCTGGACAGGCCACCAAGCCTTACCCAGCCCTCCAGAAGCAGTTGAAAGGCATTCTCTCTAGAGCCGGAACGAATGTGTCCAAAGTTTATTCCCTTTGCCAGCCCATGGCTCTCTTCTTTCAGAAATATCTAGGGACAGTGCCTCTGGTAGGTTAGGTTTTTTTATGTAATTGTACAAATACATTGGTATCTTATTTACAGCTCTTCCCTGTCACCACACCTAAATGGCAGTGCTGAACCTCAGGAAAGCCTGTACTTCATTCTCCCCTTGATCTTTCTCCTTCCTCTATTCAGTGGTGGGCTAAGCAGCTGAGCTGTTCTTGCTCTCAGTGCTCTCCTGTGCGCCCCCTTTGTGATAAACCAGAGAAGTCTTTGTTCTTCCTCCCTCCTTTAAGGAGACCCTGTGTGCTTTCTGTCACGAGCAGCAGCCCCTTTCTTCCCATGGATAGCATTGGTCAGCAGACTTTTGCGAAGTGTCATTGCCACTGGGTCTGAGACCCTCCCTTCCAGCTTCTTCTCTCTCTCACATTCTCTTCATGGGCAGAAGTCTCTGTCCTGCATTCAGGATACTATAGAACCTCCTATATGTCCCATGTACTGTGGAGCACCCCCCAAGAACTCTCTCTTGGGCCCAGCTAGAACCTCTTCCGATACACATCGGGTCCACTTCCCTAGCTGGGCAGGGAATGGACCTCAGCTCAGGTCAGAGAACCACTCCTCTAGGATCTGGCAGACCAGTCACAGCTGGAGGTTGCTCACAGGGGCTGGGGATTATCCTAGTTCATGACTGGAGGCTATTGGGCAGGGAGGTTCTAGTCCGGTTTCCCTATGTCAACAAGTGTTTGTCTTTTTAACAAAGTTGACCCTTTTCCACTTTTCCTCATCTGTAGGGTAACTGCTTTTGTATTGGACTTCCAGGGCTTTGAGATCTTTGGGGGATTATGAAATTAGCCACCATTTATCTTGCACTCTCTTTCTGTATTCACTTGGCACACCTCGGGCACATAGAACTGATTTAGACATAATTCTTGGATCATGATCAACATGGGTCTATGCTGGCCCTCTGTAGTTTCCTTATTAATTTTTAATGATATTGTGGATACCCATGAACCCATCAACCAACCCACGAGTGAGACTGTCACCCATACCTCACATCTGGCTCTGTTCTTCCCCTCCCTATAGCTGTATCTTTGAATCTTGTGTTTTTTTTCATGCCCTTGCTTTTAAGAAATACCTTGTCACATATATACGGATCTCATATTGTTTGGATTTAGTTGCCTTTGAACTTTACTTTAAAAAGTATCATGGTCCACGTGGTCTCCAGGGACTTATGTTTTCTACCGAATATTATATAGTTGAGATTCATTCATATTTTTTTGGCATAGGTATCATTGCTCATTATCATTACTGCATCCTATTCTATTGTGTGAAAATATCACAGACAGTCCACGTTCCTATCCATGGGTGCGCGCATTGAATTCTGATATCACAAGCCATGCTGCTACGAACAACACTGTATGTCTGTATCTCACTGAACGTATGTGAGAGTTGCCTTGGGCTAGACATCCTCTCTGACCCTCACCATCACTTAAGGATGTGAGTGATGTAAGGATGCAAATGGCTGAGTGCCATTTACAAACAAGGAGCCAACTCACAGGCTCATGAAACCTGCTTAGGGTCATGCCGCACGTGAGTGGTGGATGCAGGATTCGTATCCAGATCTTTCTGCTTCTAAAACCCACATTCTTCCTGCCATCCTTTACTGTTCTGCCTGGGAAATGAAGTAATTCGTGTCAACCCTGGACTGGAATCCCAGGATTCATTCACTCATTCATTTAACCGTGAATATTGATTGAGTACCTACCACGGGCCAGGCTCCATGCTAGATCATGGAGACCCATGGCAAAGTGAAAGCCACCGTCGCTGCCCCCGTGAAGCTCATGTTCCGCTGGGAAGGAGGGGTGCTAAATAAGCCTGCAAAGGCGGAGTCTGGTGGCTGTGTGGAGCACTGGGGAGGAAATACGGGGTGAGGAGAAGGGAGAGGGGACATCTGGGAGGGGGTCAGGAGGGCTGGGCTGGGGAGGTTGCTGTGCTTGCTTCAGTCCCC
>NW_027532406.1:4454418-4468839 GCF_008692635.1 Crocuta crocuta | reverse complement strand
CAGCTGTGGCTAATCTGAAATAAAAGTTTTTATTTATCTAACTTGATACGTGGTGCAAGGTTAAATCATACAAGAGAAAAAGCAATAAAAGAGAAAGATTAAGCGAAAGGCGCGGTCTTAGGCATGCCCTTTTGCAATATGGTTACAAAGATATTAAGCCTGAACTAACCCCACAGCCCCACGCTGCAGTTCCCAGTCTCTCCAGGCTCAGCTCCGCGGGTGGGGCGGAAGGGGGAGGAGTGGACGGGGTGGGGGGCGCAGGAGGGGGCCGCCCTGGGGCTCCCTGACTGAGTAAGTAAGCAGATGGAGTTCCAGGAGCTCAGCCCATCACCATCTCCTACCCCCACCCAGCTCTGATTCATGACTTCCCGGGGGAACAGAAATGTCGCATCTGCCCCTACGTTCCCGTCAGCATACCCACGTCTTCAGTGTTTACTTCATGCCAGCTACGGGCAGGGCACCCTACAGAGAGAGGCTCTTAGACCCCGTGCTCCTCCCGGCCAGCTTGGGCTCCAGGAGCAGGTGACCCTGAGCAGGTTGCTTCTCCTGTTTGCGCCTCGGTCGCCTCATCTGTAAAAAGGGAATGTTCATGGGGCTTAACCCCAAAATTACCGTCTGTTTGATGACAAGCACAGGCAAGAAAAGATACTAGGGCTGCTCAGCATGTAGGTGGGAAGGGAGGCTCTAAAAATACAAAAGTCACTGGCTTGTGCCTCTCTCCCCTGCCTGCAAAACCTAACACTTCAGCTGTCTGCAAAATCCCCGGGTGTTACAGGAGCCCTGGGGTGGAGAGGCAGGTGGCTCCCCCGGGCTGTATGATTGACCTGGACTTTTGCCCCGACCCCTGGCGGGTATCCCCTGCACCAGCCACTGGAGGTGGGCGACTCAGGGCCCCTGCTGGCAGCACCTTCCACAGCCATTGGAATGGCCCAGCTTCCCCCGGACCCTCCATGACCCTAGAACCAAAATGGGTCGTGGGCAGGGACAGGGGCTGCTTCTGCTCCCCTACTGCAGCTGTGCGTGGGACATGGGCCCCATGGCACCCCTGCTTGAGTCCCTGTGCGCTGCCTGCTCCACCCCCTATATACAGCTTCTGTAGCTCCAGCCTGTAGTTCTTCTCTCTGTAGGGCCCAGACAGGAACACAGGCACACCACGTCACCCTCCCCACTCCCATCCCTCCGACAGAACTGTGTTTTAAAGCAATTTAAGACAAGAAGGGGAAGGGAAGGGACCTTTCTTTTAGCCAGAATGTCAACCACTGAAAGCCCACCCACCGATTCATGGGACATGTCCAGTAAGGCCCCAGGGAGGACTCAGCTGCACAAGTGATTGGTCAGGAAAGCTTAAAGCATGGCGTATATAACGAATACCTCGGGAGGTCAGGAAAGGGTTTGTTCTCTGGGAAGACAGCCCTCTTGGGGTGATTTGGAGACCATGAGGAAGGGAAGTGTCCCCAGCCAGGGCACGGAGGGTGTGAGCACACATTCAGGGGACTTCCTCGTATAGCACGGGGACTCACCCTGGAGAGCTCCGAATGCCAGACTAAGGAGCAGTCGTGATCAGTAATAGTAGCTAGCAGTTTGTGAATGCTTAGGAAGTGATCTAGATGTTTCTCCTGCATCCACGCTTTTAATCCTGCCAGGAACCCCAGGCGGTGGGAACTAACTATCATTGTCATGGTTTCCACGGATGAGGAAACTGAGGCCGGGTTGCCCAAGGTCACAGGGCATGGGAGAAAAAGCAGGCAGGCTCTACAACCTGCACTTCTCCAGGAGCCCTGGCCTCCCTCTCCCCTGCCCTGGCCTCACTCTCCCCTGCCCCATCCCGAGCATCTGCTGGGACTGCCAAGGTTTGAGAATCGCCAGACCTACCTCTGGGCTCGGCCGTCTCGCTGTGCCCTGCAGCCTGTCTGCCTCTCCGTCGAGTGCTCTGCCTGAGTCAATTAACTAGCTGCCCCATTCAAATATTTGACCAATGTCCTGGAAACAGAGATTTCAGGGCAGATACTTTTCAGACATTGATTGAAGTGAGCAAACATTCTGGCACAGAACAAATTTATTGTTCTCACGGTCTCCTTCTGCTGCATGGGGCTCCATCCCGCCCCCCCCCCCCAACCCCAGAAGGCACTACTTTTGTGGGGGAGGGGGAACCGAGGTGGGATCAGGCTGCCTGTGTGTTCCAGCTCACTGCCCCTCCCGCCCACTCCTGCTGCCGGTGCAGAAGGATATCCCGCTTTGAGGGACCACATCAGTGAGATGCTTTTGAATCAGTGCAAATACAAGCTGAAGGGCACTTCCCAACAGTGTCCAGCCTCACAAGGGTTATTTTAAAGGAGTCAGTGACTGATTTTTCTTCATAATGATGGTGGCGGTCTAGTTCCCCAAGAGCAGTTTAGTTGACTTAAGGGAGCATTTTGTAAATGAGGACTTGAGGTCCTGGGGTTCTGTTCGTCCTCTAGAAAGAAGTCTGCAGGGACAGGACAGTTCCCTTCTTGTGGCTCAACAGATGCTCAGCAAGCTCTGTGCTTTGGTGGTCCTGGGGAGACAGGCTCTAGAATGGAAACTGGAAATGGAAAACCATTCTATCAAGAAGCTTGAGGACTTGTGGGGAGGTGAGCATATGAGAAGTTGATCATCTGTTCACAGAACAAGTGTTGTCAGTGAGTCCTTGGAAAGATCAGAGGAGGGTGTGCAGTGCTAGGGGACTGGGGCTGGGGCCAGGGCAGAGGCTTCCCTTGCATGCTGATCCCCCAGAGAGGTGATTTTAAGTGGTGCACGGGTGGGGTGTGAAATGACATCCAATCACACAGTGAAACAGTTACTCCCCTCCTCAGTTCTCTCTCAGAATTTCTCTTTCTGTCAGTTCTGTCCAGGAGAAAGCCCAACTGGGTGCTCACACCTTTAACGCCTCTCTCCCCTTTGGCTTCTCTTCTCTTTAAGAAGAAGAGCTGGCTGGAGCCATCAGATGTCAAGCCGCTGCAGCTAAAATCTAACCACGTAGGCTCATTTTATCCATTTTACAATCACTCTCTATTACGGTCAGTGAACTGATCCTCTATTTGTGAAACTCTCAAATACACTCTTTTGGAATGAGTCGTCAAAGAAAAAAATCAGATGGAAGAAAATAGTAAATAATAATAATGCAAGTTGCAGGCAGATATGGCAAAACTGGGAGGGTGGCATCCAAATGGTTGAGGACTGGGCATTTTGATGGGCAGTAGACCTGAGCTGGCCCTTTCTCCCGGCTGTAGAGTGGGAGGGCCGGATGGTGGAGGCTCCGAGAGTCACATCAATACACGCAGAGTGCTCAGAACAGCACCTGACACTGGGCAAGAACTCAGGGCATGCCAGCATTCTGTTGGGTAGGATCGCGTAATGAAGCCACTGTGGAAATGGGGGAGTGCCAGCACCCCCAAGGTGGTACCACCGGGACAGAGGGTGGGTGGCTTAGGTGGGGAGGAAGACATCCTGGGCGGGAGGGGCTGACCAGAGCAAAGGCTTGGAGAGAAGACTGTAAGTGTCTACAGCATGACAGACAGACTAGCCAGGCTGCAGGATAGGGAAGATGATTTGAAGAGTCTTGAGGGTCAAGCAAAGGTGCATGGAGCATTCCTTTCCAGGCTTCTGTGGTTCCAGGAATCTGAGGGCACTAAAGAAGCTTCCCGCAGGAACCCAGGGCAGACCCTCCCCAGAGTGGGGCCTTCTGGGGGGAGGAACTGAGGCAGCAAGCTTGAGTCCACCCTCCTTTCTTACAGAGTTTCCATGGCTGTGGTAATAAACCACTACAAACGGTGGCTTAAAACAACAGAAATTTATTCTCTTATGGCCCTGGAGACCAGAAGTCCACAATCGGTCTTATGGGACTAGAGTCAAAGTGTCAGCAAGGCTGAATCCTTCTGCGGGAGCCCGGGAAGATTCCATTTCTTGCCTGCTCCAGCTGCTGGTGGCTGCCGGCTTTCCTTCATCGGCCCGGGGCTGCACCACTCCAATCTCTCTTCCCCTGGCCCCGTTGCCTTCTCTTCTGTAGTCTAGTCTCCCTCTGCCTCCCTCTTCAAGGCCCCGTGTGGCAGCATGTAAAGCCCGGAAGATAATCTCCCCATCTCACGATGCTTAACTGAATCACGTCTGCATGTAAAGTCACATCCAGAGGTTCCAAGGATCAGCAGCCGGCTGTCTTTGATGGCCATTAGTCAGCCCACCTCAGCGCCTCTGCCCCACTCTAGTTATTTCTCCACTCATCTCTCTCTACCCTACTGGCTCCCTCATGATCCCACCTGGTCCATGGTGGCTGTACCGCCCCCTTTCCATCTCCATCATGGCTGCCACTGGACTGTCCTTCTGGCTTCTGTCTCAGCTGTCAACCATCTTCATATTCTAGTTTTCTAATTCCAGACTTCCTGGGCGGGGCGGGGTGGGGGGGAGGGCTGGTGTGTGCCCAGATCATCATCACAAGCAGTGTCCACAAGCCATAGGGAGCTGGCAGCCTGAGGTGGTGTCCCCTGAGGCAGCCTCTACAGAAGCGGTCAACAGGGCGAGCAAAAGAGAGCAGAAGAGAGCAGGGCGGGCCCTAATCCATCTAGTACATCTTAAACGATAGACAGATAGGCCAATGAGACAGAATGCAGCTCTTAGAACTAGACCCACATATAAACACAGGAACTTGATATATGGTAAAGGTGGCTCCACAAATCAATGGAGAAGAGATGACTTGTTTAGTAGCTGGTGGTAGGAAAACTAGCTCACGATGTGGAGAAAAATAAAGCAAGATCCCCACCATACACCATATACCAAAGTGGACTTCAGATGGATGAAAGACGTCAACATGAACAGTAAAATATAAAGCTCATAAAGCACATATCTTTGTGACCTTGTGCTTGGAAAAGACTTAACCCCCCAAGAGCACGTGCCGGAGATGAGAAACTGATCTACATCCAAGGATTTCCAGGTTAGTCGGAATACAAAGATGACATTAACAACAGATGACATGTGGGGAGAAGATTTTTGCAACAATGGAAACCAGCAAGAGTCAGGACTATATAAGTAAGGGATCCCTGCAAATCAGTATGGAAAAGTTAAGAAGTTCAATGGAAAAGTAGGCAAAGTGTATTCACCGGGACGGGAGAACCCACCGACTAGGGAGCCCCAGTAGAGAGGTGCTGAAGCTGAATAGAAATCAGGACATTGCAAATGGCACCTGCAGTGACCAACATCTTCACACCCCCACATGCCCACGTGCCCCCACTGCCTGTTTCATGTGATCTCAGAGCGAAGAATGGATTCTGGAGACTCATTTTGCAATTGATTTGGTGGCAGTAAATCCTATCTTTGAACTCCGCTTAAGGGAAATAATATCCCCTACCCCCGGAATTCTGTTCTCCCCCCTAGTAGACCTGTGTTACAAAAATATTGTGTTCGATTATTGCTGCATTTTGAATTTCATCAGAAACGTTGTGGAAATTTGTTTTCTCTCTCGTTAGATAGGTACAAACATGATGTCCTCAATTTTGCCTCTAGGTCTGCAAACTCTAAAATCACTGCGGCCTTTTATAGAAAATGTTTGCCCACCCTGCACTAGTGCTCTGTATCAGAAGCCACAAACGAGAAGGTTAAATCACATGGAATCACTATTTTTGCGGGTCGAAAGTGGTGAAATGTCAGCAATTTCATATGGCTTAGCTCAATAGATGTACAGACAGCAGAAGAGATAAATCTTTACAGCCTAGTGTTGAGTGGTAAAAGAAGGAAAGGAGTAGCATAATACCACATATGTAAGTTTAGAAAGTCAGTAGCAACGGTGAATATTTAACAATACTACATGCATGCGCAGAGCCATTTTAGCAAAGCACTGGAGCTAGAACTCTGACTTTGGGAGAAGGTGACAGAATAAGGGCTAAAGAGGAAAACCCAATGGTAATAACACTTATCGCCACTTATTGGGTGATGCCCGTGTGTCCTGCTCTAAGCAGCATACGTGGATTCATTCATTTGCTCCTCAGAGCACCCAGTGAAGAAGGTGCTATTACTGTTCCATCAGAGATGAGGAAAGGGACTGAATCTGGAATGCAAAGAGACTCCCCTGGGGAGGGGCCCCAACAGGTTGGAGATCTGAAGGTATTTTCCCACTGATTTTCTATGTCTTGGCCTTATCTAACAAATGTAACCAAACCCCCAAACCGAGGCCACGATTTCAGAGTTACCCAGATCTGCCTCGCTCCCTCCGCAAGCCTTCCTGCTCTGGGAGTGAAACTGAACAGAGGGGAGACACTATGAACCTAAACAGCACGAAGCCTCTGGCACCAGCCAGCAGGGATGCCGCCACGGTCTGGGGACCCGGGGCTTCTCCTGACTATTTACGGCTGGCCTCTGAGGGGCAGTGGGGGTGGGGAGGAGGCAGAGGGGGGCTCAGACCTCCTGGAGAGGCCAAGGGGAAGGGTGGCAGGCCGATCCCTACTCCCTGCCCTGCCCCAGCTCACCACCCAGGAATCACCACTGCAGGGGGCCCATGTCAGCCCCCATCCCCTCCTCCTCCTCCTCCTCCTTCAGCTGGAAGGGCTTCACAGGCCACTTCATCCTGACGATGGGCTTCACGTAGTCCTGAAGCCGGTGTCGCTTCATGTGGGTATTTCGACTCTTGATTTTGTCGAACATCCTCTCACACTCTCTGCAGGGGAAAATGCCCTGGCCCTCCATGCTCCCTGGTGGCTCAGGGGTTTGCTTGGGGCCGGCATTTGGGCTGGAGTTGAGAACAGGCTCTCTCCTGTAACTCTTGGTCTTTATCTTGAACTCAGCAGTGGGGTGATGGCTGGGTCTCTCCCGGGGACTACAAGCTCAGAGAGGTTAAGTAATTTGCCCAAAGCCACTCAGCTTGTCAGCATTAGAGCCAGGATCAGACATAGGCAGCTGGGGCTCCCATTTTGGATCAGATCCGAAGTCAGGAAAGCTGGGTGACACTCAAAGGGATGTAGGTGTGCCCAACAGCTCTGGCTCCACCCTCTTACTGCATCCCAGCCTGTTCTGTGCCCAGCAAACCACTGTTATCTCTTTCTCGCTTCTGCACAATTCAGAGCATCCACCTTAGTGGCTGGCCATCCTACAGACAAAGGGCTAAAGGGTTAGGAGGTGTGGACGCCACCCCTATCTTGACTCCACCTTGGGTGATGGGATGTGCCACCCACAGGATGAAATGACCGACCAGATGCTCCCTGAGAAATGGCCGGCTTTGATGTGCTGAGGTAGCAGCTTTGGATCAGACAAGTCTGGCCTCAGATCCTGGCTACCAGTGCAACAGCCTGTGGGACCTCAACAAATCACTTCTGTAAATTGAAGTTAAAGTACCCGCGTCAGAGGGAACAGGGCTTAGCGCAATGCCTGGCGTATCGTAAAGGCTTAATTACTATTATTCCCAAATTCATTGACTTCATTTAGGGGAAGTGACCACTTCCCATTGCATGTTCTTGACAGAAGGTCAGTCAGGAAGAGTAGACCAGAGCCTGTGTCAGCCTGTCTACCTACCAAGTCTGTCTCTCCCTTATCCATCTGTCCCCTTCCTTCCCCTGCTTTAAACCTCATCTTCCTGCTCACTGCCTCCTGACCACCCAGCTCGCACGGACTGGCTGGGTGATGGAAGCAGGTTGGTCATCGGATATTCATGCCCTCCGGCCAGCTCAGCTCCCGTTCTCTCTATGACCCGTCCTCTCCCACCGCGTACCCAGCACCACCTCACCTCTGCCAGGCTCGGGAGTTCACAAGGCTCTGCCTCCTTTGCCTCATTCTCTCCCTCCCCTTCATGGGGATCATGGAATCCCCTGGAATTCACATGCCCATCGGGCCCCCAGGATGTGAGCCACTGAGGCTGAGGCCTGTTGGGGCCCCAACCACGTTGCCCTGAGAACCCAGAAAGAAGCCGTGCTTTCCAGAGGGGTTCATGCGGACCTGAGTGGCTACAGGGGACTTCACCTAAGGTACCCATCCTCCGGATGGCCCTTCAAGCGAAGGCTGGCCTTCCCGCTTTACCTCAGGGAATATGGAGGCCGGCCCAGTGTGGCCTGCCGGGAGTGCCCAGGTTGCATGTGCATGGCCAGCACTTGGCCCCGAGCCATCCGCCTCCCACATCCAGGACCTTCCTGTCACTCCCCAGCCACCTCTGCCTGGAGGGGACCATCTAACACCCACATTTCTACTGCGAAATTCACTCCCCTTCCCGTTTCTCCAGGGAACCCAAGGCTGCCCCCGCCGCCTCTCCTCCGTGGCTCTTATGACTCAGAACAGCTCACGGGGGCTTGGCTAGCTGCGCGCTGGCTCCGGGCAGCCCTCCTGTGGTTAGCGCTGATTTTCCCTGGTTCCGAGAGTGGTGCCTTGTGTTTGGCTCCACTCGTGGGGGCGGGGGAAGATTTGCACACAACATGGGCTCAGCAGGGAGGAGGGACCGGCCTAGAAGGACGGCGGAAAACAGAAATGAGCCTGCTTCTCTTGGGGCTGTAAGTAGGAAGCCGGTGGAATCCCACCCAAGGATTTCACACAAGACCCTCTACAGAGGCTGCATCACATGCTTACAACAAGCACTCCTGTCCTCATGTCACAGTGAGAAACTGGACCAGCAAGGTTAGGTGACATGTAGGGCCGTGTCAGGTCAAGAAGCGGCAGGTCTAAGGGGCACCTGGGTGTTTCACTCCGTTAAGCGTCCGACTTCGGCTCAGGTCATGATCTTACGGTTCATGGGTTCGAGCCCCGCGTCGGGCCTTGTGCTGACAGCTCGGAGTCTGGTGCCTTCTTGGGATTCTGTGTCTCCCTCTCTCTCTGGCCTTCCCCTGCTCACGCTTTCTCTCTCTCCTTCAAAAGTAAATAATCATTAAAAAAAAAATTTTTTAAAAACAGAAGAATAAGTGGCAGGTCTAAGTGAGTCTGAAGTCCATGTGCTTTCCATGAGGCCACCTGCCTTACTAGATTGTCGTGATAATGCCCATCAGGTTCATACCCTGCCTACACTGTTCCCTTTTCACAGGTGGGTGAACTGAGATTCCAAGAGCTCAAGAAACCCCAGGTCATTGAAGTGGGAGCTGGTTCCCGATCCAGGCTTCATTCTGTCCGTTGTACACAGTCCTTTATCATCTGTACCCAAGACTGAGCAACAGAAGCATAAGTGGGGAGGCTCGTCCTGGGAGGCCTGGCTGTCAGAGAGGTCAAGGAGGGCCAAGCGGCAGAAAGTGCTGGAAGCTAGGCAGACTGGACGTGTTAGGCAGGAGGGGCCTATTTAGGGTCTGGCAAGACAAGTGCTGACCTGACGTCTCCCAGTGTCTGCCTGCCCAGCCCAACCCAGGCCCCGCGCTCCCTCCCCGCGCGGTGGGGACACCCAGGCCGCTGAGGTCAGGTCTTTGTTTGAAGGACAGACAATTAATCCCACAAAGTAATCCCCGGAACACTTCGGCAGATTTATGGAGATCGCCTCTGTCCCAGGCTCTCTGCCGTACCATCTTTCATCTCCTAGGCAAAGCGAGCGACTTGTTATGTCGCGGGCCGCATGCCAGTAGGAGTTTCTTTTAGGGGAGCCCTCCAGGTGGACGGAGATAGATCACCCAATAACCCAGGTGGGGAACCCGCGGGGGCACTGGGGGCAGGCGGGGAGGGCAGCAGAGCAGGATCCGCGCTACCTCCTGTCCCCTGGCCCATCGCCGCTCTTCTCCCAACACTGGGGGCCCACTTTCCTGGGGCTCACCTGCCATAGGCCGCAGGGACCCGGGGAGCATCCAGTCCGACCCTTCTGAGTCACAAGTGAGAGAAGCAAGGCCCAGAGCAGTGAGGGAAGGGCCTGTTTCCCAGGCCAGCTCTCTCAGCCCCTCTGACCCACCNATCCTGGTCCTGGAGGTCACGGTAGTCGCTTCTGCTCTATTGGCTTTGCCTTGAGCTTGCTGGGCCGTTTGGGAGCTTGTCCCTCTTTATAACACAGACTTTGGGCTAAGTTGATTACTCACAGATATTTATGAGGTACCTCTCCTGTGCCAGCCTCTAGAGATATAATGTCAAGAAGGCAAATAAAGCTGTTGCCCTCATGGAACTTACAGTTTAGTAAGGAAAGTAGAAAGTGGAAAAGTAAGCCAACCAATCAGTGCATGAGATAATTTTAGAGAGTTGACAGGTCCTTGCAAGAAAATGAAACACTGGTGGGTTGGGGACAGATTGGTGAGTGACTGAGCTGGTACAACTTGGCTGGTGTTGTTGGGGAAAGCCTCCTCGATATGGTGACATTTGAGAGAGGCCTGAGCAACAGTGGGGGAGGCAGCCATGTAGAGCTGAGGGGGAAAAGAGTTCCAGGCAGTGAAAACCGCATGTGCAAAGGCCCTGGGGTAAGAATGAGTTGGGTGTGTCTTAAGAAACAGGAAACCAGAGAGGTTGGACAAGGGTAGGGTATGATGGGGAATAGATGGTTGGGTATAGGAAATTCAGAGAGCTGGACAGGGATGGATCATTTAGGGTCTTACAGACCAGGATGAGGAGGTGAGATTTTATTCCATTTGCACTGGGAAGACATTGCAATGGAGTAACTTGATCTGTGGTCAGGCCTTTAGAAGACCAGAGAAAGGTGGAGCATGGGCTGGAGAGGGTCAAGAGGAGAGAGCAGGGAGGCCAGCTGGAAGGCCACTGGGGTGACAAGGTGAGAGAGAATCTGGAGGACTCATGTCAAAGGATTCTGTCCCTTTGTCCACCCAGCCACTCACAACCCTTCGTCACCACCCTAGCCTCTCTGGCAGCTCAGGACTAAGCTCGGGTTGGGGGGGGGGGTGGTGGAGACAGCCTCACGCCATTCCTCCTGCATACCCTGCCTCATCCACACCCCCAGTTCATCTCACCCCGCCCTCGAGAGCAGGGGGCCAGGCCGTGAGCACCCCAGAAGTGAAGGGAGAGCTTGGGCCCCGGCCCGGAGAGGGCCGGGGACGGCATGGAAGCGTGCAGGACCATCCTCGCCAAGTTGGCACCCCTGTGTTCCACAGGCACCGAGCCTGGTGGGGCTGGCTCCTTCCTGAGGCTCACACCCGGCGCTGGGTAATTAAAGCTATAAGTCACCTTCCGCCAGGGGAGCTGCAGGCTGGGGCTCACAGCTGGCACGGCTCGGGGCTGAGTGCTGGGAGGGGGAGTGGGCAGGACATCTGGGCAGGGGCTGGGGGGCTGCAGATCAGAGCCTGCCCTCCCTTCTGGCTCTGACGGAGGTGGTGTTTGGGCTCTGAGATGCTGCTTGGTGCCAAGGACAGTGGAAGGGGCTTCCTCCACGAAGGACTTCGTTCCTCTTTCCCGTGGGCCCTGGGTCTCAAGCTTGCAAACACTCCAAAAATGCCATCTGTCTGCAACGAGATTCTACTCTCCTCTTCCCCCTCCAGAAAGAAGTCATGTTCACAGAGTTTGGGGTGGGGGCGCCGGAGGGTGCCCATCCCCTTAGCAGCACTGGGATGCTTCCCAGAGAAACTGCTCTCTGCCGAGGGAGTAGGTCTGTGGCCCAGCTCAGCCCTTGTCATTGAGAGGACCCTGGCCACATCGCCCAAGGGCGGCCCTGGGAGAAGGACCCTGACCCCTGACCTGTGGCTCTCTTTCTCAAAACCGCGCATGGTCAGATTCTTTGCGGAGATTTTGGTTGCTGACCCTCCTTGGCCAAAAAAGGCAAGGACGTCTCTCTCTCTTCTGTTTGCTGCTTGCTCAGCAGGAGTTCCTGCCTGTGTGCCCCAAGGGGACGGGAACACTTCGGGCCACCCCTCCCTGTCCAGCCGGGCTCACTCTTCAAGCATGCTGAACACCCACTTGGTGTGGAGCGCTGGACTGGGACCTGGGGACATAATGTGACATGTAGGACTGACAGGCTGCCCCTCACCCCCCACGACCCTGTCCGGGACCCCTGGCCGTCGTCAGAGAAGCAGGGCCCAGATCCCTGGCAAAAGTGAAATAGCACATGTTTAGAAAAATCCAGAAGCTGATACAACACATCCCCTTGCGTTCACCCACCCAGATGACGTTTTGCCCCATTTGTTGCTGATCTTTTTTGCCCTTGCTTTTGTTCTCGGTTAGGAAATGAAACTTTACAAGGTTTCTTTCATTTTTCAGCAATCTCGGAGGCTTGGGCCCTGAGGACTGAGGACAAAGGTTAAAGCCTCTAATCCTATTGTGGCTTCAAAACTGGGGTCCCTGCTTGAATATGGACCGTGTCTCAAGTGACGTTAGGAATCGTTGGTTTTGTTTCATGTGATGATGACAGGTTCAGTGCATGAAAGAAGCCCTTACCAGAGATGCACACGATGTGTAAGAATGAGCTGGATTTGCTGTACTAACTAGAAAATGCTGGGGGGTGAGTTGTATAAATGACTAACAAAATGCTGATGGTGGTTGAATCTGCTGATGGGTACGGAGGGCTTCCGTTGTGCTCGTCTCCGCATCTGAGTATGTTTGAAGTTGTCCACAGTGCAAACTTGTTTCTTTCTAAAAGTGTGGTCCCCACAGCTGCTGGGAGACCCCTACTGGCCTGGGACCCACATCTGACCGTGGCCCCAGTCAGACGCCCAGACTTGAACCAGACTTGACATTGACCTGTCAGACCCAGCTCCGCCTCACATGCTGTGTGATGTGGGCCAGGTTTCTCCCCATTCCCGACCCTCCGTTCCACAGGGGAGATGGAGAAGTTTGAACCTGACAGGCTTTTAAGTGCCCTTCCATTTTCCATCTCTGACACGCCACGCATCTAACTTGAATGCTCAGAGACCCCACTAGAGGGTTAAGTGTGGGAACAGCCCTTTTTACATCTTTAGTTACCTCAGCGGGTTTCCCATACCACCTCTTAAGAGAGCTTGTAGAAAAAAGGCTCTATGGCCAAATAAGTAAGAGAGACATTGTATCACAACATCCTTGCCCTGGCAAATCACAATGCACATTGGTGCATTAAAGGCTCTGACAAGTCCTGCATTGACTCTATCTTTTGAATGTTTCCAATTTTTTTTTTGATCTCACAACTTTTTAAAAGTTGGCTTTTCCTCTGTCCCATGCACCAGAGTTCCCGGACGTACCCTGTAGGAAAACCTGACCTTCTTGTTTTCAGCTTGGGGGCTCTTACCCAAGAGGACAAATGTGCCATATTTTCTTGAGAACATAATGATTTCTGACCCATTTTCAGGAGAACACAAGATTTTTTTTTTATGTTTTCCACACTGATGGGTGGGTTTTATACTGATCTAAGTTGGTAGTTATTTCCCATAGTCTTTCCCTGACCAGAAATATTTGCTTTGATGTTATAATCTGAGTCACTGACCAGATGGCAGAGAATCCTCCAACATTGGGAAGCTATGCCTGGCACAGTCTGGGGCTTTCCTGCTAGGGCCTTCTAGAAGCTGTGTGTCCAGGGAGACATAGGAGAAAGAACACGGACTTTGGCATTAAAGCCTGGGGGTTCACATTTCAGTTCAGCCACTTACCAGCCACAGGACTGGGGACAAATCAGCCTCCCACATCAGTTTACTAATCAGTTGGGGTCTCATGAAGATTAAGCAGCATAGGATACACCAAGTACCAAGTGTCTTTCTTTCTCTAAAAGAATGTATAGCCACAGCTAATATTTATTGAGTACTTGCTGTGTGCTGGCCACTGTGCAGGACTAAATAGAGGCACTACCAGCTTTTGCATTCATACCGGCTCTGTGAGAAAAGTATTTCCCTCTTTTACAGCCAAGGGGGCTAAAGCCCAGAGAGGGTGGTTAACTTGCCCATAGTCACACAGCTTGTGAGCAGTGGTGCTGATATTTTAACCCTGGTCTTAGGCACTACAACATGTGCCCCTTTCAAAAAGATCAGGTCCAGATGAAGACATTAATCCTCTGAATATTAATCCTCCGTGGGCAGGGTGGGTGCTGAATGCACTAGANTGCATCAGCCAGGGCAGTCAGCTCTGTTCTGGACTGTTTTGTATCCTGGGGTTTTTGCAAGATTTTGTCTGATAAAAGGGTTTGCTACCCAAACGAAGACATTTAAAAAACCATTGCCGAAGGAAAACCAGTCTGTTTTAAACAAGGGAGGACCCTGAAGCCCAGAGAGGTTAAGTAACTTGCCTGGGCTCACCAGCTATCCTCCTGAGCGTCAGGCAGATCTCTGTCCTCTCTTCAGGACTCAGAACAGGGGCCAGGCTGAGGGGGGCTTCGCAGCCCCCCAGGGAGCCCCTCAAGGTCAGTCGTCCAGGCCGGCTCTGCCTGCTGGTGGCCAGTTTCTATGAAGATAACTGTGTCTGAGGCTGGCTCCCTGAACCTCGTCCGACCACATCTATTTCTGGGCGGCGGAGCCCTGACGGAGCACAATTTGATTCATAAATTACCCAGCTCAAGGTGTGTGTGATGGGCTCTCCTTCCCAGATTTGAAAGTCATTCACTCCAGCACTTGCAGTACTTGGGGTGGGGGCGGGGGG
>NW_027532406.1:4436429-4454324 GCF_008692635.1 Crocuta crocuta | reverse complement strand
GGATCAGCAGTCATGGAGGGGAGGAGGCGGGGGAGGTGAGAGGACTCAGCACCTCTCGGGGAGCACCGCCGTGAGCCGCCTCGTGCTCGTGGGCTCCCTAAATCCTTCCAGCGACCCCGGGAGGCAAATTCTAGTATTATCTCTGGTTGGCAGGTGAGGAAACTGAGGCTCAGACAGGCGAAGTCACTTGCCCAAAGGCACATGGCTGGAAGTAGGGGGGCTAGGACTCCCACTCAGGGCTCTCTGATGCCAGAGTCCCTCCCGCATGATCACGGTGACAGCAAAGCAAGGACCACGGAGCAAGTGACATTTAGAGGACGAGAAAAATAGGATAGGAAGGGGAGGTTCCGGCCGCCAAGCCTCTTCGTTAGCAGACATGGGTGTGCAGCCACGACTGGTCTGGCACCCCACCCTGTCCCCTTCCTGTAGTCTTTTCTGCCTAACGTCACCCAGTTCCAGGCACCGCTTAGTTCACCTGCCCCTAGACGCTTGCGTCATCATCCTTGAGACCTCCCTGACCTAGGTCCAGTACAATGCTGCTCGTAAAGCATTTTCAGATCCCTTGTCTCGTTGAACCTCCAAATAGCCCTGCAAACAGGACAGATATCCTCACCCGCAATGAGGAAACTGAGGCTCAGAGAGACCCACAAGCCCCCAAGTATGAATCCAGTCTCTTAACCATGTCGAGTCTTCAGTCTCCTTCTGGAGGTGACCAGTCTTCCTCATTAGAATGTGGGCACCCGGGGCGTCACCCATGCCCCCAACCAGTGCTTGATACCTAGAGGCTCAGTGGTGTGGTCGCTGGTCTCTGGGGCCCCCGCTGCCCAAGAAGCCCCTTCGCGTGCACCTGTCTTTCCCCCGTCCCACTGCTGGGTGAGCACAGAGGTGCCGGGGGAGAGGGAGGCGGCCC
This sequence comes from Crocuta crocuta, assembly GCF_008692635.1. Taxonomy (NCBI): domain Eukaryota; kingdom Metazoa; phylum Chordata; class Mammalia; order Carnivora; family Hyaenidae; genus Crocuta; species Crocuta crocuta. Next base: position 4,453,414 of record NW_027532406.1, on the reverse strand, counting down.
ATGGGCTGACAGCGCACAACCCCTCCGTCCTCCATCTCCTTGGGCATCTGATCACTGTTCTCTTTGTTTTCTTAAGTGTCTCCCCTCCTCCCCCACCACACACTCCTGCTCGGGAACAAGGCCTTTCAGATCATCAAATATCACACGCTTCTTATGCGAGGGCTGAGATGGCTTTATCGGAGCCCGTAAATCTCCCAGGGCTCTGACGCCCTCCTGAGTGCCAAGCCTCAGGTGAGTTATGTGGGCCGGGCCCAGCCGTGGGCGGCACAGGCGGCCCCCCGGGAACACAGCCGAGCACCCCGGTGCGGCTCAGCGCCCAGTCTTGGCTGGAGGAGGGGCTCCAGTTGAGGCTAGGAGTGGGTGTTCTGGGTGCACCTGCCGCAGGCCATGGGAGCAGGTGGGTTCCTGGGGCATCTGGAGCCCTCTGCTCTCCTCTCCGTGACCGTCACCAGCCAGCCTCCAAACCCACACAGGAGAGACCACGGTGGCCAGGAGGGACCCGAATCACCCCTTCTAATCCCAGCATGGTCTCTGAGTAACCATGAGTCCTTGAATATGTCACCCCTCTGACCGAGCCTCAGTCTCCACATCTGGTCATTTGGAGAGGAGATAACAGATTCTCAGATAACAGTCTGAGAATCCAGTGAGCTGGCATGCATGAACTGACAGGCCATACACCCTGCCGGTGGGCGGAAGCACATACGTCCCCCATCTCTTGGGGGCGGCCTGGCCTGTGCACTAAGCCTTACAGGGCCCAGAATCAGTCTGTAAATCTCCCAGGGCCCTGACACCCTCCTGAGTGCCAAGCCTCAGGTGAGTTATGTGGGCCGGGCCCAGCCGCGGGCGGCACAGGCGGCCCCCCGGGAACACAGCCGAGCGCCCCGGTGCAGCTCGGCGCCCAGCCTTGGCTGCATGACTTCAGGCAAATCACTTGTCTCTCTGTGCCTTGGTTTCCTCACCTGTAAAACTGGGAGAACGCTAACAGTGGGAACGCTGAGGATGGTGACGCCTTACATGTGGAATTGCCATGAAGCTTAAAGGACAGATACACTCAAAGTGCTTAGAACTTGCCTGGCACATGGTGGGCCCACGACAGATGGCCCTTGTCATTGCTCCTTTTGTCACTACCATCACCCCTTCCATGCCCCCATCACCAGCAGGCCTTCCTGCCTCCAGAAACTCCCCGCAGGACTCAAGTCCAAACTGCTTACCTGGCATTCAAGGCTCCTGCCTCCTGGGGTCAGCTGCTCCTGACACCACTGCATGTGAGCCCTGCTCCTCCTGCTGGTTCCCTCCTATGAAAGGATTACTCTGCCCCCCCCCCAACCCTTGCGCTTCTGCTCTTACTAGACCCCAACAGGAAGGCCTTCTCCCCTCCGTGCTTACCCAGATCTGCCCTCCAAGGCCCAATGAAAGAGCTCCTCCCACACCGGCCCCCATGAGCTGCCCTCATCAGGGCCGTTTTCTCATCTAGACTGAATGCCACTTGGGAGGAGGGACGCCATCCTGCGCTGCTCGGCCCCTCCAGAGCCTTGCAAACCCCTCCAAGCAAATTCCGTTCCTCGCCATGGCTGGTGCACCAGCTACCAAGGCGGGAGACGCCCCGGTCCGCGGGGAGATTAACTTCAGCAGATTGTCTGAACACTAGTCATACAGGTTGAAGAATTCCCCACTAAGGCAGATCCTTTTACCAACCAGCCCACAACTGGCACCAACTTCGAACACACAGACGCATGTCAGCAAACCCTGGGAGTTTTTGTGAGTGCTCAAATATACATAACCTGAAAGCCACCATTGTATTTATTTTTAATGTTCATTTATTTTTGAGAGAGAGCGAGCGAGCGAGAGAGCGCACAAGCAGGGGAGCGGGAGGGGCAAAGAAAGATAGACAGACTCCGAAGCAGACTCCAGGCTCTGAGCTGTCAGCACAGACCCCGCCGCAGGGCTTGAACCCACGAACCGCGAGATCATGACCTGAGAGCCAAAGTCAGACTCCCAACCGACTAAGCTACCCAGGCGCCCCTAAAAGTCACCATTTTAAAGTGTCCAATTAATTCCGTGGCATTAAGAATGTTCACAGTGGTGTACAACCATCGTCTCTGCCTAGAAGTTTGGGGATTATTCTTTAAAGGAACTTGTATTAGCTTTTTTTTTTTTTTTTCTTAACACATGTAATTCAAGTAACTCAAGAAGAAAACATTGACACAATTCTAGGGCAACAGCTCTCACCCAGGAGTGACAGCCACACACGTACCCACTCCCCCTGCTTTCCTGGGGATATTGGGCCATATCTAAAGACATGTTGGTTGTCTCAACTTGGGGATGGGATGTTACTGGTACCCGAGAGGTCAGGGACGCCGCTAAATATCCTGCAGTACCCACATCACTAGTGTCTTATAGAACTATGCTATTTTGTGACTTTTTTAAAAAACAAACATGTCTTGGGGCACCTGGGAGGCTCAGTCGGTTAAGCATCCGACTTCGGCTCAGGTCATGATCTCACAGTTCGTGGGTTCAAACCCCGCGTCAAGCTCTGTGTTGACAGCTCAGAGCCTGGAGCCTGCTTCTGATTCTGTGCCTCCCTCTCTCTCTGCCCCTTCCCCTCTTGCACTCTGTCTCCCTCTCTCTCTCTCTCTCTCAAAAATAAATAAAGATTAAAAATGAACATGTCTTAAACATCCATCTTTCCAAGTCACAGACTTCTCTTCTGCAACATCATTTTTAGTGGCTGACCGAATTTCATATAATAACTTATTTCATTCCTATTCCTGGACATTTAGGTTGTTGCTAATTTTCTTTTTGAAGCCACATCCTGATAGCTGCACACATGCACACATGGGGTGGAAGAGAAAAGGTTGCGCAGGAAATGGGGAGATTCTGATCCCAGCCATAACCCCAGGCGATGTTTTATGAATCCCCATTAAAGTGCCCTCAGAGGCCCGGAGGCTGCCTGCCTGAAGCACCTGTTTTGCAGGGAGCCATTCACTGCTTGCAGTGGGTGACAGGGCCCTCGTTTGAACCCCAGCAACCCTACGTTATAAGTTTTACTGCCCTTGACTACTCAGGTTAATGTTTCATACATCGGAGCTGGTGATTAGCAAATTAATCCGAGTCCACTTTGTGGTCTTATTAGGAGAGGTAATCATTTGTTGGTTTAAGTGAGCTTGATGAAAACCGTCGTTCTGTGAAATGCCCGCAAGGCAAGCCGACTGCCGATCGCACCTCCCTGAGGGGCTGAGGGTTGTCTTTCCCTGACTGGATGGCGGTAACTGATTAGCCGAGACACACTCGGCTCTGGCACACACGCCACTACCGCTAACTGGCTGATCCATCCTCAGAGCCCCGGAGCATCATGGCCTCTGTGACACCTGACGTTACAAGTCATGCCAGCAACGGGCCGCCCAGGTAGCTCAGTCGGTTAAGCATCTGACTTCAGCTCAGATCATGATCTCACGGTTCACAAGTTCGAGTCCCGCATCAGGCTCTGTGCTGACAGCCCAGAGCCTGGGGCCTGCTCCGGATTCTGTGTCTCCCTCTCTCTGCCCCTCCCCTGCTCAATCTCTGTCTCTCTGTCTCTCTCTCTCTGGAAACTAAGTAAACATTAAAAAAAATTTATAAGTCACACCAGTACCGTTCTGCCTCACCTTTTACACCAGCCTCAGCATGGCCCCCGGAAATTCCTGCGTCAGTCCATTCGTTCAAATGACATTTGCTGAGCACCTATGACGTGTCAGCTGGTCATTTGGGAAACCCGGTCCTTCCTCTCCTGGGGCTTATGTTGCAGTGAGAGGAGACAGGCAATAAGCAAACATATAAACGGTGAAGAGAGGTTCAGAAAGTAGAAGTGTCCTGAAGGCAAGAAAACAGGCTAACGGAGTGGAGAGTGAAGGGGTGTGAGGGGCCGGCGCAGGGGCTAGGGAGGGCTCCTCTGAGGAGGTGACGCTGGAGCCCAGGCCCGAATGTGGGTAAGGTGCCCTGCGAGGTCTGCAGAGAGAGGGCCGCAGGGGCTTCAACAGAAGCTGTGGAGAGGAGGCCGGCCTCATTCCCCCCCCACTCCTGCCTCCTCCAGGGCCCTTCAGAGGGGCAGCAAGCTCTCAGCCGTGTCTCCTCCCCTGGTTAGGAGCAGAAGTAACCCACACCGCTGGTGGCCATATGTTGGTCGTGGAGCCGTTGAATGCAGCCCGGCCCACGTGCCCCCCAGGACGCCGGCCCCTTTGTCAGCAGGCAGCTAAGTAACAATTTTTAATTCATAAGACATCTTGCCCAAACCCACGTCTTGGACTGACTCCCGGTTTTCAATATACAGCAATACAGTCAGAGGGGCTGGTGGTGGGCCCGGGGGCCAGGCTGCCCCACTGGGCGCATGGGGCTGTTTCATGGGGTACCCCACCCCCAGCACTGGAGGAGGGGAAATCCATGGCCTGTGAGACGTGAGCTCTTCAGTCTCCTGAGAGCGGGGTTTAACTCTGCTCCACCACTCACTACCTGAGGGCCAGTTATTTTTTAACGGCTCTGTGCCTCAAGCTCCTTAGCTGTAAGATGGGGATGAAGATATCTATTTCATGGGCAGGGGGGATGTGAAAATGTGAAAAAGACCATGCACGTAAAAACAGTGCTCAGTACCAGACCCAGTACCTGTTGGCCATTGTACAGAGAATCACTCACAACTCCTTCTGGGAAAGGTGGGCCACGGTTGGCAATGACCTGGTTTGATTCATTTGTTCAAGAGGCAGGGATGGCAGGGAACGGAGGAATGGGAACCAAAGCGTGCACCTACTATGTGCCAGGCATCGCAATAGGTGATTTATGTACAGGATCACACCTGATCCTCACACAGCCTGGCTAGGGGGGAGCTGTTATCTACACTTTACAGATGAGGAATTTGGCTTAGAGGAATTAGCAGTGTGTGCGGGAGGTCTCACAGCTGGTAAGTGGCAGATCTGCTGCCGGCACCTAGGTCTTTTATCATCCTCTGCACGGTAGGTGGTCTCTTCACTTGGGTGTTGATGTAATAGGCTCCAGGCAGAGACTGGGATGGAAAGAGAGACCCCCAGAGAGAAGGGGCTGCCAATCCCAGCTCTGTCTCTTCCCTGGGAAGGGTTCCTGACCCTGCACCTGAGGAGGGCCGGGTGACCGAGCCCAGAGGCCAGGTGAGGGATCAGCCCCCCACGGGCCTCCTTTCTCCAGGATGGATGTTTGTGCCCAGAAGCCCGACCAGCTCATGAGCGCCCCATAAGCACAGCCTTTTTCTTTTCTTCCCTCCACGGCCCCAGCCCAGGGCCGGGCCTGAAGCATGCCCCCGCCTCATGTGTGCTCACTGACCCTTCCCAGTCGCTGCAGAGTGGGGAGTGAAACTTCAGGCACCCAACAAATATGTAACAAGCATCATGACGTGGGGGACAGAAGTGAGAGACCCTGGTCCTTATCCCCTAGGCCATGCTGAATCTCGCTGTGAGAACTAGGGACACCCCACAGCTCAGGGCAGTGCTGAGGGTGCCAGCCCAGTGCTGGGGCTCAGCAAGTGTGAGGGGGCATAGCCCCCAGGATTGGCTTCCTGAGGCCTATGACCTTGGAAGTGGATCTTATGAACAGGAAGGACCAGGGTGGAAGCCATTGGTTTTCCTTGAACTTAGAGGCCAGGAGGATGGGTTGCTGTTAGCCCAGCGGAGCAGATAAAGCGATTGAAAGTCACGCCTGTGTTCCCACACGCGCCATCAGCCACTCACTAAACTGCTTTCCTCCCAGACCCGGCTTGCTGCGGGTCAAGATGCTACCAGGGAGATAAACAGGGGACAAGAGGTGGCAGTGATGAGGTTTGGCAGGGCCTTGGAGGAGGGGCGCCTGGGGAAGGGGAGAGGCTGCCAGCCTCGGGGGAAATAAGGATGTGGGTGGGTGAGACCCCATGGCCAAAAGAGAGGGCTGCGCCTCCTGCCCCCCACACCTGACCTCCTCCCCTCCCCTTCTTCCATCCAGCTTTCTCCCCCAACCTCCTCCTTTGACCAGATATAAAACACATGGGCCCTTTGTCTGACTCAGCTGCGCCCTCTAGCTGCCATTCTGCCTCTACTGGTTATTTTACTCCCCATGCATCGGCATCGGCACCTGCACCCGCTGTCCCCACATCTGTGCCCCATCTGCCTGCAGTGTCTCACAGTCTGACCTCTCAGGGCATCTGAAGATCCAACCCATGCCTGTGCTGGAATATTCCTTCTCCTTAGCCTCTCTCGGTGCTGCTTGACCCTACTGACCATCTCTTTCTCAGAACTTCCTCCTCTTCTGCCTCTGGGCCCCTGGCGATGTACCATTTCCGGACTACCTCCTGTCTATCTAAATTCTCCTGCTCATCCTCGCTCGAGCCATAGGTCTGCCCTATAGGTAGCCTTGCCAGTGCCCTTTGTGTGTCGCCACCTTGGTGCCGACAGCTCCTGCCTGCACCCTCACCTTCCCACTAGTCCCCACCGTAGGCCCTCCTGACCACCACCCAGGGGACATCTGCATGTGGGCATTCTGCTGCTACGTAAATCTGCCCTGGAGGAATTGATCTAGAGCTTGGGAAATGTACATTATTTTTACCTAGGAGTCTCTCCTGAGAAAAAAAGAGCAACTTTGTTACCACCCATTCTATATAGGAAGATGATCTCTTGTATATCACTGAGCACAGGGCCAGGTATAGAGTGGGCGCCAGTGTAGTGCGGGACCAGTGGCTGCGGGGCAAGGAAGAGAAACGTAAATGTACTTCTACGCCAGCCATTTAGCAGCCATGTGACCTTGGACAAGCTATTAATGTCTCTGAGCCTGCTTCCTCACATGTGACATGGGCTATGTTCTTACTAAGTTATGGTGAGGAGTAAGTAATATGGTTGTACAAACGGCTGAGCCCTGGTGCCTGGCATATGGAACTGCTCAGTAAGTACTAGCTAGTGTTATTAATAAATAGGGCAGAGAAGGCTGGGACTCCCCCCTCGGCAGTCTTTCATGCTTTAGCAGACTCTATTCACATCCCCCCACACCTGCCCCAGCTTTTCTTTTGGGAATCTGAAGAGGTCTTGGTACCTGGGGCTCCTAGAGGACATGGCTGCCCCCAAGAGAACTGGCAGGGTGGTAACGACCTGCTTCTTCTCTTTTGTGAACGCTTTAAGTCACCAGTTCCCAGAACCCTTAGGGCGCTGAGGTGCGGCCCCACTGCATCCCAGAACCACCTCCACCCCCCTCAACCAGGTCTACACACAGGTACCATGGACAGCACCTGTCGACCAAGAGGAAACAGCTGCCCTTCTGCTCCGCAGTGTGGGCTGTGAACAGGTGAAAGGCGTCCCCGGGAAGCCTCCCCTGGCCCCCCAGTCCCCATGGGACTTGGATAAAGAAAGTCTGGGAGACCAGAGGGCTGATGGGGTGGTATCAGCTTCCAGGGTAGCAGAGAAACTTGTTTGTGTGGCTGCCAAGCCCATGGCCCCCGGGGAAGGGAGGATGGTGGGAGAGGAGCTAAGGGAGAGGAGTAAGGAAGTGGTGACCCACCCCGAGGCCAGACCCCTGGTGAGATGCCCCGTGGGCCTTGGCCTTGGCCTCAGGGCTGCCAGCCTGTACACATGAGCTTTTCATTGTGAGGCCCTCCTGGCAAGAGGGCAAGCCTGGCTCAGTGTTCCTGCTGGCAAACAGCTCTAGACACAGGCTTGTGGGATGGGGGTGGGAGTGGAGCGGGGGTTCACAGCGGTGTTATCTTGGGCAAGTACAGGTGGCCAACCCATGTCGAGAACTTCCTCTATGCTAGGCATTGTATCCACTCATTTAATCCTTGCAACAACACTCTGAGGTGGGTACTGTTACTACCCTCAATTTACAGACTAGGAAACCGAGATCATCCAGATATGTTAAGCAACTTGACCAAGGTCACCCAGCTAGTGAACAACAGAGCTGTCTGAGCCCATACAGTCTACCTCCCGAGAGCATAATCTTAACCAGATCTCTATGCCATGTTGCCGTGTTGCTTTCCTTCAGTGGCCTGAGCTCAGCAGGTATTTATTTACACATTCAATAGCAAGATTATATCATCACTGTTGATCTTTGCTGTGAGACTGAAGGCATGGACCTCACCTGCTTTTCTCTGTGGATTCTCCAACACCTTGCACACAGTAGGTGCTCAACATGAACTCGATTGAATAAGTGATCTAATCAATCCATCCATCTTTGAATGAGCCCTGCCCTTGATCTCCACTGCTTGGGGCCCAGGGTTTGCCTCCCGTCTATGCCTGAACCAGCATCCCAGGGAGTCCTGCTATTTCCATGGTGACAGGAGACCATCAGAGCCAGTGGCTCACTCAGATGGCCCTGTCAGCTCCCTGGGTATAACCCTTCCCAGATGCTGGTCCTGGGAGTTAGTGATTCATAGTTGGCAGGAGGCTGAGGTAGATATGGGGGAAAAGGGTGTGTGTGTGTGTGTGTGTGTGTGTGTGTGTGTGTGTTAGGGGACGGTCCCCGAGCTTGAATGTGTACCAATCGGAGAGTATTTGCCTGCTGGTTTGTTGGAGAAGATGCCCGGGTTGGGGGAGGGGATATTTTATGGGCCGGAGACAGATTTCAGGTTGGGGATGGGCAGTGTGGCCATGATTAGGGTAAAGGTGCTCAGTGGGGAGGCCCAACTGAGTACTCCAGGGTTGATAACCCCATTTTTCAAACCGAAAACCAAAGTACATCATTCAACAAGGGCCTTCTGGTTTGTGAATGATTTATAAGAAAAATCTTGCAAAGATAAAAATTGAATCACATTTAGTTAAACATTTGATAGGTTCCTTTATTGGGAAGAATAAATTTATATGGAAATTCGGAATGATGGGATGCTAGCCCTGGTAGCTGGGGAGGTGGGGCCCATGCTGGGTGAGGGGTGGCAATGGGTGGCAAGAGAGTCTGAGGTTTTGCCTCAGGGCAGCCTTTCGGCTCAGCATTAGGGGTTCAGAGGACCCAGCTCCCACCTGCAATGTCCATGCTTCACCCCACCTCAACCCTGATCACCCTGTGATGTGAATACCTGGTGAAAGCTGAATCCTCTGCTAGAATGTGTCCCTGGCACATCATAGGAGCTCAGTCATTGCTGAATGGATTAGTAATGACAAACAGATGAGAGCATGCATCTCCTTGTTTCCCCGGCAGCAGAAGTCCTGGCTAAAGAAAGAGCCCTTACATTCATGCATGTCTGTGCCTCCTCGCAGCCCCGTCCTCCCCACTCCACACACTCAGCTGGGAACGTACCCAGCTCTCTCTATGGCTACAGGAAGAAGCTCTAGACAAGGGGGAGGCTGGAGTGACGTCCAGTCCCTGGCCAGGCCCCACATCAGAGTCCCCAGAGCCTGCAGCCTGAGAGTGGCATGAGACCTGCATGGACTCGGCAGTCATCAGCTGCCTCTCTCTCCCCTGCCTCAGCCAACCCCTGCAGCCGGGAAGATGGCGGAGTGCCTTGCCAACCAGCAGAGGGGTGGCTGAAAACAGTCTCTGTCCCAAAGTCTAAAGTTGGAAGAGGAAATTGTCTGCTCTGTGCTTTCCTTGGTTGATTGAAGAGATGCTAACATGCACAGATCCCTTTAGAGCCGGGCAAGGGGAGAGTAAAGAGATGCGGGAGTTTCTACCTGTGTGTGTTGAAGGCCCGAGGATTAGTTCATGCCTATGGAATCAGTGTCCATCCCTCCCTTCCCCAGTCCTGCCCATCGATGGTCCAGGGCCCAGCTCAAGCCATACTTAGTGAGTACTTTGTCCAGGAACTCTTCCAAGCCTGCATGTATATATTTTTCACACTCATTTAATTGTCATGACCTTCTGAGCTAAATCCATTATTGTCCTCATTTTACAAACGAGGAGACCAAGACACACAGGGGTTAGGGGAGTTGCCCCTGGTCACACAGCTGCTACATGGTGGTACAGGGAATTAATGCCACCTCCTCCATGAAGCTTTCCTTCCTTGAGCCTTCCCCTGTGTGAACAGTCTCTCCCTGCTGTGAACTCAGAGATGCTGATTCTCCTGCATGTCAGAGCCCTGTTACCAGGCTGCAAGTGCCTCAGCAACAGGAATCCAGACAGGCTGACCTTCGCATCCCCCACACCACCACGCATGAGGCGGCCCCAGGACACCTGCCCTGGAGATGGCTGAGTCTATGAAGGAACGGCAGCGTGTGCGCATGTGAATGGACCAGCATGCTGGTCAATGAGGACGAGAGTGGGATTGGGATCTGCCTGCGCAGATTCACAGCCTGGTGGGAAGGGCACCAGGACAAGTGTGGGGGCCCCAGCAGGCTGGGGGCAGTGATCCTTTGGGAGCCACGCTTGCCTCTGGGTGGCCAGCACTGGCCAGGCTCCTGGAGGGACAGTCATGAAAGTCCCTCCTCTTCAGGCTGGCCGGGAAGACCGCATGAACACACAGGGAGCAGTGGGAGAGCGAATAAAACAGTGGCGACTGCCCGTGAGCACGGAGGGTCAGCCAGAGAAGCAGGGCCACCTTCCTGGAGGAGGAGGAGGGGTGGCCCTGTGTGGGAGGATAGGATGTGCAGCCGAGTGAGAAAGGTAGACATGGAGACAAGAGGAGGCAGGAATGAACATGTTGATTTGGGGAACTTGAGGAGGCCCCTGGGTGGGGGACATGGGTTCCTGTAGGGAGAAGCATAAAATGAAGTCAGTGGGGAAGAGAGGGGTGGACACAGAGGCCTCAGTCTGCACCAGTGTGTGATTTTTGCCAGTACTTTAAATATGTACTTCAAGGTGTTTTTATGTTTATTTATTTATTTTGAGAGGGGGGTAGGGAGCACGTGAGTATGAGGCAGGAGGGGCAGAGAGAGAGAGAATCCCAAGCAAGCTCAGCACAGAGCCCAGTGCAGGGCTCGAACTCATAAGACCATGAGATCATGAACTGAGCTCAAATGAAGAGTCGGACACGTCACCAACTGAGCCCCCCAGGTGCCCCTGTACTTCAAGTTTTAATAATTATTTAAATGCTTACTCTTAAAATCGAATTAGGTTTTTGACCCATATTTATTGTGGAAGGGAATTAATTGTACCACCACTATGTAGAAAATCAGACTAGGATAGAATGGACTAGAATAGAAAATGAGCGTGAAAGGGGCGCCTGGGTGGCTTAGTCGGTTAAGCATCTGACTCGCTTAGGTCATGATCTCACGGTTTGTGGGTTCGAGCCCCACGTCGGGCTCTGTGCTGACTGCCAGCTCAGAGCCTGGAGCCTATTTCGGAGTCTGTATCTCCCTCTCTCTCTGACCCTCCCCTGCTCACGCTGTCTCTCTCTCTGTCTCTCTCTCTCTCCTAGAAAGAAATAAAAATAAAAATAAAAAAAAGAAAATGAGCGTGAAAATAATCAACAAAACTGAGCTTCTGCTTCAGTCCGCTTGGGCTCTATCACAAAATAAGATAGGGGCCAGTGGCTTATGAACAACACGTATTTCTCCTCTGGAGGCTGGGAAATCCAGGATCAGAGTGCCGGCCTGGCCAGAGGAGGGCCCCCTTCCTGGTTCTAGACAGCGCTTCCTCACTCTGTCCTCAAACAGTGGAAGGGACGTGGGGTCCCTTGGGGTCTCTTTTATAAGAGACTCATCCCACTCATGGAGGCTCCACTTCACCTCACAGGCACCTCCCAAAGGCCCACCTACTCAGATGGTTGTGTTAGGGCTTTGGATGTCACCATATGCATTCTGGGGGTGGGGGAGGGGGAGGCATTCAGACCCTAGCGGTGGCTGGGTCCTGGCTGAGTCCTGCTCCCTTTGGAAGGCTCCCAGCCTGAAGCCTGCTCTCTCTGTTAAAAAGGAAAACAAGCAAGCATTAGATGCGAGAGACAAATTAGCATCTCTTGACTCCGTCAAAGAGATGGAAGAAGACTAAAGAACAAGAAATCATCTCTCTGTGGATCACAGCCATCTATGCCTGGGCTGTGCATTCCAGAACATTAGCTATTACTCCTTGAGCCAGCGTCCATGTTAAGTTACGGGTTTGTCCTTAATATGCGCAGAGAGGAGCCCTCTCCGCAGCCCGTGTCCCCCTGCCCCGGGCCCGGGGCATACTGGAATGTTGCTCTCTCCTTGCAGGGAATACCAACAGCATCTTCGCCCTGGACTACATCAGTGGAGCGCTGACCTTGAACGGCCTGCTGGACCGGGAGAACCCCCTGTACAGCCATGGCTTCATCCTGACGGTGAAGGTAAGAGCCAGGTGGTGGGCACCTGCAGCCCGTGTGGAGGGCTGCCCACACTGTGGTGCCAGCCTACAGCTGTGCCGCCTGGTGAGGCTCCTGGAGGGCGGCGCTCCTGGCCTCCTGCCCGGCAGGACTCCCGGGCCTCGCGCCCAGGGCCACTGTCAGGAACCGACAACGCGGACCAAGCAGAGGCCACATTGGGGGCCTTGCTGGGCGCCTCACAGCTGTTGCCAAAAATCACATAGGATTGGGACTTTTATCTCCACTTTAGGAGTGAGGGGGCACATAGTAGGTGCTCATCCATGGTCCTTTCTTGTACTGGTGATTCCCTATTCTCCATTGCAGCCACCTCAAATTCTTACATTGATCCCGTTTCTGGGGTGTGTCCCATTTCTAGCTCCGCTGGGGCTATCCCCTGGTTAGAAGCAGCAGTACCGAGAGGGGAGAGGTAGAAAGTGCCAGATGCTTCTCCTAGAGGTGTGGTGGAGTCACAGCCCCCAGCTCCTGTAGCCCTCTGCCACCCAGGGCCGGTTTTAATTGAAATCTGTGCTTTGCAGAGCCATTGCCTGGGAAACTGATGTAGGGTGTGGACCCGCCTGGGCCACAGGGCTCCTCCCCAGCCCTGCCCATCCGGTTGAGGCAGGGGAGGGCACAAGCACTGAGGAGAGGGGCTTGGGGAAGGAGGCCCTTCTGTCCTGAGGAGAGTAAGGCAGCCCAGCCTGGCCCTTGATTGCTCTCCTTGACCTTGGGAGGGCTGCAGCAGCGACAGGTTGACTAGCCCTCCCTGGCCATCCGGCTCCTCTGTCTCCACCCAGTGTGCACATGTGGGCCAGTGGGGGGAGGTGGGCTAACACCGCCTTTCCCCCCACCCCGCGTCAAGCCTCTGGCCAAAGATACTTAGTCCTGGGCCTCCCGCCCAGAGATTTGGGTCCAGAAGACAGGAGCGGAAACTGGAAATGGGTATTTGGGAGCCAGGGGTCTGCTCCAGAGAACAGGCATCCAGGGATTTGAGACCATCTTTCCTGACCCCAACCCAGACCCTCATGGCACCTAGCACAGCGTATGGGCCATACCAGATGCCAAATTAAGTCTTGATTACCTGCTAGCACAAAAATGCTTGGCCTCGGTTTTATCATCTGCCAAATTGAGTAGTCTCCCTTTGCCCCTCGATGAGCCCCAAAATCTGTCTTGTCATCACCATGCCACCTCGTCCCCTTGGTTCTGGAAGCTTCTTGCCTCAGTTTGCCACTTACTCTGACGGTGTGTCCTTATACAAGTTACTTAACCTCTCTGAGCCTCGGTTTTCCTCAATGGTAAAATGGGGGTGCTAACGACAGAATCTTCCTCCTGGGGTTGTGGTGAGGGGAAGGGATAATTCACATAAAGGATGGGAGGTAGCACTGACAAAGCCTTTGTAAACGATGATGTTGGGATTATGGCCACTTTCATGTCTAGGATGTTTGTCCTGTACCTACAGGGCACAGAGCTGAATGATGACCGCACCCCGTCCGATGCCACAGTCACCACAACCTTCAACATCCTGGTTATTGACATCAATGACAATGCCCCAGAGTTCAACAGCTCTGAATACAGCGTGGCCATCACCGAGCTAGCGCAGGTCGGCTTTGCCCTGCCCCTCTTCATCCAGGTGGTGGACAAGGATGAGGTGAGTCCCAGAAGGCTTTGCAACCCTGGGAGGGGTGCCAGGTATTTCTAGGCTTCCAAGTCCCTAGCTAAAAAAAAAAAAAAAAAAATAGAAACAAACATTTCTCCCTCCTTCCCAGCAAAACTCCGCGTCTCTAACCTGCGACCTACCCCCCACCTCTGCAAAGGCTATTTGAGCACCCACTTCCAATGTGTCGTTCTTCATTTAGTCGTTTATTTAGTAACGTATTTTGAAATAATATGCCCATCTTACTAATCTAGTATGCGCCTTATAAAACATACACCGAAAAATCGAAATTTTTAAAGTTGGAGACTCTTGGGTGAAATATGTCCTTGGAAAAAAGTCTGATTTCTGCTTTTGGTAGTAATGACTCCTCCTTTTTCCGTGTGAGGAGCATGAGTGCTTTCAAGGGGACCCCAGGCCACAGGAGACCAGAGATCCAGGAAGCCTGCAGGCGTGGCCGGACCTGCCTGGCTGAGGCATCGTAAGAGAAAGGGACGTGGGCTGCGAGTGGGGGAGAGCTTGGGAAGGACAGGAGGAGGGGGACTTCGGGATGGGGCCCGTGCCCCTCCAGGCCTGGATGGGACAGGCTTCCGAGCTGCTGGGGACCCTCTCAGTCTGCCTCCTCCCTGCCCCTCTCAAGCACCAGGTCGCCCCTGCCTGTCAGCAGCCACAATCGTTAATAGCACTTCTATTTATTACCGCTGCTCCCTGGCCCATTCTGCTCAGGAATTCCATTAGGTTTTCCAGCCTGAGGGGCTTCTCTGCAATTACTCCTCACAATGCGGGGCTCCCGCCCTGGCCTTGCTCCGGGCCTGGCTTCCTGCTTGCTCCTTCTGCCCCTCTCCACTCTCCCTGCCCAGCACTCCTGCCCAGGGGCCCCTCCTCCCACCACCCACCACTCTTCTGTCAGCTTCTCTCCAGTGGACAGGGTCCCCCTCCTGCCCTAACCCCACTCCTCATCCCGGCAGCGGCCCCGCCCCCATTCCCGCCCTCATCCCTGCCCCACCAAGGACCTGGCCATGAAGATGTCAGTCCCTGTGTGTGTGTGTGTGTGTGTGTGTGTATACGTACGTATGTGCACGCACCACATCTTCCATCTCTTGCTAGGTCATCCCATACCTAGTAACAAAAGTATGTACTGGGCACCTACTGTTTATAAGGAACTATATTTGGTCCCTTGAGGGAGTGTAGCCCATGGTCACTGTCCTAAAGGGCCAAGTGTGTTTATACAAGTGTAGTATGTAATTTTTAAAACATGTGCAAAAATATCAAAAGTTTCAAAGGAGGAGATAAGCAGGTATAAAAACAAGTCCAACATTTTCTCACGCCCCGATGGGTCATCTTTTATTCCCCCGGAGGGCAGCGCCCCCTTTAGACACCGCTGTGTGAGGGAGAGCCTCAGGAAAAGTCCCATCTCTGGTTTCAGGCTGTCACTAATGTCCAAGGGAAAAGAGACACTGGTACCAGCGTGCGGGCCAGTGACAGCGGGCAGCGAGGGCTTCAGAGCTCAACTGAGGAAGGGGGAAGAAGGGACCAGAGGACTCACAAAGGCTCTGTGGTAAAAGGGGACCAGGGCTGAGCCTTGGGACACAAATCAGCCAGGAGGGCTGGTGGGTGGGCAGTGGCCCACAGAGAGGCCCAAAGGAAGGAACCTGCATGAGGGTTTGTGTAGTGGGCTGGTGGAATGGTGGGCCAGGACACAAGTTTTTTTTAGAGCCTTGAATGCCAAGCCAAGGAACTGGGGTTTAATTCTGGAGGCAATCCAGAGAGGAGGCAGCTTGTGTAGTAGTTCACGGCCCAAGCTCTGGAGACAGACGGGGCCTATGTTCAAGTCCGGCCTTGCCATTTGCTATCTCTGTGACCTTGGGTGAGTCACTGCCCTTTCTAAATGTCACTTTGCTCATCTGTGTGAAAATGTATCTGTCTCTATCACAGTAACAATTAACCCTGAAACAGGGCTGTTTCTCCCCCAGAGACTTATTACTACCCGTCGGCACAGGTGGGCAGGGAGACCCCGCTCTGCGTCATCGCTCAGGTGCACACTCTGCAGTCACATGGGTCACTGAGGGAGGGAGGGGACAGCTAGGGGAGGAAGCACCACCTCTTCTGGGCATCATCCTGTGACTTCTGCCCATGACTTCTGCCCAGTACGGGGAATGGGCCCCACCTCACTGCCAGAGGGCTGGGGAACTGGGAAAACTGCTACACGTTTGTGTCTGCCACAGAGAATGCCAGCAAGGGACAGAGATAGGAGATCAGTCCATTAGTCTGTAGGACTTAGCCCAGTACCTGCCGCACACCCACATGTCAACCAGATGGGTCCAGGGAGCATTGCCACCAGCAAGGCCAGAAACCCCAGGGCCCTTGCACCATGCAAGGGATTTCAAGGTCACCTTGGCCCCTGGGGCTTAGCTGAACCCTGCTTTGCCGGAAGCCCTCTCCCAATCTGCAGTAGTGCTGCAGGGGGTGTGGCCTCTGGTGGCCACTCCCCACCTAGGCACGTGCAGCAGCATGCCCACTGTGGACAGGGTGCCCAGCACTCGCAGGGACCTTTGTGCGCCTTGCCCCAGGGAACTGACCAGTGTCTGACAGCAAAGGGTGGGCCTCCCCTCTCCAGGACCCCACCTCTCCAGGGCACAGTGAGGTACAGAGAGAGAACCATCGAGGACGAAGGGCAGCCCAGGAGCCCCAACTCCCCGCCCTATGGTCTTCTGGGTCACTGTCCAGCCTCCCCGGGAGAGCTACACCCAGACCATCCCAGACATGGTCCTGGACCGATTCCTAAATAAGAGGGGAGAATAAATTGCTTTCTAAATCGCCCTGCTCTTTTGTATTGCCCATCTCTTCTCCACTCTCCAGAATTCTGGAAGGATCCAGGTCTGGATGGGGTAAATACTCCTGAGGCCCACTCTTGGGTGCTGAGGGTCGGGCCCCAGGTTCCCAGGGCGGAGCATTTAGCCACGTTGCCAACAAGGAGCAGAAGACAGCAGCCACTGGCATTTGAGGACTGCCCAAAGTCCAGAATCTGGGGGAAATCAGGGAACCTCAAAGAGAAATCAGGCATCTTTTATAAAAGGGATTTTTAAAAAGGTGTCATTTCTTCTAGTTCTCTTCTGGGGAGAGGAGGGGGAGGGGCAG
>NW_027532406.1:4426755-4436390 GCF_008692635.1 Crocuta crocuta | reverse complement strand
TCTTCGGGGGAGGGGAGGGGTGGGGGCAGAATACATCTGTTGGGATTTGTGCCCAGGGTGAAGGTGCCTGGATTTGCTGGGGTGGCAGAAAAAATGTGTTCATCGATCAGACTTGGAGGAGGGAGAGGAGAGGTGAAACCCCTTTGTCAGAGAGTCTAAACAACCACGTGATTCTTCCTCGCACCCAGCCTCATCGTGGTTTTGTAGTTGTTAGTGTGATCATCTCAGTACTGTCTGTCGCCCCGATTGGACGTAATCATTCACAGGCAGGGCGGGTCTGCTTTTGCTCAGCAGTATAACCCAGCACTGGGAGGCACTGCAGATATATGTACTGGTTCAATTAAAGCATGATTAGATGATAAAAGTAACAGTGAGGTGGCTTTATCCAAAGTAGATCATCAGTCAAGTGCCTCTATGCTAAAACCCAATTCCTGCTGAGTTTCTGTAAGATGGTGACCTTGAAGGTCCACTGTGGGGGCAGTTGAGGGTGCTGATGGAAAACAGAAAGGGAAGGAGGAAGCAGGTTAACCTCTCAGTTAGTACTTTGTGGCAGTCCTTCCGAAAAAAGTATGCTAATCTAATTTACAAAGACTAGATAATGCCAGCCATCCCCTCCAGATGGAAGATTCTGCTCCATTTCTTGCTGAATCTCAGGGTCTGCAGGAAAATTCAAGACCACAAAGGTGCTTGAAAGAAGCCCTTTCAGTCTCCCAAGGACTCCATTCTCATTGTCAAGTCCCACTGAGCAATTTCGTCTCTTTTGCCCAGCTATAGACCACTCACAGAAGCCAGAGAAGGAAGGGATAGGATGGGCTGAAACCCCTAAAGACCCGTTCAGCACTGCATGACAGTTGAGATGCAAATAGATGGTTGTGATGCAAATCACAAAAAAAAAAAACCTCTCAAGGCAAAGGCCCCAGGAGTCAGCCTTGGTGTGGAGCTCATCTCTGAGTTTCAAATTAAAGGCTCTGGCAGCCTGTTCCCCTGCTCCTGGCTACTGGGTGGTCTCTTGCGTCTTCCTCAGTGTTCTGGAAACCCACAGAAAATTAGCAGCACACTCACCCACTTGGATTCCTACCGTATCCTCACCCACCCCCTTGGCCACCACATGTTCTTTGTGTTTTCTCCAGTTTGGTCAATGTTTCCTCTCCTGATCAAGCCTGCAGCCCTCCCCACCCTGTCCTGGCCACCGCTGACCTAGCCTGCCATGTTTTCCCATCTGCACGGGGCGAGGTTATTTGGATGGTTGGAATTTTCTGTTCTGTTCTAAATTTCACTCTTCTCCTTAGAAGCAAGTAGATTCTCGGCGTTCTGTGCTCTGTGTCCTGCCTCTGCGGAGTGGCAGTGAGTGTAGGAGATCATCTGCGCTTCTGGCTGCCTTACAGATTCCAGCAAAGGGCTTTGTTCCTAAGTACCGTTTGGCCTTGGGCATGACCCATTCCAGCGGATTTGGGATAGCCAAAAATTGCTAGTACCTCTCACCTTCCCTGTACCTTTCTTCTCGGGAGTTGGAAGCCTTTGATCCACTTCATTTCTGTCTCGTGTCTGACCCCAGCTTCTCAGAACATGTTTCCTGCTGTCCTTAAGACATTTTTGCAGGGGAGTGGGGTTGGAGTGGGGATCAGGACACTAGAGTCCCCCAGAGAGGCCTCTACTGCCTGGTTCTGGCTGTTCGTGGGGACTGGAATCATCTCAGACTGGCCTTCAGACTCTATTAATTGGCCGGCCTCCTGACCTTCCCGAGGGCCTTGGCTGAAATTTACTTAGATGAAGAATTATATATTCATTCACTCAACAAACATCACTGTGCACCTACTATGTGCCCGCCACTGGGGAGTTAGTGCTAAAGATTTCTATTTCATCCCAATGGGGAAACCAGAGGAGTAAGCAGCAACGTCATTGTAGGTGGAAACGAATGTCAAGAAGTCAATAAACAGGGTAAGTGATGGGGCGCAGGAGGGGGCTATTTTTGACTCTGTGGTTCCAGAAGGCCTTCCAGAGAGGTGCTGTTAAGAACCTAGGTTAAGGGGGTATAGAGGAGGCAGCCCCACAGAGCTGCAGAGGGAGAACATTCTGGCGGCGGGTGTTCCGCTGCAAGGGCAGAGGTCCTCGGAAAGTCTGGGCGTTTTCCACGTGCAGAAACAAGACTGCCAGGGGGCACTAGAGAGATTGTAGGAGGCGAGGGTGCAGCACCGGCAAGAGCCAAGCCAAAGGAAGGCGTTTTTCTGTTCCTGGGAGCCCAGTGGGGAGCCAGGGGGCTGACATGCCCTGAGTCACCTTTCTTAAGGACCCCTCTGATGNTCGAACCCACGAACCGCGAGATCATGACCTAAGCGAAAGTCGGACGCTTAGCCGACTAAGCCACCCAGGCGCCCCCCTGAGTCACCTTTCTTAAGGACCCCTCTGATAGCTGTGTTGGAGATGGGCTCTCGGGGGCCAGGGGTAGAAGCAGGGAGATGTAGCAACGTGGAACCCCTTCCCCCAGCCTCCTGGACCCAGCGTGTCCTTTCTTTCCACCATCTAACTGGAGGCTCTCTTGCAGCTTGGCTGTTTTACTCTTAGGGTGGCAAGAAGCCAGAGAACCCCAGGCCCCTTATTATGAAACCTGAAAAGTCCAACAGAACTTCAGGACTTCAGGACTCTGCCCAGGAGGATGGTGTGAGTGGCCACCTTTGGCCCTTGTGACAGAGGCTCTCCCAAGTTAAAATCCCAGGATCCAGACCCCTGGCCATGGCATTCTGCTACCAGAACCCTGCCCCAACTGCCCGGGGAAGGTGGTGGAGAAAACCCTAAAGCCAAGCCCTGCCCCAACTCTGTTCCTCACTCACAGTGACTCCATGCACGGCATGTCCCCACGCCATGCCTCGGTGTCCATCTCTGGAAAACCGTGGGCTGGGCCGGTCAGTCTCCATTGAGACTATCACCGTTTGGTCCAAGGGGACCTCGGCCTCACCCCCACTCCCAACGTGCCCGTGCGCTTGTTTATCTGGTATTACCTGGAGCCTCCTTCCTCTGGTGAGGGAGAGAGAGGCAGCTGGGCTGGTGAAAAGTAAGGGCTTTGAAGCCAGGCTGCCTCGGTTCAAATCCTGCTCTGCTACCTTTGATCTGTGTAACCTGAGAGGACTTAACTTACCCTCCGTGCACAATGGCGAGAACAATAGCACCTACCTCACAAAGCTGCTGTGCAGATTCAGTGAGTTAATATGTGTATTTGAAACAGGGCCTGGCCCATAAAAAGCACTTTTATTATCCCAACCCTGAGAGAGATGGGTATATTATTGTGTGTCCTCAGAGAGGAGGGGATCGAGGCTCAGAGAGGTTAAGGGGCTTCCCCAAGATCACACAGCCAGCGGGCCACAGAACTTGGCCTTGAACTCTCTAGCATGTGATTCTTGCATGCACTGGGGAGCCCCCCTGTTCTCAGAGGTTTAGTCCCACCCAAGCATGTGGGTCCTCCACCTCTAGCAGGGCTGGTGAGGGAAAGTGAGGGAGGAAGTAAGGCCGGGGGGCGGGGGGTTGGGGGGGCATCTGCTCTGCAGAGGTGAACGGGGACACATCTGGCAGGAGCTAATTCCTATTTCAGGCAGGAGATGACACGATTCATTTGTTTGAGGGGCATAGGGAAAAAAAATGAGAGAATTATCTACCTCCCCAAGGAGAAAACATCACCAAATAAATAAATAAAAGCAAGCAAATGATAGGGGAAAAAAGCCGTATTCCGAAATACTGGGTTTACTTGTAGGGATGGAGTGAGGAGGGGGGCAGTGAGAAGGGGAGATTGTTCTTGTCCTGCTAATCTTGGCCTTTATTTTTATCCATCATCCTCATTTTCCATTCCACATGTGTTCCAGCCCTGTCAGGGAGCCCAGCCCGCAACCTTGTATTTATTTAAATTTATTTTCGCGTGTGTTCTTATTCAGCAGTCTGTCCAGCGCGCATTTCTCTGGCCCCTCTCCCCACACAGCTCTGCGAGGTTGTGGCGGGAGGCTCTGGGGGACCTCTGCCAGGCTTCCTTTCAGTCCAGAGGTTCCTGACCCAAAAGTGGGGGTCCACTGATGCCCTAAGGCATCTATGACCCTGGATGGAGAAAACCCTGTTTCTTTGTTTTCACTAAACTATAAGTGATCTTTAGCACTCCCTTTAATTATGAAAATAGAAACAAGGGGCACCTGGGTGGCGCAGTCAGTTGAGTGTCCGACTCTTAGTTTCAGCTCAGGTCGTGATCTCACGGTTCATGAGTTCGAGCCCCACATCGGGCTCTGCACTAATGGGCCAGAGCCTGCTTGGGATTCTGTCTCTCCTTCTCTCTGTCCCTCCCCCACTTATGCTTGCTCTCTCTCTCTCTAGCTCTCTCTCTCTCTCTCTCTCTCTCTCTCTCAGTCTCTCTCTCAAACATAAATAAATAAACTTAAAAAAGATTTTTAAAAGAAACAACAGTATTGGTAGTAGCTGGGACTTTAACCCCAAGAGAAATCTCAGACATTTTCATATCACATTTCAGGCATCATAAGGATCTTAATGTATCACTTACAGTTACCACTACTTTAAAATTACAGCATATGTGACCCCCTGCCAAATCGTATTGTTTACGGCATTAAGAAGCACATAATTCTTCTTTAACACCCTTTTAAAATACCTGGGAACTGTATCTCAAAATAGCAAGTTGACTTTGTGGTCCCGTGTATTTTTTTTTTTTTTTGGAATTAAAAATGTTATTCTAGGGAGGGAGTCCCTGGGCTTCAGGAGACTGTCAGAGGGGTCCTCAATACACACACACATGCACGCATACACGCACGCACACACGCGCGCATGCGCAATGAAAAACCCTCCTTAATCCCTATGCTCATGAATAATACCTTTTAGCCCAGCTCCCTCCTTGGGCTTATGCTGTAAAGCTGACATTCTGCTAGTTCTCAGAGCAGGTGCCCTGAGCCACACATCCATTTGGATGAGTAGGAGCAGGGAGGCTCTGTGTCCCACATTCAGCCGAGGGTCCGTTTTCCAGCTGCAGATACCCTAGGCCACTGTTCAGCTGGCCCCACATATCTATCTACCAGGATCTGCTTTGCAGTAGAAACACAGGAAATACACATCACTTGCCCTAAACCCTCCCTACCTGCTGATGTGACCCAGAGCATGGACCTCCATTTTCCTATTTTCCAAAGCAATTTCAACGAGAAACCAAACTCTAGAAGCAGTGAAGAGACAGGGAAGAGAGGGAGGGGCAGGCTGCCAGCGTCCATGCAAGCAGACGGAAGTTTTTATACTTTCTGTGGGTGTTTGACTCTCCAGTTATCCAGACCCTTTTTTCCCCTCTATTAAGGAGATAAGGGGGCGGGGGGGATCTGGCTGGAAATCACCCACCTCCAACTGAATCCCCTGGGTGGTATAAAAGAAGTAGATAGAATGACTCCAACATTCTGGACCTCTCACCCAGCTTATGATTTCATCAGTGGAGCAAAGCTAAAGGGAGGTAGGGAGGGAGGGCTCTGGTCCATGAAGCAACCAAGATGAGGTACATACATACAGGTCAGCGCTGCCCTTCCCCCAGTCCTCCAGTCCCCAGTCCCCAGGCCATGGTGCCCATCCTGACTTCTCCTATGTCTAAAAGGTTCTCTGGTGCTTTGGTTGCAGAGCAGGGTTAAGCATCCACCCAAAGCAATGTCCACACAGCCGGTACCTAGAATCCGTGCTGCCTGGGTGAGTGTCACTCTGCACCTTCGTTTGCCTGGCAGTGGGCAGGGGACTGTTTGCAAGACCTCTGCTGTGTCGCAGCTTCAGCTCACGTTTCTAGGGTTCTTCTCCCAAGATTTAAATTCTCCAGGAAAATATCTGTTGACTTCAAAGCAAAGCCATTCTGGAAGGGAAGCCAGGGGGAGCGGGACGGCCCCATCTGCTCTTTTTCCTATTAATTTCTCCCCAGTTGCCTTCACTGAGGCTCGTATTATGACAATGGTGATTATTAGGATTTTTCTGTGCATGGCTGCATCCTGTGGTGTGAATCCTCCCAGCATGCTGAGCTCCAGCCTCCCTGAGGACCAGAGGGTGTCCTCGGTGTGATTCTGACACCTCCTAATTTAGTCTCATCCATAAATCTAATTAGCGTGCTATTTACACCAGGCCCAGGAGCCCTGGTGGGGGTGTGAAGCAGCCAGCCCCTTCCCTCACCTCTCCCCTTCCCGGTGCCTGCTCCCCAGCCAGGCCCAGTCCCCTCCAACAGCTAGAGGTGGGCTTTCATCTCAGATTGGGGGGGTGGGACTGCACCCCTTTCACCCACCTCCTGGCAGCTGTCCCCTTCTCCACGCCCACTGCACCCCACACTCACGATGGGAAGTCATGGGAGTCATTTTGTCTGTGATGTCATGCTCCCTAAATGCAGAGGCTGGTCTTCCTGAGCACCCTACGGGGATCAGAAGCAGA
The DNA here is from genome assembly GCF_008692635.1 of Crocuta crocuta. Lineage (NCBI taxonomy): Eukaryota > Metazoa > Chordata > Mammalia > Carnivora > Hyaenidae > Crocuta > Crocuta crocuta. The sequence continues at coordinate 4,429,970 of NW_027532406.1, read as the reverse complement.
ACACACTCCGTCCTCCATCCTCTTCCTCTTCATTACCTCCTGGCTGCTTCCTGCCCACTCTGGCGCCCCTTTGACCGTGGACACCTGTTTTCTTCCTCCCACACTCCCCCACCTGCCCCATTTGCTACCCCCATCATGCCCCTGACAGCAGTAGATGGCGTGTCTTGTTTGTCCCCCTTTCTCAGGAGCAGGGGTAAACACAACCAGCCGGGAGCCGTCCCTGCGTGTCTCACCCCATCACTGTGCTGATGGATTGGGGACCAGGGACCGCAGAGCCCTACTGGGCAGCAGTGGTGACGGTGGGCCACCAAGCAGGGCAGGAGCCTGGTCCCCAAAGCTGGCAGCCAGCTCTGCTTGCCTGGGCTCCTGCTGACTCCCTGAAAGAGGAGAATGGTGCAGGGGCAGCTGGGGTGGGGGAGGAGGAATTTCGTGGCTCTATTGTCACTCTACCCAGGAAGGCCCAGGGTAGGTGCTCCCTCCTTCTCGCCCTCTAAGGAATTGGGAGTGGGAAGAAATTCCCAGCATCCAGGTCGCCATACATTTCTATCCCAGGCGAAAAGGTGCAGCTGTTTCTCTCCTTGGTCCTGACATGTGCCCAGTCTAGTGTCAACGGGCAGGTGGTATCTCTGCTTCTCTCCCTTGGGCAAAACTGGCCTCGGAGGAAACCTTCCGCTAAGGTCAGAGCCATGCAAAAGATACACCACAGCGGCCGCTGGAGGGCAGGGTGGCGCGCACCCAGAGGCCTGGGGCAGGGAAGAGTAAGGGACGCCCTAGAAGAATGCTTGCATTGAGCGGGGAGGTGGGTGGGGACAAGCACTTGCTGAGCACCTGCTGCATGCCAGATGCCGTTCTAGGTACTGTTCGCAAGTGAACACAGCAGCCGAAGTCCAACCCTCAGGCAGCCTACGTCTGGCTGTGGAAGATTAAAGAAACCAGTAAATTCACGCACATGGCAAAAAGAGCCATGGAGAAAGACAAAGCAGGGTGAAGGGTTTAAGGGAGTCCTGCGGGGACGGAGGCCTCTCTGATGAGGTGACATTTAGGAAAGATCTCAGTGAAGAGAGGGTGAGTCACAGGGGTACTTGGAGGAAGGGCATTCCAGACACAGGGCTCAGGAGGCACGTGGCTCTGGGCAGGAGGAAGCCCCACACATGGGTGGAGGAGAGGCGGGGAGGCCCAGGGCCAGCAGCGGTGGTCAGATAGTCAGCCGTACTGTCAATGCTCATCTTGCGCCAGAAGGGGGCAGGAAGCCACCTGAGGGTAGTGAGCATGGAGTGAGGTACTTACGGATTGAAGTATCAGAGGACCGTCTGTGCAAATGACCCAGGTGCCCACCCGCCCTGAGCGCATAGACAAAACCTTAGCCATGATGGTGAGGAAGCATTGACATGGATGAACTTGAGACCCTTATGCTAGGTAAAGATGCCAGACACAGAAGGCCATGGAGCATATGATTGATTCCACTTGTATGAAATGTCCGGAACAGGCAAATCCATAGGGACAGCACGCCGGCCTGTAGCTGCAGGGGCTGGTGGGGGAGGGGAACACGGCACGATCCTCACAGGTGCAAGGTTTCCTTCCAGTATGACAGGAATGTTTTAGAACGGGATAGAGTGCTGGCTGCACAGCATCGCGGACATACTGAAAACCACTGAGTTGTATACCTTATGATGTTAAAATAGTGAATTTTATCTCCATCAAAAAAATTATTTTAAAGGATGGTCTGACTGCCCTGGGGGAAACGGACGACCCAGGGCAGGGCCATCCCTGGGAGGTAGTAGGTTTAATGAGGGGAAGATGGAGTCTTCAGGTTAGCTTTCAACATATTATGTTTGACGTGCCTGTTAGACATCCATATGGAAACATCGAGAAGGCAGAGGGGGTGTGCTGATAAATGTCCAACAAGCAGCTCTAGGGTGGGGGCACCTCCTCTGTAGCACTCGGTGGTGTCTATACTGTAAATCCCATGCCTACCTCGAGCCACCAGCATGACCCCAGCCGGCTCACGGAGATCCTGAACACCTTGCACGTGGCTCCCCACAGCCCACGATATGGACCCAGAATGGAGATGGACACATGAGCTTTGCCAGCATTTGGACTATATTTAGAGCCGCAGGTCTAAGCTGGGCTCAGGGAGGCAAGGGGTGTGAGTGTAGGGAGAGGAGAACCGGGGCGCCCCAGTGTTCACGTTAGGGGAGGTAGGTGACTAAGAAGGGGTAGGTGACTCCCCCAAGGGAGGAGGAGGAAAATCAGAAGGGAGCATGGTAGGACTGGAGCACAACGGGGTGGGGAGGGGTGAGCAGGTGCTATCAGCAGGGAGAGAGGGGCAGGGCTCAGGAGAGGGAAGAGCCAGCCAGCCCTAACAAGCAGCAACATTTGCCAATTAGCATATGGATCTGTGTTTACTTTTCTGTTTTCAGCGTAATGACTCTTAATTGCCCTCATTAGAGAATGTCCAAATCTGCCAACCTCTACAGAGCAGGCCAACTGGGCCTTATTTTTCTTTTTTAATCCACTTGATCCTCTTCTCCCCTGCCTTGAGAGCCCTCCCCTGGCACACTGGGTGCCCCTCCAGCTCAGCGCGTGGTGCGACTGTCCACTCAGTCCTCTAGGGATGGAGCTGTGCTGAAATAAGCAGACCTCTAAGGGAAGTGAGACTCCGTGATCTCAAAGGCAGTATAGGAAGTGAAAGCAGCCAGTCTCAACGGCTACAGCCTGCATGATTCTTTGACATTCTCACCGACAAAACTGGTGACAGATAACCCATCAGTGGTTGCCAGGGGTTGGTGGTAGGAGAGGGGTTGACTGTAAAGGTAAGTGCAGGTGAGTTTGGGCAGGGGGACAGTGAGCGGCACCCTTCTGTACCCTGGTTGTGATGGGGTAACACAAATCTATACATGTCTGAAAATTCATAAAACCAAAGGGGCGCCTGGGTGACTCAGTCAGTTAAGCATCCAGCTTTGGCTCAGGTCATGATCTCGGGGTTTGTGGGTTCGAGCCCCACGTCGGGCTCTGTGCTGACAGCTCAGAGCCTGGAGCCTGCTTCAGAGTCTGTATCTGTCTCTCTGCCCCCCGCCCCCCATGCTCTGTCTCTCAAAAATAAATAAATGTTAAAAAAATTCTGAATTCACAAAACTCAATACCCCTAAATATCAATTTCACTGCATGTTAATTATAAAAATTATAAATTATTGATAACCTCTCCCCCCCCCTCC
>NW_027532406.1:4356618-4426686 GCF_008692635.1 Crocuta crocuta | reverse complement strand
CCCTACCTCTACCCCCACCCCCATAAAAAAAGATGAAGTGAAAGGTAGCAGCCTAAATAGCACCACTGGTGAGCTTTTAGACTCCACGCCATCCTTCTCTCCACTGTCATTTCATTCAGCTCGTATGTAATGTGTACCCCCTATGAAGCCAAAAAGAGAGACTAGAGGGCCTTGAGTGCCAAAATGAGTTTGAACCTATTCAGCAGGCAAGCGGGAGCCATCGATGGTTCTTGAGCGTAAGTGGTATCCTCAGAGCGGTGTTTTAGGTTGGTTAATCTGGACACCAGGAGAGTGAAGACAGCAACAAAGGATGAGGGCAGACTGCAAGGCGGGCAGGGGCTGGATACGGGGTCTGTGGGAGAGGCCGGGGCTGCAACGCAGCTAGGGTTTGGAATCCCAGGGACAGGAAACTACCATCATCTGCCACCAGTCTGCTGGGCAGTGGCCGGGCCTTCCTGGTCTCTTTACCTCGGCTTTCTCATATGAGCACCCTCCACCCACCATTGCCTACATGTCCATCTCTGTCTCTCTTTTTCTTTGAATCTGCTATTCTCTCTTGCTCCCCACCCCTCCCAGCCTTCCTCCTATCTCTGTCTTCTGGTTTTTTCCTCACACCCCCACATTCACAGATAAACACACGCGCAGCCCATTGATTCTTGCATTGAGTCCTTTGTCCATTCAATATAGTTGTTTCGTGCCTGACCTGAGTGTGGACTGTGTCAAATAGGAGCAGCCATGCCAGGGTCAGACTTCTGGGATGCCCAGCGGCTGCTGAGAGTGACACGCGGCACTGTCACCACGCATGATCCCCCCTGTGCCTGAGGTCCAGCACCATGTCCCAGCCCAGGACCCATCCATTAGGGCATTTGTGATGTTTTTGTTCACGGGAAGGGGATGCAAAGCTGGGCGGACCTCCCCAGCAGAGGGCTCGGATGGGGAGATGAACTCACTTCCTCCCTTTTGGCACCCAGACCCCCGACACCAGGTGCACCAGCCACTACAGTCTTGAGCTCTGCCCCTCGGGGGACCTCCTGAGGCGATGGAATCCCTCATTTTGAAAGGCAGCCCAGAAAGGGCAGTTTGCCTGAGGTCATAGAGCTTGTCAGCTCCAGGGGCTCCCCTNGAGATTGACTCACAGTTAGAGAGGCAGAGGAATACAAAGTGGTGTGATTAGCATCAGGCAGTGTGCCCTCCCGATTTCCATAAGGCATTTAGATTTCTTTGCCTTGCCACACATTTCTGTCTCTGTGGGAACAGGGAAATAGTTTTAGCATGGTAAATAGACAGCGCCAGGCAGCTGCTGAGTGCAAAGCCCAGCTCTCAGCTCTGCACAGACCCCTCCCTGCTCCTTGTCCCTTGAGGGCCTGATGCCCCCTCATCCTCCTCCCGCTGCAGCCCTGCCCCTCAGGTCCCCAGAGGGACGGTTCTGGGCTTGGGGCAGACTGGGATGCACACTCTTTTCCCCCCCGCATTTTGGACCCTCCTTCCTGCACATCTGAGAGCACTCACCCCCTACTTCAGCCCCCTGCCCCAGTCCCAACCAAAACTCCGGTGCAGGGTCTGCCGGCGGAACGAGGGACGGCAGGAGTTGAAGCCAGGTATGGGGTGAGGTCCAAGTTGGCAGATTCTGATCAGAGTTGTAGCCCTTGACGTGAACCCCGTGGCCGCCAGTGCTGGGAGGCGTGCCTGGGGGCAGGCACGGGCGGAAGGAAGGAGGCCTTGGGGAACTTTCCACATGGGGCATGTGTCTTTCAAACAGGGTCCCTCAGAGGAGGGAGGGTGGAAAGGAGGAGGGGTGCATGGTCTGGGGAATCTTGGGATCTGGGGCCTTGGGGATGGAACACGTCCTCCTTGAATGAAGAGCTCAGAGCCCGGACAGACGTCATAAACCCTACATGGCCCCCTGTTCTGTGCACATAAATTTCCAAGTGGCCTAGAAGGGTCCCTGTGGTCCCCTGGGCCTTCCACATAAAGCTTGCCCTTCAGCCATGCCCACAAGCACTATTCAGGTGAGCCCAGCCCTCCTGGCCAGTCCCCCCAAAGCCACTTCATTTCTCTTAGTACTCCCTGGGCTGATTCCTCTGACACCTAGACGTCCAGTACAGCCCCAAGATTTCGATTCCACCAGAAATGCCTATTAACCTGGAGCGTAGCAATGAAGCCAGAGTGGCCGGTTCCAACTCAGGGGGTAGGGACAGTTAGCTCTGCTGTGTCCAGTGGACCTAGGGAGCACCTGGGATGCCTCCAAGATAGGACCCTCCCAGCACAAAGGTCACCAGGGCTGAGCAAGAGCCCTTGGTCGGCTGTGCGGCCATCCTCACAGGCAGAGGACCCGTTCCTGTGTGTCAGCTGCATGGGCGCTGGTGCAGCCTTCGGGGAGCATGTGTAGGACACAGGGGTGGGTGGCTCAGATGCTCAGAGCCTTGTTTTCCATACCAAGTGCGCGACCTCCACACCTGACGGTGGGGACAGCTTATCCTGCTGGGCCCCCAGACGTGCCTCATGGGGTTGGCCTCCAGCTCTCCTGGTTTGCTTGCGAGTGCCTGGGTTTTAGCACTTTGAGTCCCGCATCCTGGGAGCCCCAGCAAACCGGGACAGCTGATTGCCTAGGGGCAGGCCTGAGAGGTGGCCCACCCCCAAGGTTGAGACACTGAGGCTTTGAGCCACACAAGCCTGGGATGCCGAAGAGAGACAGGTGGCCAGGTGTAGCTGGGCTTTGGAGGTGTGAGATTCCCACAGTGCACCAGGGCGGTGGGCTGCAAAGTCAGAAAACAATGTGAAAACACCTGTCCCTCATTTACCTTAATGCGAGTACCCAGTGCACATTATAATTCACTTCCCAGAAGAGCGGAGGCGGGCTGTAGGGCCAGCGATGACGGGATCCCTCCGGAGGGACGGGGGGGAGGTGTGTGCACGTCCAGGTGAGGAGCACCTGCCTGACTCGTGCCCTTGCCTGTGAGCAAAATAATACACACGTCCGCACGATGAAATTGACAGCTCTCTAGTATTCTTTCCCCAAAGTGCCAGCTGCCGATCGGATTGAATTAGATTTCACAGGGGTTTTTGCAATACATGGAATTCACCAGCAAATTACTCTTAAAGAGGGAAAATCAATCATTTGGAGCAGAGATAAGCTGAAGGCAAGGCAGCCTTGGATTGATCCCGTCTGTGCAGGCGTGTGTGGAATTCAGCAGATAACCTGGGGAGAGGAGGAGGAGAAGAGGAGGGAGAGGAGGAGGGAGGGGGAAACAGGCGGGGTGAAGGAGGAGGAAGGAGAAGAGAAAAGGAGAACTGGAAAAGAGAAAGGTGGGGGGTGGAGAGCCAGGAGAAGAGGGCTAGAAGAGAGGAGAGCAAAGGAGGAAATGGTGAAGGAAGAGGAAGGAGGGGCAGAGAAGGCAAGAGCAGAGGAGAAAGTGGAGAGAGGCCTTCAGCGGCAGCAGGAGTGGAAAGCAATCCAGGGAAGCACAACGGGCACGAACAGCCCTTAGAGAATCCTCCCGGCTTGCAGATCTGGAAACAGAAGCCCAGGGACAACGAATGGCCGAGCCAGGGAAAACGGTTCCTGTCCACACTGCTCAAGGGTCCAATCCACAGAGGAGCTTGGGAGGGAGGGTCTGGGTGGGCTGACTGCCTGAAACTAGGGCAGTGCCCTTCACCTGATGTGGCCTTGAGAGGCAGCCCGCTCCCAGGGCAGAGAAACTGAGGCTCTGGGCTGGACAAGCCTGGAATGCAGGAGAAAGAGAGAGGCAAGGCGGAGCTACCAAGCATGTGCCGTGGTCTTAGCTGGGGCCCTGTTCCTGGACAGGGTGTGGGGTGGGGGGACCGTGAGGAGACAGAGGGGGCTGCTGTACATAGGAATTGCAAGGAGGGGCCACCAGCATCCGTTCTCCCGGACTCTGAAACAGGAGGGTCCCAGGGATTGAGGCAGATGTAGGGGATGGAGGCCGTGGCCACCACAGGGCTCCTTCCCATTGCCCCCTGGCCTCCGACATCACCGTGGGCAGCCTGGTGTGCTGGACACAGGACTGGCCAGAGGAGCATGGTACCCCCATTAGGTGTAGGGGACCATCCGGAGAAGCAGTGACAGAAGGGGTGCCTAGATACCTGCCCTGCCAAGGTTCACATTGGCATGTCTGATTGGGGTTAATTAAGTGAAAGGCTGACAAAGGAGGGATAAAGAATCCATCTTTCAGTGGACTTTGATTTCCTGCCGCTCGATAGCATGGATTAGACCCACAGAGCACAGGGGAGAAGGGAGACTTACAGCCCAAGTATATGTGTGTGGGGGGAGCATCCACTCACCCCTGCACACATCCAAGCCTTTGTCCTTGTCCGCCTGCCCCTCTCATTCCTGTCTAATGTCTAGAATCAACCCTTTCCTAGGACCACCTCCTCCCCTCCCCCACTCCCTTCCAGAACAAGAATAACCACCCTTACTTACTAAGCACTCGCTTCGTCCTGGGCACTTTACCAGGGTTTTGCAGCTCACCCAACAAGAATGTTACCAGGTGGCCCTCATGCTTCCCATTTTGTGGATTAGGTACCTGAAGCTCAGAAGGGGTAAGATCTGTAGTACAAAGTCACACCGCTGGAAAGGGCAGTGCCTTGATCTGGAGCCAGATCCAGTCCCCTGGAGGCTGTGCTTTTACCACCCCGCCTCCCACTGAAGCTGAGGGCTCCCCACCCTGGAGTCACCGGCCATGGGGCTCTTCCCTGGCAGGTCTGAGTCCTGGACACGGCTCCTGTGAGCGTGGCACTAACGTCAGGGTGCATCCGGGCACCAGCCCCATTCCCAGCTTAGGCTCAGGGTGTCTCACCAGCCCACAGAGCTCCCTGGCTCTTCTCTGTCCTGCTTCACAACACTGCCCACCACCCCCAACATAAAGACCTTGGCTCTTGCTAGCCTTCCCTGGCCCATCATGGCCCCCACCCTGGCCCAGGTGACCCTGGACCTTCCTCTTTCGTGGAAAGGAATTAAGGTCCCTACTAGGGTGTAGGGTGGCGCACAGGGTAAGGTGAGGTACCCATAGCATTAGGGGTACAAAGGAAAAAAAGCACGTAAAGCTCCTTATAGGAGAGCCTCCTGTCTTGGGTAAGAAAACACAACTCATGTTGCCACCAAAACAAAACAGCACAAAGAGATGGCTCTGCTGCTGAATCTTGTGGGTGTGCCTTATTCTGCCACTTCGCAGATGAACCAGCTAAGGCTCAGGAGTGAGAGTGAGTTGCCCAAGGTCACACAGCTAGAAAGTGACAGAGTCTCTTCCCCAGTCTGAAGCTCACTCTACTGCATCCCATTCTTGGTCACCACACAGCTACTCCCCTGACCGACAGCAGAGAGAGAGGAGCCTCTCCAAGGGCGAACTGGCAGGGAGGTGCCCGAAGGGAGCAGAGGACCAAGCAAGTGCTGTGAAGGAGGCATCTGCGGGACTCACATGCAGGAGAGCAGTCTGGGGGCCGAGCCAGGCCTTCCTCCCTTTGGGGACCAGGTCGTCTGTGAGGGACGGGCCAGTGTCTAGAACCTGCAGGTGACAACCAAGGGAAGCCGTATTCAGGAGTCAGCCAGCCCACCCACGTGCAAGCCGGGGGCAGGGCCTGCCTGAATCTGCATCCTGGAGGAAGGAAAGGCCCCGCATGTGCAGCTGTTGCTAATGTAACCCCACCCTGGGCCCTCCCAGGGTCGTGAGCATTCTGGGAGCTGCTGCCCTAAGAGGGGCCCCGCGCCTTCTAAGCTTGCAGTGACTAGTCGGGAAAACACCGCTGGGCCACTTCGTGGAATCAGGTGACCCTTGGGACTGGATGTGGGTCCGCTGGCTGTGGGAGCTGCAAAGAGACTAGGAGCGGGGCGCTAGGAGGCAAGGCTTGCAAGGAGCGGGAGGTGGGGGGGCAAGGTTTGGGGGGAGCCGAAGTGGGGGGCAGCCCCTTCTGGCAGCGGCTGATAAGGAGGGCGGGACCCGAATGGCTTGCTGCCCTCCGCAGGAGGTTGGCAAGCCTTCAGTCACCAGGAGCAGAGCAGGGCTGGCTGCACGGGGTGGGGACGGCGGGGGGAGCGAGGAGTGATCTCCTGTGTCCTTCCCCCTTCCACTAAACAAATAGAGCCGAGCTGTTGCAGCCCCGCAGGCAGCCGCTGGCGCCCCAGCTAGGTGCGGGGAGAGCTCGGCTCCGGGACCCGCGGCTGCGGGCTATCAGCCTTCTCATCGCCTCTCCCAGCTGGAAGAGAATTTAATCCACCGGCCTCCTCTCCACACGCACTGGGTCTCCTTTTGATGTTCCTCTTTATCTCCCTTCCCAACAAAATTGCCCCTCGACAGCTCCAAGAGGGCCTCCTGCCGCCCTCCCAGCCCCGGTGAACAGCCCTCCTCCTTTGAGCCTGGCAGTGAGCGAGGAGGGGCAGGCTCACACCCCTCCACCAGCCTGGGCTCCCTGACCTTGGCAGAGGAGCCTTCCCCTGGGCCTCCCTCCTGCCTCTTGGAGGCCCGCAGTTTCCCTCCCTCTGGGGCCAGTTCTTTGCTTGCATTGGGACCAACTTCTGCAGTGGGAGGGGGCTCTCCAGAGCTGGCTTGTTGAGACTTCATGCTGCCCGAGATAGAACAAACCCAAATTCAAATCCTTCTCTGGCAGCTCAGAGGCCTGAATAAGCTGCCTGCCCCGGCCTCGCTTTCCTTCTCCATAAAAGGGATGGACGGACGCTGACGTCCGTGAAGAGTCTGGTTAGGTCGCCTGAACCACGCCGTTGGGGCTTGATACACAGAAGCTGTCTGTCTGGAGGGCTGCAGTTAAATAGTGAACTGGGTGAATGTGACACACGTGTCCCATCCCGAGGGGCTGACAGTCACAAGCCAAGAGTCCCAACAGGGCGTGGCTGCCTGGGCTGGTTCTGAATGGGGCAGGCTGAGTATTGGATGGCACTTAGCCAGGAGGTTGGCTTGGGCTCTCAGGGCAGCCATATATGGGGTGCTGACCACTGCGGCCACAGCCCTGCATGAGCTTCCAGCTCCTGCCCGGCCGCAGGCTGAATCCACACTGAGCTCCAGCGCCTCCTCTGTGCTGCACGCTGGTCCTGCATCCGGCCCCCCGCTCCAGCCCCCGCCCTCACACCCTGTGAGGGACTTTCCCTCTCCAGCTGCCCATTCAGCACCGCTCTCTGGTCCGTCTTCCCTGTTCTCAGAATCGCTCCCCGCCTTGCCTTGCTCCCTCCCTGGGGTTCTCAAACTCCTGGAGTATCAGCCAGATGCTGATAGGCCCTGCCCCTGGAGTTTCCCCGTGGGCAGATCTGGGCAGGGCCCAAAACGTGCTTCGGACAAGGTTTTAGGTACTGCCGAGCCGCTGGTCCCTGTACGACACTCACAGAGCCTCTGCTCTGCTCTGGAGGCCCCCACTCTTGGATGCACACTCGAACAAATAAGGTGGAGAGCATTGCAAGGTCCTGAGGTCTGATATCCCCCAGCCCACCCACAGCTGATTTGCTCGGTCTTGGGCGTGGCCTAGGCGTGGGGATACTTTAAAGATGCCCAGGTGATTTTAGGGATGGCCTGATGGAGCACTCCCTCTCCGCCTCTCCCCTGTTCGTCCCTGTGGATCCCTAGGAGTGCCACCAAGCCCCGGCCTGCCCCGCTGCTGTCTCCTCAACCTTGGCTGTGCAGCGCGGCTCCCGGGGCCCCACCCCGAAGATTGTGACTTAGTAACTGTGGGCATCTGGGGGCCTGGTTTTTAGAGCTCTCCTGGCAGTGCGGAGGCATGGCCAAGTGAGGAGGCTGCCCCAGCGTGCACTCCACTCACTGCCAAGTGCACCTTCCTCGTGTTAAACAGCATTCATCTGCTGCAGAGCTTAGAGGGGCTCCCCGTTGCTCACGAAGGCAGTGCCGGAGCCCTCCAGACACTGCCTGCCATGGGACTGTCCCCCAGCCTCCCGCTCTCCCCAGCAATCTTGCCAGCTTCCCTCCAGGCTCCCATTGTAAGTCAGCTCAGCCGTTCTGCCTCCTCTGGAATCCTTCACTCCTGCGCCACGCCTTTGCTTAGGCCAGTGGTTCTCAAAGGGTGGTCTCAGACCAGCAGCGGCCTGGCAGGCGGCCCCTGAAACCTGTCAGAAGTGGACCTTCACAGGCCCCGAAACCACCCAATCAGGTATCCCGGGGGGTGGGCAGCAGGGTGATTCTGAGACATGATAAGCACGGAGCTTGTGCCGCCTGGAGCCTCTCCTCTTCTAGCTCATTTTCCCTTCGTTCCTAAAGCCATTTCGAAACTCCCCTTCTCAGGATGGCCTTCCCCGCTTGGCCTCATCTGCTGGCACCTGCTGGGACTCTAGCCCTGGGGTGCTCAGCATTACCATCTCTGTTCACTCTGGGAACTCAGACTGCCCTAGAGCTGCTAATGGGGGACACCCTGACCCCACTTCCCTCGGCTTGGAGGGCACCCTGGCCTGGGAGCTGGGCCTGAGTTTTTATCCTCACTCTGCGTCCAACAACCTGTGCAACCTTGGGCGGCTCACTCAACCTCTCTGAACTCTCATTTCCTCTGGAGGGCTGCCCAATCTCCAGTGTTCCTTCAGCTCTGCCCTCTGGCCCGTGGGGAGAGGATGCACAGAGTGACGGGTGAGGAGAAGCTGCTGGGACCCAATAGCTTCCTGAGCCCTGTTCTGACAGGGGTTTACGCTGCCCGAGGCACGGTCTGTGGCCCAGGGGCTCCCACCAATCCACAGTAGCCACAGAGGGTTATTCTGTAGTCACTCTGAACAGTGTCTGGCAAAGAGTAGGTGTCTGTAAATGTGTGCTGTTATTAATATCAGCACCTATTTATACGGTTCTGGAACAGTCTCCGACACAGGTTTAAGTGAGAAGACCCCACCCAGAGCAACGGGAGTAGTGCGCTGCTGTTTGCCTCAGAGAGAGGGGCCTCGATACAATAGTGCTCCTCAGATTTGCATGGGTTTGCTGGGGGGGGAGAGCCGCAGATGGGAGATGATGGTTGCCTCTGGAGAAGGCTCTCCAGTGGCTGGGCCAGTGGGGAAAGGGAGACCGAAGTGTGCCCTTTACACTGTTTTTAAAAGTTTGTTTATTCTGAGGAGGGCAGAGGAGCATCCCAAGCAGGCCAGAGCCCAGGGCGGGGCTCGAACTCACGATTCACGGACAGTCGTGACTGGGGCCAAAATCAAGAGTCAGACGCTTAACCGACCGAGCGCCCCAGGTGCCCCTACACGTTTGAACTGTGTGAAAATTGGTCACGTCGCCATGTATCATGGCTTAATGTTTTCTGTGTTAGGAAAATTAAAACCTGACAGTGCTTGGGGTCGTTTTCGGGAGGGGTCTGGTCCAGGTTCCTGGGAGTAGGACATAGTGACACGGCTGATCCCCCTCCAACCCACCTCCCTCTTGGGGAGGACCAGGTGAGCTCAGGAGCCCTGGTCTCCCCTCACTGTTCACACCCTGGGACCTCTCTGCCTCAGCTTCCCTCTCCCTCTTCTGGGTGTGGGGCTGCACAGACCTCCCCCCACCCTGCACTCCCAGAGGCTATAGCCCAGCAGATACGAAAGGGGCTACTCCTCTGGGGCAGGGTGTTCTCCTGGGGTCCACTCGGCCCCTCTCCCTCACCCTGACCTCGGATCTCACCATCTTTTCTCTCTGGTTCCTTCCTCCTCTCCGTACCTTTCCGGCTTCTTCTCTGTCTCCATACCTTTTGACTGACCGACTCCCACTGACAGAACTTGGTAAGTGAGCCTGGGAAGGGCAGGGGCTGGGGGAACGGGGGCATCATGGGGATGGGACTTCAAAGAGGGTGCTGCTTCACCTGCTCAGGCATAGCTCAGCCTGCCCCCACCTTCTTGGGCCCCCAGGTCCTTTGGTGGAGGGAGAGGTGCTAGTGTCACCTGCTCAGAGCTGTCACACTCTGCCGCTTTTGGCTATTAGTGCTCTTTCGGGCATTTAATTGATCCCCTCCACCTGACAGCTGGATTCCACGCCAGGGAGAACTGAGGACTCCACAAACTGATGGGGCCATAGGAGCGTTGCCTGTCCAGTGGGTTGGAGTCACCTGGCGGGGGGCAGGGGCTCTGGATGCCCTGCTGCTTGTCTGCACCCCAAGACTGGCAGTGCTGCTTTGCCAATTTATAATTGCAAATAGAAAAAAACCCCAGAGACTGATGGGTACATATTACATGCTTTCGCTCCACAAATGTATTTGTGGGACAGGTCCAGGGCCATAAGAATCTCATGAACTGTCAGGCTTCACTGACAGCATTCTTTCCAGCCTGGCCGGGCCCATCCCCCTCTGACCACAGAAAGACTTCCAGGTGGCCTGGCTGGCCCCCCTCCCGGCAGGAACAGGTTCTGGAAGGGATCCCTGCACAACCAGTTAGAGAGGCCTGCTTCCTTTGCCGTACAGAGCTGTACACAGAGGGGTGGGCTGGGCAATGCAGGATGAGCGGTGGGGACATTTCCTCCTGGCGCTGACAGCCCAGGTCCAGAACCTACTGAACATCTGAAATAAGGGTCAGGAAACGCTCTCCACTGGTTGGTTACAAAGCATGAGCCGTCTGCCTACATTGAAGGAAGCTTATTTGGGGGTGATTTCTCCCCATGGAGGTTGAATCCATTTCTGAGCAGGTCAGACTCTGGGGAGTCAGTAAGTCACATCTCCCACCTTCTCCACTGACTCTTTTGATCTGGGGTTTTGGGTAGCGTGAAGACCTCACCCACTTTGTGTCAGAATGAGCCAAGCCGTATCTGAGGGCTCTATGAGCCCAGGTCCTGTTAGAATGATCAGAAATGCCTGACTTAGAGTGAAGGACCCCCCCCCGCCCCCCCCCACACACACATACACACACACCTTGAAACTAAGAACTTCAGCTGCTGGGCCATAGCAGAGCTTGTGAAGGACGTGGCGCTCTGAGCTACCTGGAATCCAGTGTCCTCCAGGCCACCACCAGCTGGCCCCAGTGTAGGGTACACCGGGGTTCACTCTGCATTCAGCTGTGTGGATGATCCCATCCCATGTGTGAGGAAGCCAGCGTTCTCCCTGATTGACACATTCCGGAGGGAGGAAGGGGAAGAAGTTGTGTTTTCCTGTCCCTCATGCCCTCTCCTGCCCAAGCTTACCGGGGACACTTCCTTGCTTCTCTCCCCTCCATTCCCTTCTGACCCTCATTCCTCTGTCTCTCTCTGGGTCCTGCAACTGCGGGACGTCCCCAGTTGGGGTCACTGGGACTGAGGAAGGGAGCAGGAAATGAAATGAACCAAACCACCTGGAGGGGATACTTTAGGCATCCGAAGGGAAAACGAAGGCAAAAGGAACGGGTGGAGACTTCCAGAGGGCCCAGATAGGGACAGGGGGCAGGGTCACCCAGAGGAGGCCAGACCTCTTTTGGGTGTGGGGCAGGCAAGCCCCACCATGGGCACCACAGCCACCTCCCACAAAGCCCCTCTGCTCCTGACCTTGGCCTCCTGAGCCCCCTCTGACTGCTTCTTCTCCATTTTGCCCCAGGGCCTGAACAGCATGTTTGAGGTGTACCTGGTGGGGAACAACTCTCAGCACTTCATCATCTCCCCCACATCTGTCCAAGGGAAAGCGGACATTCGCATCCGGGTGGCCGTCCCCCTGGACTATGAGACCGTGGACCGCTACGACTTTGACGTAAGGCCCCCCACTTTTTCTTTGCTGGGTAGAAGCTATTGGGGGAGGGGATATCGTCCCCATAAACCTGCCCTTCCACCTGTCCCCATTCTTGCCCTATGGATCTGACTCTGAGAAGCCTGCTGAGACCCCCCCATTTTCAAGGAGCACAAGGAAATGTCTGAAGATGGAGCACAATTTTACAAGGCATAGCCTCAGAAGCCAATAAGGAACCTCCCTGCGCCAGCCCCTGCCAGCCCAGCCCCCAGCAGAATCAGTAACCGCCCTGGCCCTCTGAACACTGCTGGGGGCACTGCATGGCAGCACACACCTGGGGTGGGCAGGGACTGAGACAGGACCCCTGGGTCAGGACCTGTAAAGACCCCAGGGGGACTTCCGGGGAAGAAGGCTCCGGGAGCATGTGAGTGCTTACCCAGGCCCCTGCTCTGCACACCCAGCTCTTTGCCAATGAGAGTGTGCCTGACCACGTGGGCTATGCCAAGGTGAAGATCACCCTCATCAATGAGAATGACAATCGGCCCATCTTCAGCCAGCCACTGTACAACGTCAGCTTGTACGAGAATGTCACCGTGGGGACCTCCGTGCTGACAGTCCTGGTGAGTCTCACTCTTCTATGGAACCGTCGAGCTCTGGGGGAAACCCTGGGGAGGCAGCCAGAGGGATCTGCCCAAGAAACCTGGGCAGTCAGGGAAGGGGTGCCCCCCCGAGCCCTCTGAGGCTGTGGTGTTTGTGTATTAATGCATCTGGACTCCATGATGGGGCTCTCGTGGTCAGGGCAGCACTGTGGAAAAAGCACCAACCTGGGGGAGGATAGGATTAGGCTGAGGACACTGGTTTTCTGCCTTGTCCCTGAGAGGCACTGAGCCTGGGAGCCCAGGAGCCCTGGAAGTGCCCTCTAACGGAGACAGGGGCCAGTCGGCGCTGAGGAGAGCTACCCTCGCTCTCTGAACACAGGCTCTGGGGAAGAATGGGCTCCTCAAGGGTACCTGGCCATCCCCAGTTGCCCTTGGCTGGGACTTTGACAAGAGGCCTCCCAGTCTCCATGTGTATCAATCAGTATTCTTGATGGCAAGGGACACAAACCCTTGAGTGATTCAAGTAAAAAAGGATCAGTTCATGTAATTCAAAATGTAAGTGATTTCAGGTATGGCTGTATCCAGGCATTCATTTAGCAGGAATCTGCCTTTAGCACCAAGGTGCTGCTTTTTCACATGGGCAGAGAAGAATACCGCCACCCCCAGGCTTGCTTCTTACCAATTTATCACCCATGGTGGGAAAACAGTCTTCTTTTTGAGTAGTTCCAGCAAAAGTCCCAGAGCCGATTCTCCTTGCTGGGCTATCCTGGAACCAATCATCATGATCCTGAAATACCAGAGATGGGCCACACACCTCCTAGTGGGGTCAGCAGTTGGGGCCGCTGCATCCAAGTTATATGGGCTGAAAATGGGACAGGGAATATGCCAGATGGGCTTCTGTTATCAGAGCAAGGAGGGTTGGTGGCTGAGCAGATCACAGTGGCAGATGTATGGTACGCAAGCTCAGCTCTTACCCGCAGTAGATGCTCAATAAATGTGATGCAGTTCAGTTCACTGCTGCCCTTCCCTGCCTACTCTGAGGGCCTCAGGGGCCTCACTTCCATTCCTTGTTCCATCCTTACTCCAAGCCAAGACCTTGCCTGCTGATCGTGGGCCCCCCCACTCCGAAGTGTGTTTACTGTACCGACAGATGGTGTGAAACTGTATTGAACCCCCAGGCCCTTCCCATCTGACAGTTATTAATATTTCAAACAGATGTTTAGCTTGGCGGGCCATCAGACATAAACAATAAGTCTGCCAGGGCTGCCTTCCTCCCCGCCTGCTTCCCCAGCCCGTGGCCCCACTGGCTTTCACCAAGGTGCTCCTTGCAATCAGTCACCTGGTGCCCGAGGCCCCATGGGTCCTCTTGAAGCCAGAGAGGAAGTGCCAGAGGTTTTGGCCTTCCAGACCCAAAGAGAGCCTTCAGCACCCCCACCCCCAGTCATCTTCAGATATCCGGATGAAGGACCCCTAAGCAGCCTGTGCTTTAGGCCCCACCCCAACAGGCCTGGGTCCACATGGCAGAGAATTAAGGTGTCAGGCTTGAGGAGTGTCTAGGAACTCCTTCCTGGCATTCTTGCAGGGACGGAGGTCTCACTGTGCACTCAAAAGTTCCCACAGCCCTGGGGAAGGGTGCCGCACCGAGGGAGCAGGGGTGGGGTGTAAAGGGGCAGAAGGTCCACCTCTTGGCTGGTGGCCAGTTGCTGGTGTCAAGGGCAGTGTGTTAGGCCCAGTCTCCTCCAGGGCTACCACCAGAGAAGAGGTCCTCACCCTGGGTTTTCTCAAGTGCCAGAGCCATCCCTGGGCCTGCATGGACCCTAGCCCGGTGCCCACAAACCCTGTCTCCAGTTGCTTTCCTGAACATTCCACGGATGCATTCAGCCTCCTCTGAGTGCCTCTGCCCAGGGCTGGCTGCTCTGAGCAGCCTCCAGTGCCTGAGTGTGAGCCTTGCCCACCTCCTTCTCACCTCCCCACTGACCCCTCCCCCCAAGGTTGTGAAGCTGTGCCAATATGATACCCAGTGATAAGCTCTAGTCCCAGGGGGGTGTGCCTGCAGGAGCCCTGACCGCATGTGAGACTGTGTGGGCCCTGCTTTCATTGCCTTTGCTGTGTGTTAGTCTATCCATGTCACCTCTGAGAGCCTTCATTTCCTCATCTGCAGAATGGGCATGAGGCCTCCCAAGGCTGCCAAGAGGTGTGATTGTTAGATGTGAAAGGGTCCCCTGGGCAGCCCCAACCCACTATCCTCTCCTGGTCTCCCCCAGGGTGCTTCCGCAGCTCCTAGCAGGTAGTGAGTTTCATGGCCAACCCCAACCCCCACCCACCCAGGCCTGACCTGGCCTCCCGGACGCTGCCATTTCCTGGGGTCAGTCTGATCTTTCCACCTCCTTTGCTGCAGGAGGAGCTGAAGTTATAGCTGCCTGCTCAGGGACTGTGAAATTCCTTCTCCATGACCTTTTCTGGGATGTTATTAAAATGTTTCATGGGCAGTTGTGTCAGAAAAAAATTATGAAGAAAAGGAAAATGTTTTAATTTGCATTGAGGAAGGCTGGGGCAGAGCCTGCTGTGAGGGGCCTCCCCACCCCCACCCGGGCACTGGCTTCAGCTTCCAAGGCTTATCACCTGCCCTGGGGTCGCAGGGAGACAGCAATTTGACCTTGGGGAGGGGCAATTGGAAGGAGAGGGTCTGTCCCCTGAAGCCTGGTTCTGGCCAGGGTGGAAGGGCTGGACCCTTGTGTCTCTCCGCTCCCTGGACCTCACTCAGCCTAGATTTTGAGGCCCTTCTAGCCCCCAGTTATAGCAAAGTGAGTTTCCACTGGCAGAGGGGAAAGTATGGGCACCCAGAGTGCAAAGGCTTGACCTTGAGCACCAACTCTGCTCCTGGCCGACTCCTCGGATGCCTAGGGCTGCTTCTCTTCTTGTACCTGATCTGTAAAATGAACAAGATGGACTGAGATCTGTCCATGGTCCCTTCCAGACCTGGGGCCGTCATGCCCAGAGGGAGGCAGGTGGCGGAGCTGACCTCCGAGGGCGGCTACCACTGCTAGGTTTGCTACTGCAGTAACATTGCAGCGGCAGTCACTGTTGAGCCCTAGCTGAAAACATGCACTTTACATGCACCGTCTCTAACCCGAGTACACGCCGCTATTGTCATTTGACAGGTGAGGAACTGGAGGCTTAGGTTAGTAACTTATAACTTGCTCGAGGCCCCAGGTGCTAGTAAGTGATTGAGCTGAAGTTCACAAAAAGACGGCCTGGCCCCAAGCCACAGACCCTTAACCAGTGGGCTGCCCGTCCAGAAGGTTCTGTGTTGGACCACAGAGCCTGTCCTTTCAGTAATGTTCAGAGCTGAGGGTGAACAGAGGAGCCAGGGAGTGCCCTCTGTAGGACCCAGGAGGACAGGCCACAGGGTTGTTCCAGGCGTTGTGTCTGGGTGACCCTTGAGCCCTTCCAGAGCCTCTGGCACCATCAGGTGAATGTCAGTCTCCGTAGGTCCCGAGCTGCTCAAGGGTCAGAGCCCCGTGAGCTACTTTCACTGATGGGAAGACCCAATCAGGGAGACCGGAGCGATTAGCCTGGGGAGGCGGGAACGCCAGGGCAGCCTGGAGCAGTCTTCATTAGGAAAGGCTTCCTGGCAAGTAGGGAGGATGTCCATGCCAGCCAGAACCGGTCCTCCAAAGGGCGGCCATGCAGGGGAGGGGTGCAGGGGCACATGTACCCACATATGTTTGAGGGGTACACGTGAGGTACACTTGGGGGGTGTGTGGACGCACCACACAGGCATGCTCTTGTATCTGTACGTGCACATACGTCTGCAGCTATGTGTGCTCAGGGACGTGTGTATAACACATGTTTGTGTTCAACATGTGTAAAGGCTCCTGTANTGTTTTAAAACCCAAAAGCCACTCTGATTCCCGCCGTCCAATCCCACCCCCTGACCTGACAGCAAGAGTCGGTTGGGAAGGCTGTGGGCTGCCTTCCTGGGATTCTGCTGGGCTTGGGGCAGCCCTGTGGCCTGATCAGTTGGTACCTGGCACCTAGCAGGGTTTCCTGGACAGTAGGAAAGCAATCCTACCATTCATTCATGCAACAATATTTTTTGAATATCTAGTATGCTCCAGGCATGTGGTCCTGAGAATAGTAATGATGTGAGTCTTGCCCTCATGAAGTTCCTGGGAAAGCCTGATGTTCATTCTAAGAAATGAATCTTTAATTTTTACTTGCTGTGAGGGAGATCAGGGAACTATGAAAATCTATGACACCTGGCCTTGACTGAAGTCAGGGAAGGCTTCCCTAAGGAAGTGGCAACTGAGGAGGCATTAGTAGGTGAGTGAGGGGAGGGAACCTATTGGACAAAGAGGGAACAGCATGTGCAAAGGTCCTGTGTCTGAAATCTAGTGAGGAGAATGTGCTCTGTAGGGAGGTAGACTTCTATTCTTAGGACATGGACAGGACTCAGCTCTTTATCTTTTCCCTGAATTGTCACCCACCCCAACTATAACCATTGGGCTGCTGTTCTGATAGTGGAGAAGTCCTGTATCAAAGCCTCCCCATTCTCTTACATTCCTTCCTGGTGGCCCGTGGCAGGCATTTGGGAGACAGCTGACAGAGGTGGTACCTGGGATGTGCAATAGCCAGCCTGGCCTCCCACAATGGGACGCCCACGTCCCCAGATTTATCAGCTCCGTTTCCCTGGGCAGTGAAAGAGGGATGCTGAGAAGGAACCACAGGCAGGAAGGAGGTTACACCTGGGGCAGATCTTCCCACCTTCCAGGGCCTTCTGTCCCTGTTCTGGGGAGAAAGTGCATAGCAGGAATGGGCAGAAGATGGACAGTCCGACAAGATAGCATTCTTCACTAGGCATTGAAATCAAAGCAGGAAGGAGAGACGCATAAGAGCCCTGACTGGGTGGGTGTGGGGTCCCAGTACCAGCTCACAGTTCACTCAGCCCAGGGCCAGAGTGCTACCCCTCAGCTCCAAGGTGGCCTTGTAGGGGCCTATAGACACGGCTCCTCGCTCTCCTCCCTGCCCTTCTTCCCAGCCGGTCCCTGGGAGACTGATCATGTCTTGGGCAGGGTCAAGAGTCCTGTTCTGCAGCGGGCTGGCCACCAGGTGGGAAAGTAGCACCTGCCCAGCACACAGCTGGGTTGCTGGGAGACCCCAGCGTGGTGAGGGGAATGTAAGTAGTCACCTGGAGTGGTTTTTATTATCCGTGGCCTTAAAGGACCCTGCTCTGACTGGCCTGCTCCCTTTGAGCCTTGTGCAAGCCCTGGTCTGCTGAGATGGGCGCACAGCTGACGTCCCCTCCACCCCAGGAGGTGTGCTGAGAGGTCCCGTCCAGGAGAACGGGACAGGTTGGGAGGGCGCTCGACACCAAGCCAGGCCAGCAGCGTATACTCAGAGGAAGGCACTCAGCAGATGTGACTGGTGGGCTGGCTTCCTGGCTGCGTGGCCTGGGCATGTGCTCAGGGACCTGGTCTCAAAAGGCCCCATGCTTGGCCTGAGGTACTGCTGTCACTGTCCTGAGATTCTTAATTTTTGGAAAAGGGACCCCATGCGTCCACTTTGCACCGGGCCCTGCAAATGAGGCAGCTTGCCCTAGCTGTAGGAGCTTTATGACGCTCCGCCCAGAGGCACACTGCCTCTGCTGTTTCCCCGTGGTCCCACGTTCCACGCACGCACGGTAAATGTTTGCCTTGTGCCGTGCTCCGGACGGGGGCCCTCAGCACATGTTCCTCTTATGTAAGAAACCACCCAAACTTGGCTACATAACACAGTAGCCGTTTTCTTACCCTCATGGATGGATCAGGTAGGTCAGGAGTATAGAAGGGGTTCAGCAGCGGAGCCCCTCTTTGCTCCTCAGGTGTGGGGGTGACTCCAGCGGCTGGAGGCTTGTCCCTCCCATGCCTGGTATCTAGGCTGGACCCACTGAAGGTCTGGGTCCACCTGTCGTGAGCATCCACAGTGGCCTCCCCTCCACGGTGCATACCCCTCACACTCAGGGGGTCTGAGCAGGAGCACCTTGGAGGTGGCCTCTGGGGACAGTGTCCCAGGAGAACCAGCTGGGGGCTGTGTGGCCATTTCTGACCTCGCCTTGAATTCACACATTCATGCTGAATTCTACTGGTTACTAGTGGGTCACCAAAGCAAGTTCACATTCGAGGAGAGGGGGTTTGGCCCCCCCCCGCCCCTGCCAATTCTCAATGTAAGGAATGTCAAAGCATTCACACAACCATACAGATCTTAGAGCCACTTAGAGCTCACTCCAACTCAGTACCCCTTTACTGAGATGTCCTACCTGAGTGTGGTGCCACGAGCCCCTTCAAATCCCGTGTTCAGCGTGCTCTCCAAGAATAGCAGAAGGGAGGGAGGAGGGGAAGGAAAAGAGGGTAATGTCTGGCTGCCCCCAGGGACCCCCTGGCCAGTAAAGTTCCAGTACCCTAGGTCTGGGTTGGCATTCAAGGCCTCCACGCCCCAGCCCTGAGCTGTTTCCAGCCCTCCGCCCCACTACACCCCTCACACTCCTCTCCTGCTGACCAGATTGTCCCTCTCCCCTGTACATCACCCACACGTTCTCACACTCCTCTCCCATGTAACTCTTCCTCCTTCCTGTCTGTGACCATCAAAAGTCTGCTTAACCCAAGCGCCGGCCCAGTTGCTGGCTTTCCCGCAAGAAGCCCTCCCCCTGCTAACTGGCAGTCCGCCTTCTCCCCAGCACCCCTGTGTACCCTGCACCTTGTCTCCCCTGGCTGTGCTCCCCGCTGGGTTTCGTGGCCCGTGTCCTTTCCCCCCCACTGCACTAGAAACCTCGCTAGGGCAACATGAGTCTGGGGAGGCAGACCCCGGCCCAGGAACAAAGGCAAGGGGGCTGGGAGGTACGATGGCCTCCAGATTCTAGGATTGCCTGGGCCTCCCAGTCCTAATCAAGGCATGTGATCGCAAGGTCAAGGCTGACATGCACCGCTGGGTAGAGCTGGGTGCCTGCTGTGAGCCCCTGTGTTTCTGCTGCAGGAAGTCTTATCCGCTGTCCCCTCCCAGAGCAGGACTCCATGCTCTCTGCGGCAGAAGGGGCCCCCGGATACAACTACCGTACTCCATTCAGTGGCTGTTTATCGAGGGCCTAGAATGACAGCAGCGAGTAAGGCAGACAGACATCCCTGTACGTTCCAGGGACAGGAGACAGATGGTGAACAAGCCCAGGCGGGAATGTGTCCTGGGGAGAATCACAGTGGGGCGGCGTTACTACGTTCTCTCCAGGGGTCAGGGAAGCAGACCTCTCCCGGAGGGGACAGTGGATAGAGGCCTGAAGGAAACGAGGGAGGAACCTGGCAAAGAGCTGCCCCGTGCTGAGGAGCTGCAGGTGAAGGACTTTGAGACCAGAGCCTGGGGTGTAGGTGGAGGAGAGTGGTCAGGAGGTGACTGGCTAGGACAGAGAGCCCATTGGAGGTGACAGCCAGGGAGATCTGGCGGGTCACCGTGCAGGGACTAGGCTGCGGGGTGGGTGAGGCGGAGAGTGAGTTATAAGAAAACCAGGGTGGAAGCCGGGAGACCAGGGGAGAGATGATGGCTCCACTCATGAAGGTGGCAGGGCTCATGCCCATTGCTCGTGGCAATGGCTTTGCCATTCTCCACAGGCCCAGCAAGGCCATCCACCTTCATCCCCACCTGACTTCCAGGTGGGCCCTGCGCCTTTGCAAACACGAAAGTGGGCAGACCCTGGGTTGGGGACCCGCCTCAGCTTCTTACCAGCAGGTTGGCCTTGGGCTTGTGACTTCCTTTTCCTGGGCTTCAGTTTCCTCCTCTGTAAAATGGGGAGGATAATTCCCATCTCAGTTGTGCTGTGAACAATGTGTGGAAAAGTTGTAGTCTGGGGTCCCCACATAGCCAAAGCTTTGACAGTGGGACCGACACCTGCTGCTGCCACGTGTCCAGGGCTCTCTGTACCGTTCTAGAACAGTGGCCTCTCCCTGCTTCTGATAGTGTTGGTTCCACTCGATTCTATCCTTGTATAAAACTGGCAACAGAAATTGTCAACATGAATTATTAGTAAGTCTGGGAGATACCATGAGCTGACGAGATGATGAGCATCTAGATACTTCAGCAAAACCCAATAAAGACAGGCAGGTCAAAGCAGGGAGGAGCCAAAGCTGGACTTCCCGGACAGGCCTGGGCTACCTCTTCCACCTTCCCCTTCCTGAGAAGGGCCTCCTGGCCCTCCTACCTGGTGCTCTCCCTCCTCGCCCTCTCCTGACACCCTTCACTGCAGGCATCTTAATTGATCTCATTGTTCTCCAGTCCCTTGAGACCCAAGACTCCAGCTGTGCTTAAACAGAACAAAATCTCTTCCAATTTCCCCACCGTTTAAAGGAAAATTGCATATCTGCAGCCTGGGGAGGGGGAGAGGGAAGTGGAAGACAGACAGACAGACAGACAGACAGACACACACACACACACACACACACACACACACTCCAGCCCTGCTCCCAGGCTGGACTAGAAGGCCCTGGTAGACATATCCTCCCTACCGCATTTGGGCCATGTCCAGGCTGTACTTCTGGACCCCTCTAATCTACTCCTGGGTTCATCTCCAGTTGGAGGGGCCGGGGGCCATGCCTGCCCAGCGCTGGAGGAAGTGTGGCGGGTGGCCGGTGATTGACGGGTCAAGTTCGTCTGTCTGTCAGGCCTCAGTGCTCTTGGGCTGTGTGTCTCTCTAATCTGAATATCAATCCGTGAAACCGAAATGGGATGGGATGAGAGGTAGGTCAGGCACTAAGGAGAGAGGAGAAACACAGCTGGCTGCCGTCTGCCCACCGCCACCCCGGGGTTCTGGAAGCAGCTCTGGCAGGGTCTGCATGAGGATGGAGAGCTGCCCGCCCCCACCTCTGCCCCCGAGGTGATTGCCCTGGACCTTGTGTAAGGTCTGGCCATTTTCGGTCATTTCACCCAGCAACTTGATTTTTGATAAATTGATGGAAAGCCCCATTGCCTAGCAAGCTCTTAGAACCCTCCCTCACCAGTGCCTCCATAATCTTCCATCCTTGACCAGGGCAGCTCTGTCGCTGACCTTTGCCCTTTTACCAAACAACAGAAAGGACAGGCCTTGTGAGCTTAGCAGATGATAACCCCTTTGTGGTGTGTGATCCCCAGCAGTGGACACCTGGAGAGGTCAGTGACCTGTCCAGAGTCAGCCAGCTGATGCGTGTCTGAGAGCCAGGATTCAAACCTGGGTCTGTCTGACTCCAACCCCCCCGGACCCCCTTCCTGCTTACTGGCCACCATCAAGTGCAGTCCCGCACTGGGCCTCTTATTACAATCGGCCAACTCATGAGTCCAGGGAGGTGGGTGGAGCGTGGGCCTTGGATACAGCAGCTGCTCAGTCACTGGGTGACCTTGGGCAGGTCCTTGGTTTCCGGGGCCTTGGTGTCCTCATCTGTAAAATGAAGGGGGTGTGCAGGATGCTCTCTGAGGCCCCCCGTGCTAACAGTGTGTGACTCCCTGCCCCCAGAGGACCCCCCCGCCTGCGCCGAGAGCCTGTGGCCGCCTGCACTCTGCCCGTCAGAGGCCCCCCTTCAGTAGGGTAGCTGCTGATTGTTCCTGCTCATGCAGTTGCTCAAAGGACACCAGAGCAGAGAAAATGGGCCCCCTGGGCGAGGGGACAATAGGAAGCCATAAGAGTGACCAAGGCAGAATGAGTTCATAAATGCAGTCAACCAAATGCCTGAACAAAATCCACCTGGGCCCTGTGGCGGGAAGGTCATGGGCGCTAGGATGGGGCATGGGCTCAGAGCAGCCCCCAGCGCCTCAGCTGCACAGTTTGTCCAGGGAGCAACTGGGAGGAAGGCAGAGGGAGGAAGGGTGCCCGCAGAAGTTCAGGAAGAAGTCGAGCTGGGCCTGTGCTTTTGGGGTGACTTCACCTTGCTGCACAGTCCCTGTGGGAGGCAATGGCAGCTGTGATTCCTGCCAGCTTCTTTCTGCAGTGTCTCAAAGTCCCTGTGCCCACTGGTTTAGTGTTTTCCAAACTTTTTAACTATAATCCATAATAAAAATTACATGTAACTTCATGCCCCCGGACACACACTGACACACACATCCATGTCTAGAATACAAACAGTACTTCCTTACCACATGTAATAATACACTCTAGCATTTTATTTTTTATTCTTTTTTTAAATTTGTTTTAATTTACATCCAAGTTAGCATATGGTGCAACAATGATTTCAGGAGTAGATTCTTTAATGCCCCTTCCGCATTTAGCCCATCCCCCCCCAACCTCTCCAGCAACCCTCTGTTCTCCATATTTAAGAGTCTTTTATATTTTTGTCCCCTTCCTGTTTTTATATTATTTTTGCTTCCCTTCCCTTATGTTTATCTGTTTTGTATCTTAAAGTCCTCATATGAGTGAAGTCATATGATATTTGTCTTTCTCTGCCTGACTTATTTCACTTAGGATAATATCCTCTAGTTCCATCCATGTAGTTGCAAATGGCAAGATTTCATTCTTTTTGATTGCTGGATTCCTGAGTAATACTCCATTGTGTGTGTGTGTGTGTGCGTGTGTGTGTGTATACACCGCATCTTTAACCATTCATCTCTTGATGGACATTTGGGCTCTTTCCATACTTTGGCTATTGTCGATGGTACTGCTGTAAATGTTGGGGTGCATGTGCCCCTTCGAAACAGCACACCTGTATCCCTTGGATAAATACCTAGTAGTGCAATTGCTGGGTCTTAGGGTAGTTCTATTCTTTATTTTTTGTGGAGCCTCCATACTGTTTTCCAGAGTGGCTGCACCAGTTTGCATTCCCACTAGCTGTGCAAAAGAGATCCTCTTTTTCCACATCCTCGCCAACATCTGTTGTTGCCTGAGTTGTTAATGTTAGCCATTCTGACAGGTGTATCTCATTGTGGTTTTGATTTGTATTTTCCTGATGACGAGTGATGTTGAGCATTTTTTCATGTGTCAGTTGCCATCTGGATGTCTTCTTTGGAGAAGTGTCTATTCATGTCTTTTGCCCATTTCTTCACAAGGTCATTTGTTTTTTTGGTGTTGAGTTTGCTGAGTTCTTTATAGATTTTGGATACTATCCCTTTATCTGATATGTCATTTGCAAATTCTTTCCCTATTCTGTCAGTTGCCTTTTAGTTTTGCTGATTGTTTGCTGTGCAGAGATTTTTATTTTGATGGTTATTTTTATTTTTGCTTTTGTTTCCCTTGCCTCTGAAGATGTGTTGAGTAAGAAGTGCTGCAGCCAAGGTCAAAGAGTTTTTGTCTGCTTTATTCTCTAGGATTGTGATGGGTTCCTGTCTTACATTTAGGTCTTTCATCTGTTTTGAGTTTATTTTTGTGGATGGTGTAAGAAAGTGGTCCAGGTTTCTTTTTCTGCATGTTGCTGTCCAGTTCTCCCAACACCATTTGCTGAAGAGACTTTTTTATTCCATTGGATATTCTTTCTTGCTTTGTCAAAGATTAGTTGGCTATACGTTTGTGGGTCCATTTCTAGGTTTTCTATTCTGTTCTATTGATCTGAGTGTCTGTTTTTGTGCCGGAACCATACTGTCTTGATGATTATAGCTTTGTAATACAGTTTGGAGTCCGGCGTCATGATGCCTCCAGCTTTGGCTTTCTTTTTCAAGATTGCTTTGGCTATTTGGGGTCTTTTCTGGTTCCATACACATTTTAGGATTGTTTGTTCTAGACCTGTGAAGAATATTGGTATTATTTTGATAGAGATTGCTCTAGCATTTTATTCTACTAGATTTTGGGTTTTTTATGAGAACTTTTAAGATCTACTCTCTTAGCAACCTTCAAATATACCATGCAGTGTTATTAACTGTAATCACCATGCTGTACATTACACCCTCATGAGCCATTTATTTTATAACTGCAAGTTTGTACATTTTGACCCCCTTCACCCACTTTGCCCTCTTCCCATTCCCTGCTTCTGGTAGCCACACCAATCTGTTCTCTGTATCTGTGAGCTGGGTGTTTGCTTAAGGTTCCACCTGTAAGTGAGATTATACAGGATTTGTCTTTCTCTGACTTATTTCATTTAGTGTAATGCCCCCAAGATCCATCCATGTTGTCACAAATGGCAAGGTTTCTTTCCTTTTTTATGGCTGAATAATATTCCATTGTAAATCTACACTACGTTTTCTTTATTTGTTCATCCATTGATGGACATTTGGGCTGCTTCTCCCCGTTGGCTATTATAAATATTGCTGCAGGAGCATGGCAGTGCAGATACCTTTTCTAGTTAGTTTCTCCATTTAGTTTTGAGATAAATACACTGAAGCGAGATTGCTGGATCACATGGAATTTCCTTTTTTTTAAATTTTTTTAATGTTTCTTTATTTTTGAGAGAGAGAAACAGAGTGTGAGTAGGGGAGGGACAGAGAGAGAGGGAGACACAGAATCTGAAGCAGGTTCCAGGCTCTAAGCATCAGCACCCAGCCCAACATGGGGCTTGAACTCACAAGCTGTGAGATCATGACGTGAGCCGAAGTTAGACACTCAACTGAATGAGCCAACCAGGTGCGCCTATGGTATTTCTATTTTTAATTTGGGGGGAGGGAACCTCCATACAGTTTTCCATAGTGGCTGCACGACTTTACATTGTCACCAGCAGCGCACAGGGTTTCCTTTTCTCTGAGTCCTCGCCAACACTTGTTAGCTCTTGTCTTTATGATGGTAACCATTCTGACAGGTGCGAGGTGATCTCTCGTTCTGTTTGTTTGTTTTGTTTTAATACAGTTTGTTGTCAAGTTGGTTTCCATCTAACACCCAGTGCTCATCCCAACAAGTGCCCTCCTCCATGCCCGTCACCCATTACCCCTCCCCCTCCCCCATCAACCCTCAGTTCTCAGTATTTAAGAGTCTCTTATGGTTTGCCTCCCTCTCTTTCTCCAACTGTTTTTCCCCCTTCCCCTTCCCCATGGTCTTCTGGTAAGTTTCTCCTGATCCATATATCTCATTGTGGTTTTAATTCGCATTTCCCTGATGATCAGTGATGTTGAATATCTTTTTGTGTTGGCTGTCTGTCGTCTTTGGAAAAATGTTTAGGCAGATCCTCTGTGGACAATAAACATTTTTTAAATCAGATCTTTTTCTGCTGTTGAGTTGTAGGAGCTGTTTATATATTTTGGATATTTACCCCTGTTCAGATTCATGATTTGCAGATATTTCCTCCCATTGAGTAGGTTGCCTTTTCATTTTATTGATGGCTTCCTTTGTTCTGCAGAAGCTTTTTTCCCCCCAAAGTTTAATTTTTTTAATGTTTATTTTTGAGAAACAGAGACAGAGCACAAGCAGGGGAAGGGCAGAGAGGGAGACACAGAATCCGAAGCAGGCTCCAGGCTCTGAGCCGTCAGCACAGAACTCCATGCGGGGCTCGAACCCATGAGCCATGAGATCATGACCTGAGCTGAAGTTGATGCCACCCAGGTGCCCCACTCTGCAGAAGCTTTTTAATTTGATGTTGTCCCATTTATTTATTTTAGCTTTTGTTGCTTTGCTTGTGGAGTCAGATCCAAAAAATCATCACCAGGCCTGATGTCAAAGAGCCTACTACCTATGATTCTCTCCTAGGAGTTTTATGGGTTCAGGTCTTACATTCAAATCTTTCATCAATTCTGAGTTAATTTTTGCATGTGGTGCGAGACATTGGTTTCGTTTCATTCTTTTGCATGTGGCTGTCCAGTTTGTCCAATATGATTTGTTGAAGAGATGGGCTTTTCTCCATTGAGTATTCTTGGCTCCCTTGTCAAGCTTTAGTTGACCGTATATGTGTGGGTTTATTACTGGGCTCTCTATTCTGTTCCATTGATCTCTGTGGCTACTGCTGATTTTATGCTGATATCATACTGTTTGGATTACCATAGCTTTAGTATACAGTTTGAAATCAGGCCATGTGATGCCTCCAGCTTTGTTCTTTTTTGTCAAGATTGCTTGGGCCCTTTGGGGTCTTTTGTGATTCCATGCAAGTCTTAGGATTGTTTATTCTATTGCAATGGGGAACAATCAATAGGGATTACATTGAATCTATAGATTCCTTTGGGTAGTATGGGCATTTGAACAATATTCATTCTTCCAATATATAAGCATGGAATATCTTTCTGTTTATCTGTGTCATCTTCAATTTCTTTCATAATGTCTTATGGTTTTCACCTTAGTATATTCTATTTTATTCTACTAGACTTCATCTTTTTGATGTTTATTTATTTTTGAGAGAGAGACAAAGTATGAGCAGTGGAGGTGCAGGGGGAGAGGGAGACACAGAATCTGAAGCGGGCTCCAGGCTTCTCCATGCACAGAGCACGATGCAGGGCTCAAACCCACAAATCGCAAGATCATGACCCAAGCTGAAGGCGACGCCCGACCGACTAAGCCACCCAGGCCTCCCCACTAGATTTCATTTTTAAAAATGCTAGTCCTGACCCTCTGAACTGATTTCATGACCAACTAAAGACCGGTAAGCTACACTGAACATCTCTAGAAGCAGCCGCCTCTCCTTTCCTTTTTATTTATTTATTTATTTATTTATTTATTTATTTCTAGGAGAGAGAGAGAGACAGCGCGAGCAGGGGAGGGTCAGAGAGAGAGGGAGTCACAGACTGAAACAGGCTCCAGGCTCTGAGCTGGCAGTCAGCACAGAGCCCGATGCGGGGCTCGAACCCACGAACCACGAGATCATGACCCAAGCGAAAGTCGGACGCTTAACCGACTAAGCCACCCAGGCGCCCCCGCCTCTCCTTTCCTATGTAACGATGAGGACAGTGGTGGTGATGTTATCACCTCATGCTCCTCAGGGGCTCGCTATGGGAGGCAGAGTGGTAAAGACCCCAGGCTCCAGACTTAAACCACCCCGGGTGATCCTGACACAGCTCTCTGAGCTATATGACTAGGTTACTCGTATCACCAGTGACTCAGTACAGCTGCCAGTCACAGAAACCCCCCAAATCGCTTCTTAAACAAGACTGAAGTGTATTTCTCTCCCATGTGAAAGCAGCTTAAAGGTGAGCAGCCTCGGGAGGCTCCTTCAGGCTCTCTCCATTTCTAGTCATCTTCTTGGTCCAAGGTGGCTACTAGAACTCCAGCCACCACATCCATATTGTAAGCAGCAGAACGGAGGAATCAAAGAAGGATACTCTCCCTCCCTTTTAAGAAGACTTCCTAGGGGCACCTGGGGGGCTCAGTGAGTTGAGTGTCTGAATTCAGTTCAGGTCATGATCTCACCACTTGTGGGTTCGAGCCCCGCATTGGGCTGTGTGCTGACAGCCAGCTCAGAGCCTGGAGCCTGTTTCAGATTCTGTATCTCCCTCTCTCTCTGACCCACCCCTGCTCACGTGGTTTCTCTCTCTCTCAGAAATAAATTTTAAAAAATTAAAAAAAATTTTTTTTAAAAAAAGAAGACTTCCTAGAAATGTCTTGCAAACTTCCGCATTCATTTCATTAGCCCGAACTTAGTCCCATGGTTCTGCTTATCTACAGCAGAAGCCAACAAAGAGTATTTAGGCAGATAGTGTCGTACCACCTAAGAATAAACTTTTGTTCGTTTGAAGACGAGAGCGTGGATGTTTAGTCCGCCAAATAGCCGTTGTGTACCTCAGTTTCCTCATTCTGGAAAATGGTGATGGGGTTTGTTCCTCATGGATTTGTTGTGGGGCTTCAAAGAGATGCTACACGTAAAGAACTTAGCACAGCGCCTGACACAGAATAGGTGCTAAGTGATAGGACTACTGTGAAGTGCTTGGTGCCAAGCTCAGCACCCACGTGTTATCTCGTTGAACCCCATAGCAAGCTGGTGAGGTAGAAATGAACCTCCCTGTTTTATAAATGAAAGCGTTGAGATTCAGAGAAGTTAGGTGTTTGCCTGCGGTCATGCTGGCGGCCGGGCCGGCTCCGGCAGGTCCAGGGGTCCCTGAAGGATGGACGGTGTCAGCGAGAGAGAGAGTGAGAGCCCCGAGATTCTTTCTGACCACCAGGCAGGCATCTCTGTCCTGTTGGTTTTGGTGTCTTTATTTAAAGGTTCAGCAACAACATGAAGTCAGAGAAAGGAATTTCTACAATGGGAGGCCTTTTGCGATAACAGGTTTTTGATATTCTGCAGAGTTATCCCAATCATAGTGAATTTACAACCAAGGAATTAACAGGATGCTCTTAGTGAGAAACAGGATAACATATAGGTTAAATTGTATATAGATAAGCTAGAGTCGTTCTGTCTGGCTCTCAAGAGGATGAATGTTTCTGAATTGGTTTGTTTGTGGAAACTATCATGGGGGCCCTAAATGTGTCAGTCTTAACACCTGGGTTTATGTTTTAGCTACTCTTATCTATCCTCATCCCAGCTGCCAGTGTAAGGGAGGATGTTTGTGGAATGTAGGCCTTGAGGAAGGGACTGCTATGCTTCACCAATTAGCAAAGATATATGTAGTAACTATGTTCTGTTCTTATCTGTACCTTAACCCCAAAATAGGCTCTTTGTCTCAGGGCCAGGCTCAGTTGTAACTCTTGTGTTCATATCCCCCTTTATTATCTAAGTCTTGGGTCTGCAAGGCCCATAGGAAGAGCCTTTTGACAATCACCCACGAAGCTTTCATCTAAAATCTCTTCTGTAAAGGCAGGAATATGCTTTCCCTTATGAGGTATCTGTGTTCAGAATATTGGTCTGATATGGAATATTGTGAGGCCTGGTCAATACCAGCAGCCTCATTTCCAACATGAGCCAGTAGTAGCAGAAGGAAGTACCAGTTTTCATTTCTCATGGCAGGCGCTGTGCAAACGCTGCCATTTCCTTGCTGTGACTGCCATCCAGAGAGGCCAGTGCGGCTCCTGGCACGGTCACATTTGTGGAGAGGGCAGAGCTGAGGTGTGAGCTCCTGTTTCTAGAACACTCAAGTCCTTTCCCTTCACCGTGAGGTAGCACGGCCTCCTCATGGAGACTGAATCCCTCCCTGAGAGCCCTGTGAGACTGCGGGGCCAAGAGGTATGGCAAGATGCACACTGAACTTGACTGGCCGACGTCCAAGGCGAATCCAAGACCAGAGTGTACCCTTCCTGCTCAGCCATCCGCAGCTGGTACCCCCTACCCGGAGGAGAAACAGGACCTGGACAGAAGGCCCCTCTAGGTTCTCCTTGGAACGAGATCTGTGAGCTTAGGGTCCTGAAGATAAAGGACTTCAATCTGTTGAATGACCCTGGGCAAGCCCCTTTTCTGTGTAAGCCTGAGTTTCTCCATCTGCCAAATGGGTGGAAAGCTGCTCTTCCCCTCTCCCACTCTCCCTGTTCTGGGGACATTGTGAACAGTGTGACTCGCATGTTTGATCTCCTTGGGAAACAAGTCTTTATAAAGGAGATACGCTACTTTCCTATCAGTGAGCTTCCCTGTGTTAGAACCTTCTGACCGTTACAGGTGGGGCGGGCAGGGCAGTGAGGGAACACAAAGTCCGTGAGTGGGGGCTGCCTCTCGGACTCGAGTTTTCCCAGCGTTCCCTCCCCACGCCGCACTCACACGTATGACTGTCTTGCCATCAAGCCCTGGGCTGAACTGGCCCAGGTGAGCAAGGGCTGGGGCTGCAGCCCTCTGCTGGTCTTCGAGATCACGGGTGATTTATAGTTCCTGCGTCGGACTTTGACCTTAATTTCTTCTGTCCGTTGAGGGGCTGTAAAATTCATTAGGGACCCGCGGGTGGAGTGATGGAGATGTCAGACGGGCAATCATGTGGGTATTTAATCTATCAGATGTGTGGCTTGCCATTTAGGGAGACAACAAGAGAATGTGGAATCAATACGGTTCATTAGCGAGCAGCACGTGTTGGACCAATCAGTGCCTGCCAATGGCAGCAGGCGTGGGGGGTGTGCCACCCGGGCTCTAAGTCACCTTGGGATGAGGACACGTCCTAGCGTGCCTGTGGGGCCAGCCCCAGCCCTGGTACCTCTCTCCACCTTCTCACTAGACCTGGAGCTGTCTGTTGCATCCCACAGGGGCAGAGGAAGAGACGGAAGGGGTCAGAGTCAGGGCAGGGGTGTATGGTGAGGTCCAGTAAATGGGAGAGCCATAGTTTGGCTGTACCCCCAGGGGGTTGATTAAACTGTCTTTTCGTCCTCCTTCCGTCTCCTCTACATGGAAGGTCTCACTTAACTGAGCCTCAGCCCTGGTGTCTGGCCGCACAGCTCTCTGGCACCCTCCCCTTCTCATCCTCTACCACATAATCCCAGCTTGATAACTGGCCCCTGAGAGGCCCTCAGAGTCCCTTCTGATTGTGAATGTCTCGCTCACCCCCAGGCAGCCAGCTATCTCCCTTCTGCATCCCTGGAAAATGGCTTTCTGTATCCCAATTTTCTTTGTCTGATTGTCAAATGTGATATTTTTTTAAAGTCACTCAGTTGAGTCCTCCTCAAACCCAAGGCATAAGGGAATGGACAATGCTGTAGAAGGGTTAGGAACCGAACATTTTTTTCCTTTTCGTTCTGTGTGTATGACTGTCAGAGACTAGGGTTCGAATCCTAGCTCTGCCAGTGACCGTCTGTGGGACCCTGAGCCGCTTGCAGCTGTGAGGACAGGGGCATGCGGTCTGGCTCACTGTGTGTGCCCAGTGCTCAGCCTGCAGCCCATGTCTGAAGCCTGGCTTCCCTGAGAAGTAGACCCTGAGATGGGGTTTGCAGGCAAGCCGTTTACTTGGGACATGGCCCCGGGTAACCCAGGACTGGGGAGTGAGATAGGTCACCAGAGGAGGCGTTGTGGAGCCACTTACCATGAGGGGCTATTGGAGCTCTGTCCCCTGGGAAATCTGTGGGGTGAGACGAGCCAGTCCACCTCAGGACAAGGTGGCTGGGGTCCTGATCCACTGACTCCAGCCCTCATTGATGGAGGGCAGCTCCCGGGATACCCTCTCGTGCCGAAAGAAAGCCTGCAGGCCAGGAGTGGCCCAGACGCTCTGAATAAAGCAGCCCCTGAGGGGTGGAGGTGGGCACCAAGGGGTTTTGCGTGGCCCTGGCTGCTTCTGCCAGTTGGGCGCCTCCCGCATCGGGAAGGCGAGGGTGGTATAGTACTCCTCCCCCAGGATGGGAATGGAAATGGAATGGGTCAGTACACAGACTTCTTAGAATAACGCCTGGCACCCAGTCCGGACCACACAAGGGGGAGCTGCTGTTACTGCTGTCCCTGTCAGTATCCGCTAGGGCTGCTTTGTCCATAGAATGGGATTGTAGCCTCCATCTTGCTGGTTGCTTTAAGGATTAAGGACAAATCGTGTCAAGTTCCTCCCGCGATGCCAGGCCCACAGGTGACGCTCAGCAAAGTGGGGGCCTCAGTTCCCCCTGTGCCTCCGAGGGGAGCCCCCACACCCCTCCTCCGGGCACCGGCTCCTGCGTCCTCCTGGGGACCACCAGGCGCGGCCAGGCCCTGGGCGCTGGCAGCCGCCTGCCACCGTGACAGCCTTTGACATCCCGTAATTGCTTTCCCAGGAAGACTCCTTTAAGTACAGAGCTGCTGGCCAGAGCAATTTGCTCCCCATCAATTTTTATTTCCAGGTTTTAAAATAAAGAGAAATAAAGAAGGGGGTGGGGGAGCCCAAGAACAACACAGTGCCTGCAGTAACACGCTGGGGACCCCACTCATCCTGAGGGCACCAGTCAGCCCGATTCTCATCTCTCCTCCCCCTGCCACACAGGACAGACCCCTTCATACCCTGGGTGTGGACCTGGCTCCCGCGGGGCGCAGCGCCCATCCCCCCCCCCCACTCCCAGCCTGCAGCTGCTGGCCCAGAGCAGTTAGAGCTGGGGGTGGGAAGACTGCTACTTGCTCCACTCGATGCTGTTCTCACCATGGGGCACTGATCTGAAGCACCGTACATGTAGCGCCTTTAATTCCCATAACAACCCCGTGAAGCAGGTACTATTAACCCCATTTCACAGATGAGGCTTAGAGTGGATGTCACTGTGGTCACCCTCTCCCCCCTCTTTTCCCTCCTCCCGGTCCCCTTTCCTCCTGCCCCAACGAATCCTTCTGGCGTCCTTGCCTCCTCCAAAATCCATCTACTCAGGACTGGGGACTCCTGGCTTGTCACTGGTAGGAAGGACCTCACAAGTCATCCCACAGAATCTTTTCATTCATTCTTTCACTCAGCTACTGTGTGTGGAGGGTGTGCTGTGTGCGTGCCACTGATGGGGTGCTGGTGATCCGTGGGAACAAGACGGTTCCTGCCCTCATAAAGCTTACAGTCTATGGGAGGAGGTAGCCATTGAATGTTCACCCACATGTTCCAAGCCCTCTCCCCACCATGTCCAGCCACCGGCAAGGCCTGTTTGCTCCAGCGGCATGCAGCCAGTCCCCGGCACAGCCCCGACCACGCTGGCCCAAGCCCATTGCCTCTTAGCACTACTGACCGCTGTGATCACTGCAGCTCCCAGCTCACGCAGCAGCCAGTGGGCAGCTGAGGGGGCTTCGACAAACCTAAGTGGGTCCTGTGAGCTGAGCCCCCTGCGGTGAGAAGCAGCACTGTTCTATAGGGAACTATAATGCAAGACTTGTGAGGCAGGAACAAGCCTGCCCTTCAGGAGCCCTGAGGCTGTGCAGCAAGAGCGAGTGACCCAAGGATGGCTCGATGGCTCAGTGAGGAGGTCAGAGGCCGCAGAGGCGGGCCTGCCTCAGGGGTTGTGACAGGCAGTTTGGATCTTAACCGCTCAGGGAGCCTTCGGAGCTGGCCAGTGGGGTCTCGTGTCATTAGTCTGCCTCTGATGGAGGCCGGGCTGCTGACACCAGACCAGAAGTGGGCCGATGGGTCCGGAGGCTGTGTGTAGCACACAGGCTGAAGCCCAGTGTCTTTCTCAGGTGCCCCAGCTGGATGGTCAGGGCACTGTGCCATTTTGTTGGTGCTTTCACGATCCCACGCTTTGCCCGAATCCTTTCGGAAGCCCTCGGTGCCTGGTCTTGTACTGTGCATCCCAGTCCCGAGGAGAAGGGCATTCGGACCCTCAAGGAGCAGAGAGTCCTTAGCAAAGAGGATTTAACACACCTTGCACAACAGCTGGTTGTTGGTGGCTGTGGGGAGGATGGGACTGAGAGACCCTGAGGACTTCTCTGTGCTCAGCACCATGATGATTTCGTCTGCCGTGGGCACGGGTGACAGAGGGGTGGCTGTCTATCCCTGATCCATGACGGGACGTGAGAGAGGAAAGGCCCCCGTCCCTTTCTCCGCAGCCCCGCCACAAGCTGGGTCCCCACCCTATTGCAATTGCTTCCCCCAACTCCGTGACTCCACCCTCCCATGGGCTCTGAGCCTCTGGCCCCATCCCCAGCCTCTCCAGTGGCACCCTCTTGTCCTAAGCTCTCCTAAATGCCCAGAACTCCCAACAGCAGGACCCAGGAGGTTTCCTGAATATATTTCTCTTCCTAGGATCTGCAGTGTCCCCGTGATCTCTCCTGTACCCCCTCATTCACTCCCTGGTACCACTGCCCCTCTGGAACCCTCCCTTCTTATCCCCTATACGCCATTTTCCTTACAGCTGCTGCCGTTTCCCCTCCTCCCAGGAGTGTGTCCATTCCCCTGGCCAGGACCCCTGTGCAGGTGCTCAAGCAGCAGCTGCTGCCCACCGGACACCCGCCATGCACCCACCCATCAATGATGGAGCAACTGACACACCCAGCATTTCCCCGGAAGTGTGGGGCTGACTATTTCCCGGCCATTGGCTTCTGCCTCGTGTCCTCGAAAGAAGCAGAAATCCTCTCGCAGAGCATCACGGGAGGGAGTGCGGGAACACGGGAGAGGACCAGGCCTCCTGGGCCTGATCCGGCCCAGTGGAGGTCACCCCGCCTCTCGGCTACCAGCTTCCTTCCACGGAGTCCCCCCTGCCTCTCGCTGGCCACACCAGTCTCTCCGCGCTTGCAAGAGTGCAGTTAATCTCCCATAGTTTAAGGAGTTATTCAGAGAGGCTCAGCGAATGATGAATGTGGAAAGCATTACCAGCAAAGCACCGGGGCTCCGTGGAGCTGTTTAAAAATGCATTCTCCCATGTAAATTTCTGCTCCATCAATCCTTATGACATGTCAAACATTGCTATTGTTTCCTGAACAAATTGTACCGTGTGCCCTTCTCTGCAGATTTGTGCACGGGAGCAGAACTGCTCGCCGGCACCCGCCGCCTGCTACCATTGCTGGGACCCAGGGCTGCTGGGGAGGCAGCTGGGCCCGCCTTGCTTCAGAGCAGAAGCCCCGCGCGGGGTGTCTGGGCGCGCATGCGTGATGGGGGTGCAGGCGCCAGTGGGGAATGATTGAGTGAGTGCCCGCCAGCTGCCAGCCTGCAGGGAAGGGCACACAGGTGGATGGGAAGGGGTGTGGAGGAACCAGAGGGGCTGCAGCCTGGGTGGGGTAGAGCCTGAGACTGAGCATGAATGTGAGTGTGTGTGTGTGTGTGTGTGTGTGTGTGTGTCTGTGTGATTGTGTAGTGGGATAGGATCTAAGCAGACAGAGAGACAATTTCTATGGGAGGCAGGGGTACGGGAATATACTAGGTGCTGCCTGAGCCACAGAGAGAGGAGAGAGAGAGAAGGAGGGAAGAGTGAGGACATAGGAAGAGAGAAGATACAAGGACAGGACTTTGAGGCTGTAGAGAAGAGCAGTGGCTTTTTGAAACCATGAGAGATGAGGGTGTCTGTCCCCACGGAGGGATCAGCACTGTCAGAGCACAGTGGCACCCAGTGGGTGGCAGTTCAGAGGAAGACCTGGGAAAAGGCCAGCACAGGCAGGAGCAGCTCGGGGCATAAAGCCCAGCATCAGTGATGGGTCTCTGCAGAGCTGGTAAAGAGGCACCGCAATGAGGTGCAGGGATATAGGGGGAGAGCGTGTCGGCAAGGGAGGCCCTTGGTCCAGAGCAAGTGAATGGAAGGGGGTGGCAGATGGTGACTACTCACTGAAAATAGGCTGGGGCACAAGGGGGCCCTTACGAGGGGGCTAGGAGAGGAGAGGAACTGACTGCTTGTGAAGTAGTAGGTTCTGAGAGTGGCCATGAAATGTGATGGGCCAGGCTGGGCAGGGTTGACGGCATACAGCTGGCATATAAGTTGAAGGGAGCACTGTATCCAGTGGGTGCCAGGTGGAGAGCCCTGGGTGGGTTGGGCGAACTAGGCTGCCCTGGCCTTCAATGGTGATGGCCTCTCTCGGTCCAGGTCCTGAGCCACCTGCACATACCAAGACCAAACTTGGGCAGAAATGGGGGTCCTTATCTGAGGGCCAGGGGCCTTGGCTGAGGGACCTGCATTCTGGAAAACTGCAGCCAGAGACCGCTGATCCATGATAGGCATGGCTGGAGGCTCTGAACCTGCCCCTTCTAGGCAGAGGCTGGGTTAGGAGCATTAAGGCAAGAAAGAGATTGCCATGAGGACCCATCTAGCTTCTAGAGGGCGAGGACAGTGACCCAGTAGGAGCACTCTGAATCCTATGGCTGAGCCCTCAAACTGCAAGAAGACCCCTCTATCCCAGCCCCTTCAGCAGGGGCAGCAGGGGAGGGGAGTGGTTAATAGCACACAAGAGCACAGGTGAGATCATATCTTGTACCGTGGCCATTTGACCTTGAGCACGTTGACTGACCTCTCTGAGCCTTAGTTCCATTCTGTAAAATGGAGGTAATACTGGTGCTGGTCCCACCGCTGCCAGGGTAGAGCTATCAGGAAGACGGAATGAAATAAGGTGTGGGAACCGCTGGCCACAGTGCATAGCACATAGTGTGTGCTGGAAAGGGGCAAGGGGCACCATCTTACCTGCCCCCTGCCCCATAGCCAGGGGCAAAGATGGGC
The DNA here is from genome assembly GCF_008692635.1 of Crocuta crocuta. Classification (NCBI taxonomy): domain Eukaryota; kingdom Metazoa; phylum Chordata; class Mammalia; order Carnivora; family Hyaenidae; genus Crocuta; species Crocuta crocuta. The sequence goes on along the minus strand of NW_027532406.1, from coordinate 4,390,698 downwards.
GTTTGTGACTCAGGCCTGGCCAGTCTGTGAATTTGGCTTTCCCCGCACCACAGGCTCACCTTGTCTTAACCTTTGGAATCTCCCCCTCCGTGCGTATTTATTGTTTTCCTTTTTGTCAGCAGAAGAAAATTACACTTCTGCCGGCATTGTCCATCACGGAAATAAGCACTCGCAATGCAATTATAAAGGCCCAAATGAGGGGATTAGTTTTGCTGGTGATGCCAGTGTTGGGGAGAATCAGAGGAGATGCCTTATCAATCAGGCTCCGGACGGCAGCCGGTCCCAGCCGCGCCTTCTCCCCATCGTGTCACCAGCAGGGACGGCTGCTGACCTGCGGGCCCCTGTTCCTGGGCCGCACGCGCTTGCACTGGAGGAGGCTGGTGCAGTGAGCCGCCTCCGAGCTGGGGGCCCGCGGTAGGGCCCTTCCCCAGAAGCTCCCTGGGCTTCCCAGTGTCTGGCCAGTCGCTGTCCCGCAGACCCAAATACACCTGAGCAAGGAGGTCTCTCCCGGGACTCATCAGTCTAAAATAGCGACCCATCACCCGCTAGACCCTTTTCTGCTTTATTTTCCTCACAGTCGTGACCACTGTCCGAAACTATGTTCCTCAGGTATTTCTCCCCAGCATTCTTGCCTTCTCCTGACCGTTCCTCACGTGCCAGCAAGGATGTTGGCGTACTTTTTGCTGCGGCTCCAGAACCTGGTCCAGTAGCTGGCACATTGGAAGAACCCAGAAAACATTTGGTGGATACATGTCTGAGAGTGTCTGGTCACTGTCTTCACAAACACGGGCCATTTGGCAAGTCCCCTACTCAGTCTGCAGGGCTCAGGCCAGACATCAGAGCTTGAGGGACTCAGCGGAGAGGCTGCACGCCCTAGGCCACCTGATCGGCCCCGTTCTGGCTGCCCATGGCCCACCATGGTATCTGCTGATGGAAGGCATCAGCCCCCACCCCAGAAGGAAGGTCATGCCAGCCCTCGGTGGTTGGCAGTGGAAATGCCAGATTTTACTGACTTTGGCAAAGATCTGGACCCTCTGCTGGACACAGCTGAGGATACAAAAATGAGTTAGATACAGACTTCTTTGTCAAGGGGTGGAAGTGGGGCAGACAGGTAGTTTTCAAAAATGTCAGATTGTACCCCATATCCCCAAACAGGTACAGCCAAGGGCTCTTAGATCAAAAGCAGTGAGCAGTCAGGGAGCTGCATAAGTGAGGGGGCATTTGGGGTTGGTCCTGAGGGATGGGCTGGGGTTTGGATGGCAGTTACAGAAGGTGGTAAGAGAACAGTGCAGATGCATCATGGAGAGGCAGATACTAGGTGGCCAAAGCCAGCCAAGCCTTGCCAGCAGGGTGCTGGTCTGGATCCATTTCAGCAACAGTAAGGAGCCATCGAAGGTTTTTGAGCAGAAGAAAATCATTTTCACCTTGCTTTGGACCTGGGCCTCTTCTGACAGTCTCGGTTAGCAGTAGAGTATACTAGTGTGTACCTATGGGTGGGATTCTAGCCCTGGGGGACAGTAGTGGGTATATAGAGGCACCTCAGGGGAGGCCTGCAGCACAGTTGAAGGGCTCACCTGGAACACTGTTTGGCATTTCTTAGAATGGCCAGGGACAGTTTCAGAGCCACCCAGCCTGGCCAGCTGGGCCATCCCGTCCCCCATCCCTGCAGCTGTCTGACTGGCCTGCAAGACCCTGGACATCAGCCTGCAGGAAGATGGATGTATGTATGCATTCCTAGAACAGGGCAGGTAGGAAGGTGTTCATGGCATGAGGGGGACGTGTGTCCTCTGTGCACAGACCCTGGTCACTTCCCAACCACTCCTTCCTAAAGCGGGCTCAGGAGTCACTGTCTGTTTGGCATAGCAGAGCCGCTCCCTGGCTTCCACGGGAGGGACGTGGGGGTTACGTATCCATCAAGACACTAAACCGTTTGGAGGCCAGCTCTGCCTCTGACCACCTATGAGATCTTGGGCAAGTTACCCGCTTAGAATCCTTTCTGCTTCTTCATTTGGTAAAAGCAGGGAGCAGGGGTCATACCTAGCTCCTAGGGCTGCGGCCAGAATGAAGCATGTGTGTTGTGAATGCATGTTGTGGAGGTGTGGAGGTAGATGTTGCTATAGGTGACAGAGATCCTGAGCCCCCCTGTCCCAGCCCCGTGACCCCACCGTGTTCTCAGGGAGCGGCAGCCTGATGGGAGGTGCTTCCAGTGTGTCCCGGAGGGTGGAGTCCTAACCCAGCCTTGGGGAGACAGAGGACAGAGGTGGGTGAGCCAGGCAGGAGAGGAAGGAAGCGGTCCAGGCAAAGGGAGCGGATGGGCTGCACCAGTCTGCACAGAGCTGCACATGGTCTAGCCTGGCTCCGTGATGGGGCTCGAGCCGGCAGCAAAGGCCTGATGGCAGGGCCACCGGTGCGTGTCCCCTGAGGACACCGGGGAACCCAGGAGGGCCTTCAGCAGGCCCACTGAGCCCCGCTGAGCGATCGGATTGGCTGCCTCCACCCAGGCACAGAGCCCTTGCCCCTGTCCCACCCACGCCCCTGCCCCCGCGGCTGGCCCTGGCCCCAGTGCACCGCGAGGCCCCCAGGGGGTGCCAGCTGCCCCCACCCTGGCAGGGGCACAGAGGCAGCTTTTCATCTCCTTATTCTGCTTTGTGCGTTTGAAAAATGAAAGTTCCCCCTCTCTTCTTCACCAGGCATGCATATTTCATACGGTCATTAGACAGTGGCACTAAAGGACTCACAAATCTTCCCTGGTCAGCATCAGCGGTTTGGGCAGCGAGAGGCCCCGGGGGAGAGGGGTCACTGTGGTAGCCATGGCTGTGCCCAGTCCCCCGGGGGAGGAAATGGGAATGTGGGGTGGGAGGTTGGAGGCCAGCATCTGCCTGGGGAGAGAGGACTGTCCCATCTTGTTCTCTAATTTCCCTGGGCCCCAGGGGTGAAGGAGCCTGGACAAGGGGGCCTCAGGGGTCCTTCCTGCCCTGACAGTCTGAGTGCAGTTCCTTAGTGCACCCAGATATGAAGGGCTTTGTCCCCAGGGCCAGGAGCCCCTCCCATGGTTTGATTGGGCCCCTTACTTTCTGCATGGCCCAGCCCTCCCTCCCTTTCCTCCTGATCTCCTCCAAACCTCCTAGCTGCCCTCTCTGGTCCCTGTCCCCTTCTCTCGGCCGTTTTTGCTCCCTCCCTCTTTGAATCCGCTCTCCTCCTTGGCTTTGTTCCATCTCTNCCCCCCCCCCCCCCCGTTTCCCTCCCCCTTCTTACTAGAAATTGTCCATTCATTTCCAAGCATTTATGAAGCACCCGCTCTATGCCAGGCACTGTCTGTGCTGAGAGGTGAGCCTGGGAGATGCAGCTCTTCCTGTATTGTTCCCACAAACTCTTTCCTTTGACATATGAGGATGCTGAGGCCTGAGGGGGGTGATGTTCGGTCACACGGTGACCTGGGCTGTTGACCCTGACCTAGAACCGGGGTCTCTCCACCGCACTGACCCCTCACCAAGGGCTTGATGCATCTAGTCCATTCTCCCCCAGACCAAACTGCTGGGGGCATAACTGCATAGTTGACCAGTTAGTGAAACGAAAGGGGACTTAGGGGCCCCTCACCCCCCCCTTCTCTTCTGGCCCCTGGGTGGGGAGGAGAAAGGCGGGCTAATTCTAAGGAGCTTTCTCTCCTCGCCCCTGGACTCACCAGGTGCAGGTTCTTCTGAGAACAAACTCTCCTCTTGGTTTAGAAGCAGTAACACACAGAGACCAAGGGCATGGCAGTACTGCATTGGGTTCAAATCCCTGTGCAGCTTTGGGTGAGCTCTTTACTTTCTCTGTGCCTCAGTTTCCTTAGCTGTAAATGTCCTTGTCTGTAAAAATATGTGACAAGGGGGAGGGTCTGTCAGGGAATCAGCCCTGTGTAGGAGGGTGGGTTACATCGCTCAACGTCTTCCTGGTCACCTATCCGACCTGCATCCCTAAGAAGCTATGGTGTCCTCGGAGCCTGGCCCAGTGCAAGTCTACACAGTTTGCTAGAATGCAAGTGGTGGGGACATTGAATGAGAATTTGGGCACAAGAGGTAGTCCTGTAAAAGCACAGTCCCAGAAATGGCTTCATTCTGTAGAATTAAGTTTTTTGGGGTAACTGAGACCTGAACCCTTTGGGTACAAACATTTTTTCATTTGAATCATTCGGTATAGAAATACACTATTGACTTACCTGCCTTCCTGAGATAAGTATACTAAACACAAATTTTTCTCAGAAATTCAGCTTTATCATAAAGAACATGGAATTTAATAGATTTCACAGAATCTAGAAACTTTATACTTTTTAAGGTATATTTATTTTTTGAGAAAGAGAGTGAGTAAACAGGGGAGGGGCAGAGAGAGAACCCCAGGCAGGCTCCACACTTTCAGCACGGAGTCTGATGGAGGGCTTGAACCCACAAACCGTGAGATCATAACCTGAGCTCAAGAGTCAGACGCTTAACCAACTGAGTCACTGCGGTGCCCCAAGAATGTAGGAACTTGAAAAGACCCTCAAAAAATACTTAGTACAAAGATATTGAGGGTGGGGGGAATAGAGGTTGGTAAGAGGGTTCAAACTTTCAGCTATAAGATGAATGAGGTCCAAGAATCTCATGTATAACAACATGGTGATTATAGTTTATAAGGCTGCAGCGTAGAATTGAAATGTGCCAAGAGAGCACAGCTTTAGTGTTCTTGCTGAAAAAGTTTTTAAAAGGTATATAAGTGAGGTGACGGATATGTTAATTAACTCAGTGGGGGCATCCTTTTACAACGTACATGTAAATCAAATCATCATGTTGTACACGTCAAATATATTGCCATTTTATTTGTCAATTATACTTCAGTGAAGCCAAAAAATAAAAGTATTGAAACAAAAGTTTTTATTAGTGGAAATTCTATCCAGTCACGGCCCTGAGAGTAAAGCATATGCCCCCAGGGTCAGCCCAGGGCGTTTCCTCCTGGCATCTGGCGGCAGGTGGCAGACTGCCCAGCTTCAGGGCAGTGAGTGGCCTGAATGACTCCAAGCAGAGTCACAGTGCCCGGCACATGGTGAATGCTTACTAAGGAATGAATGAATGAATGAATGACTGGTATCATTTTAACCTATACTGTGGACGGTAACCATGCCAGGGACAATGCAGGAGCCAGAAGTCCCAGCCACAAAAACCACAAAAATCTCTGCTAGACGTGCTGCCATCCTAGAGAACGGGAGAGATGGAGAGGGGCCCCGGGGAGGTGGCCTAAAGAAAGGAACCCCAGTCTGGGAGTAGGGGTCCCTGATTCTGCCCACTTTCTTATCACCTGTGTGTGACCTAGAAGGGTGACAGGAACCCACAGGACCTTGCTGGGGACTGGGCCTCAGTTTTGTGCTCTGTGAAATGGGTAGAAACCTCTGTCTTCCTCATCATGTGGGACAGTTGTGAAGATAAAATGAGGTCCTAATAAACATGGGCAGTCTTTGAAGATGGACAAGGTGTGACGTCAGGACAGGCTGGGAGTGGTCACCGTCATTACCACTGTCATCAGCATAAGGCAGGCTTCTCTCCCTCCGGTCTCTTCCAACGGCAAGTGGCAGAGGGCGAGTTGGACTAGACCACGTGAAAGAGGTCTGGTTGGACTCACAAACCAAACTGAAGGTGGAAGGGATGTCGGGGTCAGGACTCTAGAACCTGTAAGCTTCCACCTCTGTCCTCCTAGCTCTCCTCTGGGGGCACCTTCATTGCCCCTATACGTCCAGCAGCTGCTAGTCCACGTTGTTCCTGGAAGGGAGCTTTCAGCCCCAGCAATAGCAAGAAGAATCCTGGAGAAGGATTCTGATGGGCCCCCACTGTGGTCAAGGGCCTCTCCCAGCCCAGTGCCCCTGGCCATGGCAGCACAGGCAGCTCCCGCTCAGACCACTTGCTCCTCCCCCAGAACCCTGCTTTCCAGCATCAATGTCACTAGCCGTTGGTGACTGGTGGCAACGTACTGAACAGCACACCTCTAGAAGATGCAGCCAGAGGAGTCGTGTGGGCAGACCGTGGGTTTGCTGTGGACATTTCCTGGTGAGATCACGCGGTCCGCTGGGTCTGGCGGTAACGAATTCCTGTTCTCACCTTTGCAGGCAACAGACAACGATGTGGGCACCTTCGGGGAAGTCAACTACTTCTTCAGCGATGACCCTGACCGGTGAGACCCAGCCCCGGCCCCTCAGGACTCACTCAGTAGCCCCTCTGCTACTCACGAGGTCCAGGAGACTTCTCCGTGCCCAGGGAGGGAGCCGTGGCCCCATGGCTAGAGCACTGAGCCAGGAGTCAGAACCCACGGGCACCGCTGCTGGTTTGGCCCTGGCTGTGGCACAGTCTCATCAAGTCCTCTAATCTCTCTTGAGGCACAGTCTCTGACATTCAAAAGACAGCCTTGAGCTTTGGGAACGGAGAAGCTTTGAAACATTCACAACGACACAGCAAGCAATTGCCATAGCAGCAGCTGGCACTTAGGAGCCCAGACCGTGTGTCCGGCTCTCTGCCCAGGACTTTACACGCATTGTCTGATGTAACCCCCACAAGCACCAGAGGAACTCAGCACTGGGCACTATATCATCCTCACTTTACAGATGAGGAAACGCAGAGAGGCTGAGTCCCTTGCCCAAAGTCACACAGCTGGTGAGCTCGAGGGCCAGGCCTCTGCATGTGGTCTTCGTCCCCAGGCCGCCCAGTCTCCAGCAGGAAGGGGCTCTCCACGTGCCTTCAGCCATTAGGGTGGCTTCCCTCCCCACCAGACCTGTGCCAGCCCTGCCCTGTCACCCTCCATGGTTCTGGGCCTCTCTTTCCTACGTCTGCAGTTGAGCTGAAAGGGAAGCCCTCTCATTTTTAATGTGATCAAAAGCCAAGTTGAAGTCCGAGAGCAGGTCTGCTTCTAAAAATGGAGTGTCCATTGCATCTAGAGGTTCCACAGGAGTAAGACAGTGGCTGTCAGCTTGGATTACTGGTCCTAACTATCTTTGTGAATGAGCAGGAAGAGACAGTGACCGTTAGGGGCATCTGGCCGTTCTCTGCCACTTGGGACAGAGCCTCAAAATGGGAGGAAGGAACTAGCAGCAAGAGAAGTGCACAGGGCACCCCTGTCCCTCAGGGCACCCTCAGGGGCCCTGTCCTGATCACCTTGGATTTCCTGATCTCTTCCCATCTCCTTTCCCGGGCTTGGAGCCGGGACCTTCTGGGCTCGCTGGCTGGCAGCTGTGGCCCAGGTCTGGGCATACAGATGCCAATTGACAGCTCAAGGGAGGCTCCCGAGGGGATGTTGAGAGGAGGCAGGTAGACGGATGGTCTTGCTGGACCTTGCTCCTCCCCGGGCTCTTGCACAAGCCTCATCCCTTGAGCAGAAGGCCAGGGGTATTCCCCAAGAGATGACCAACACCCCTTCCCCCGCCCCCAGCTGGATACTTCGCCACACATTTAAGACATTCTGGCGCAAAACCATCTGAAATGGCAGAATCTCTGACCATCACAGTTCTCCGGCATCTAAATATCTGCACTAGGCAGACATTCCTGCTCACAGCAGGAGAAAGGTCCTTCTGCCTCAGTTTCCTCTTTGATGAAATTAACCTGCACCTTCCGGTTCCACAGCTGACTCTTGCATGTGTGCGCGCGCGCGCGCGCACACACACACACACACACACACACACACACAGTGTGGTCCTGATCCCTGCCCACCACCTCCCACCCCACTCTGCATGAGAAATAACGGGGCTTTTCTTATTTAGAGCAGATTTCTGACTTCATTCATCTCTGCTTATCACCTCGGGCAAGGACAGGCTGGTAAATACAGGCCTTACCTACAAGCTGCTTTACACCAGGGTCCCTTTCTCTGCCTCTGTCCTACCTGACCTAGGTTCTCCCTGGACAAGGACACAGGACTTATCATGCTGATCGCCAGACTGGACTATGAGCTTATCCAGCGCTTCACCTTGACCGTCATTGCCCGGGATGGGGGTGGTGAGGAAACCACAGGCCGGGTCAGGATCAACGTGTTGGACGTCAACGACAACGTGCCCACCTTCCAGAAGGACGCCTACGTGGGGGCCCTGAGAGAGAACGAGCCTTCCGTCACACAGCTGGTGCGGCTCCGGGTAAGAGAGAGGCCACGGCCTCCTGCGGCCCAGCCCTCCTCCCTCCGTCCCTCTGTGCCCTCGTCACAGAGCCGCCAACCTGCCATCCACAAAGAATTCAGCCCAGATCGGTCAGGCCTCTGGGCATTCCCTCCTCTCCCTGGTAACCGAGTGGGCCAAGGGTCGGTGTCCGCTTAAATTTCAGGTCGCCCTTCCCCAAAGGGATGTCCTCCCCATCTCCCTTGATAAGTGGCAAGCAGGATCTCACAAAGGACCCCCATCTAGGCCCCTCGGTGGCTGCGTGGAGTCAGGAACTGTTGCAGCTGGACAGAACCAGAGACCGTGGCGCACCACCCACTTCACAGACGGGGACACGGGAGGGGAGACACAGTCCCCAGAGGTAGAGGAATAGTAAAGTCAGGTCCGGAACTCAGGAACCCCCCCCCTAATGTCCTCCCACAGTGGGTCCCCCACACATCATAACTCTGACCAGAGACTTCTGACTGTCCTCACTCCCCTTCCCCACTGTGCCCACCCGGAGGAGCCAGAGCCTCCATTTACAACGGGTCTCTGAAGCAGGCAGGGTGAGGGCGGGTAGCAGGGCCGGCACGGGGTGGGGGGTGCATAGAAGGCAGGCCCCACCCACCATGCCCATCCTCCCACGCAGCTCACACCCAGGCTGGTGGGACGCCCTTGGGGTCCTCTGGGATCAGAGGCATCTGAAAAGAAGCTAATTAATACAGTCGCCCCAGACAACAGTCAAGGGGAAGAAGGATCTCTCTGACTTCATCCCAGTGCATTCTCCCTCCACCTTGCATTTGTGCCATATGCAGTGATACTCACTGTGTGCCAGACTGTAGGTATGCGGCAGCAGTCAAGAAATGGAAGGTTTCTGGGGCACAAGGAGGGCTCAGTCAATTCAGCATCAGACTTCGATTCAGGTCATAATCTCAACATTCTCAATGAGTTCGAGCCCCACGTCAGGCTCTGTGCTGACAGCTCAGAGCCCAGAGCCTGCTTCGGATTCTGTGTCTCCTTCTGTCTCTGCTCCACCCCTGCTCGTGCTCTGCCTCTCTTTCAAAAATAAATAAACATTAAAAAGGAAATGTAATGTTTCTGCTGTCATGGAGCGGACCGTGCGAGTGAGGCCGGCAGAAACTGAGTAAGATGCCATAGGTGTGGAGGGACCAGTTGCGGGCACAGCACAGGGCCTGCCTGGTCCAGAGGTCAGGGAGGGCCTCTGTGAGTGGGCTGTTCTAGTGAGACCGGAGGGTTTAGGAGATGGTCACGCCAGGCATGGTGGTGAGCCTCTCCATAAGCCCCGGCCTTCCCTATTCCCTAGGTCTCCAGCTGACCTTCTAGATTCCCACACTGGCTCCACCCTCCCCAACATGGGAGCCAGCCTCCCACTAAGGAAGGCCTGGATCCCCCAAAGCAGGGGACCCGGGGAGCCCGCCCTCTTCCAGCCCTGGCCCCTGAGGGCTCACGTGCCCTGTCTGCACTCTTCCAGGCAACAGATGAAGACTCACCTCCCAACAACCAGATCACCTACAGCATCGTCAATGCCTCCGCCTTTGGCAGCTACTTCGACATCAGCGTGTATGAGGGCTATGGAGGTAGGTGTGCAGTGGGACCGAGGGCCCAGCCGGGGAAGAGGGCCTGCAGGCCAGAGAAAGGCCGCACACTCACGCCTTGCTCGGGATGGGGTTGGCCAGATACCCTGACACCCTGGATGACCCAGAAGGCTGTCCCATAGCCCATCGGCTGGAGCGACAAGCCAGGGACCACCCTCCTATAGGATCAGGGTCTGGGTCTCTGATCAGCTACATCCTTCTGTGGGTTGAAGGCCATGGTCAGCCCAGAGTCTGATGTTACCGCAGTCTGCAGGGCCCCTGCTTCTTGCCAAGCCTGCCTGGGCAGGTCCACAGAGGCTTGTCAGCCCTCCTCTGATCCTTTGGGCGTGTTTCAGCTGCCGCCGGGCCGTGGCCACTCCCTGCTGGGTTCAGGCACAGTCCCATACTCTGGACCTTGCCCTGCCTGCCCCACTGGTGCCTATAAGCCAGGCAGAGAATAGCAGCAGCAGCCTCGGGCTCCAAAGTCATGAGCCCACCTTGTTTTGCAGATGAGGGGCACCAGAGGCCCCGAGAACAGGGAGTGACTTGCCCAAGGTCATGAGGCAAAGGTGTGCAAGCAGACTCGTGTGATCTGGCTCCTAGTTGCCTGTGCAGCTTCTTCTTTCAGTGCCTCTCTGTCCACACCAAAACCCAGCCTCTTTGAACCCCTTGCCACTCTCTCCCCTCAGTGGCCACCTCTGTGTCTTTGCAGACTCTCTTCGTTCTGCCAGGAAACCCTTCCTCTCTGTCTCTTTGCTCTGCTTCCCTTCGCCCATTAAGCGCATAACCTCTGGCTGGTTTTAAGGGCTCATGTGGGCATTCCCTCCTCTAGGAAGTTTCCCAGATGCTTGAAGAGGAGTTAGGTGCCCCCAGGGCAGACTGGATGTGCTTTGGGTGACTCAGTCCCAGCACTAACCCCTTGTGTGCCCCACAGTCGGGTCAGAGAAGTGTGGCCGCAGAAACTGTAGTCCTGGCCCCAGGTGCTGCAGCCTGAGGGTCCCTATAAAATCCATGTCCCCCGTTTAAGTTCCATCTCTCTGCCGCTTGCACACTGCAGCCTCTTCTTGACCCTCCCTTAGGCTTTATATTACTAAGGCAATGATTTTGCTCCCATCTTCCACACGGAAAGTGGCGACTTCATATTGTTGTCAGGCCTTTGCAGACCACCAGCAACCCCCACGCCTGAGCCAATGTGCCTTCCCTCCCCAGATGGAAGTGGGGAGGGGGGAGATGGCATTGGAGGGGGGGCATCTCAGCTCCCTCAAATCCTGCCTTTCCACTCTGCCTGCCTCTTTGGGTGGAGGGGTGTCTTTACCACCTTCAAGCAGAGATCTACTGAGAGAAAAGTCTAGAACCCCGTGCCCTGAGTAACCCCCCAGGAGTATAAGCAGTGCCCAGAGCAGGCTGCTGGACAGGCACGGAGAGCCCACAGGGTAAAGGGTGAAGATGAAAGAGGGAAGAAGAGAGGAGAAAGGCCACGGGAGGGAAGGCAGGGCCATAGGAGATGGAGGGTCTGCACCCCACTGTTGGCATCACCCCCACTAGCCCTGAGTCTGGGCAGTAAGTGGATGAACCCTGTGCTTATTTGGACGGCCAAGTGGTAAGAAACCAAACTAGTGAGACTGAGGCATGATGCTGTCCTCTGAGCAGCCCCCAGACTCATGGAGCGTGCCAGATAAGTAGGTGAGACAGACAGACAGATAAGCAGCCAATCGCACCCCATGGGGAAGAGCCTGGGCTCTGAAGTCAGACAAACCTAGGCTCAAGTCCTGCCTCTGTCAAGTTGCTAGCTGTGTGACATTGGGCAAGTTACCAAACCTCTCTGAGCTGGGTTTCCTCATCTGTAAAGCAGTGCTTACATCACCACCAAAATAGTCCACACCAAGTGTGCTCAGCACTGTGCCTCGCATCTATCAGGCAGTCAGTAAACCTAATTCAAGACCATGGGTCTCCAGGAGTTCAGGGGAAGGAGGGGGAAATGAGACAGGGCTGGCTAGTCTGTGCCAAGTACATCCTTCCTGCCGCAGGGGACCCCTGGCTGGATGAGCCTCTAAAGTCTGCTTCTCAGGCTCCACACTGACAGTGCCGAAACTGCTTGAGATTCTCTCTCCCTCTCTCTCTGCCCCTCCAACACTCACTCTCTCTGTCTCTCTCAAAATGAATAAACTTTAAAACGTTTAAAAAAATCTGCTTAGAGAGGGCCTGGGACCCTGTTCCTGTCATTTCAGTGATCAGCGTAAGCCGTCCTCTGGATTATGAACAGATCCCCAACGGGCTGATTTATCTGACAGTCATGGCCAAGGACGCTGGCAACCCCCCTCTGAACAGCACTGTCCCTGTCACCATCGAGGTGTTTGTAAGTACCCAGGGGTGCCCATCGTGCCCTTTCAGAGTGAGGGGTGGTGAGTGCTTCCTAAAGTGGTGGGGGCCCTGCCTGAACCCAGTGGTGTCCGACCATGCCCCCACATTCTCGGCTGTCCCCACAGCACTGGGAATCGACCAGCAGACCGCCCCGGAGGCTGCCCCCAGCAAACCTCTGTCAGGCTGTGTCCTTGCTCAGCCAGGAAGGCCCAGGCCCTGGGATGCAAGATGAGCCTGACCATCAGGCTCTAACTCCATTAGGGGGCCTCAGGGCACCCGCTGGGGAAAGAGCTGGAGCTCAAGCAGGAGGAAGTGTCGTGGGATTCCCTCATTTAGAGCCATACTTTGTGAGGTTCAAGGGAATTACTGGGAGGTCATCTCTCTTTCTGCCTCTCTCTTTATGCATGTCCTCCTCTTCCTTTTTTCTTTCCTCTTTCTGCTCCTCTGAAGATCTAAAAGGGCCTGAAACCAAACCACAGCTTGTCTGACATGAATATCAAGCACACGTTAGTGCTTTTCCATGTCTGAAATTATCAGTCACAGAATCCATCTACACTCTGGTTCATTTGCCCCGTGCTGCTCCCCTGGTGATCCCAGGGATGCAGATCCTGGTCTGACGGGGCACCAGTGGGCCTTTCCCCACCAGAGACCTCCTCACAGTGACTGCGCAAGCATGCGCCACCACCCCCCACCCCATCTCATAAAGACTGCTGCCTGCAGGAGAGGGTGAACGCGTGTTGACGGAAGAGTTAGTGCATTACCGGCTCCAGGAGGATTAGATCAGATTGTCAGGTTAGGAGATACGCTGCGATCTGACATCCGCTCGTGAAAATCTCTTCCAGAGCAGGCGTGCTAGATGAACTTCCTGGCCCAGCCGGCTTCACCAATAGCCTCTGGCGCTGCCCCACACCCGGCTTTCTGAAGCCTTGTCCTCTCCATCCTATACAGGGGGCTCCGGGTCCAGCTCCTGAGCGGGAAGGTCCTTGTCTGCGCAGGGACCCCTACTTGCTTGGTGCATAGGATGGGCTGACAGTGATGAGGTCAGGGTGAGGCCTTGCAGGGAGCCCTGCAGGTGGGCATGTGGGAGCAGGATTCTGGGGTGGCATCAGAGGGTTACGCTGTGCAGAGCCAGCAAAGAGAAGGGCAGAGTCTGAGGTGCTAATTCAGGGAGTGGCAGGAAGCCCCCCAAGGAGGTGGGGGAGGGTAGAGGAGGGCAAGGCTGGAAAAGAGATTCCCAGAAGCCTAAACACTCACTGCTTGCCTTTAACCTGCAGCGCAGCACCCCCCCTTTGAAGTATTGAGCAGGGGGTGGGTGCCAAAGAACCAGAATGCATTCTCTTCCAATCGCAACATCTTGGTATTCTAACCCATGTGACCCTGACCCTCGTTTCCCAGTCTTGATTAAACACAGCCCCAACCTCCCACCCCCAGTCCTGGTCACACTCCTAACCCTTGACCGACTCACCCATCATTTCCAACCAGCTGGTATTCTCCGCTCAGGCAAGCAATGACTTCCCTCCCCTCCCCTCCCCCACGCCCCCCATGCGTGCAAGTTGCAGTACCAGGTCTGCACATGTGCCTGCAAAACTGGTTCCTGCCTGCGAAACTGGTTCCCCCCTCAAGGGGGCACTGTGGATGGAGGGAGGCACATAGCTGTGGAGGTGTATGGTTTTGAAACCGGGCTCTACCACCCTCTAGCTATGTGACCTGGGGTCCTTAACGCTCTCTGAGCCTCAGTTTCTTCATCTCCAAAATAGGGATGGATAATCATGGTACTGCCTCATGACCTTGTCATGGGGATTAAATGAGGTCTTGCAGGTGGCACTTGGCACTTATGCATCCATGCACACGCTATCTCTGGTACAAATGGGAATTCCAGAGAACTCAGCCAGCCAGAGAAAAAGCCCTCTAGGTTTGGGAGAGGTGGATTAGGCAGAGGGTGAGAATAGGGGAGGTCTAGAGAAGTTGAGGTGGTTCTCCAGGGATGGGCAGGCAGAATTGGCCAAATGGAAATGAAAACTTCTTAAGCTCCAGTCAAATGTCAGGTGCTTTCATATTACACAATCTCTCTTAATCCCACTTGACAGATGAGGCAACTGAGGCTCAGGAGGGGCATAGAGCAGGTCCCAGATCACCAGTGCTTTCCTCACTTTCTGGCTAGTAAGTGGCATTTGAATTTGCTTGCAGTCCTGGTAAGCTGGGATTTTAATCCTGACCTGACTCCTGAATTCACATTCTTCCCTGAAGCCCTCTGCGTGTGATTGAGACAGGTACTCCCCTAGGTTCGTGTAAATTTCCTGGAGCTCTTCTTAAAATGCAAATTCTTATTTAGTGAGTCTAAGGACTGGCTGAGGTTCTGCATGCCTAACAGGCTCCGGGCAGTGTTGATGCTTCGTGCCAGGGCACCAACACTTTGAGTAGCAAGGCCTTCCAAGCTCTGCCCCGATGCGATCTTAAAACCCAGGGACTACCCCAGACCCTAGCTTCCTAACCTGTGAAGTGGTTGAGGAGCCCTGAAGGGGCCTCTTTCTCCTTTTGCGTCAGTTTCTCCGGTGGAGCCAGGGCAAGCAGGAAGAGGGTGGCCAAGGAACCAAACTAAACTTTCATTCCCTGGGAATTGAAACGTGGCCTCCCGCCCTGAGACCAGACAGCAGGGTCCCCCTGTGCAGGGGCGGGTGGGAGCAGGAATCCACTTGGCCTGGAGCTCCCTGAGCCCAGTAGGAGGGGTCATTTTCAAATCCCCTCAGAGCTGTCATTCAGGTCAGCAAGGGCCCTGCACTTTCCTTCCAAGTGTGCCCTGCCCCTGGCAGCGAGTCGGGGGTGGGGGCGGTTCTGGCAACAAAGATGGGTGCCATCTTGGCCATGAGTGAACATCCTCTCTCTAGGCAGAGCTTTGGGATGATAGAGTCACTTATGTCTAAGGACCACACTTAAAAAGGTCACCGCCTTTGGGTTGATTTTGCATGTGGGTGATTTTTAAGTAGCTGTCACTTGGCTAAGCTGCCGCCTCCATCCACCAAAGGGATTTTCTCTCAACTGAGGGGGAAAAAAAATCCCCAGCGAAGATAAGTAGCTCATGGCAGCACTCACTGCCCAGGTTGGGGGTGGGGAGAGGCAGATCAGGGCGACAGGGCTCCTGAAGGAAAAGGGGGCGGGCAAGAGGGGCCAGGTGATTCCTTTTCACCCACTGCTTGTTGGTTTTTAATAAAGAAGTCAAACTCGGTTTGTAGATTTCCCATTAGGGGACAATAAGCTTTTGTAGAGGGAGTCGCTGAATTAGAACTAATAGCGAATGCAGTGCCAGGATCCGAGGAAATATCACCGCTAATAAGTTTCTGCCTCATGCTCTGCCGCTGACATTCTCAACGCCGTCTTGCGCAGCCAAGCAGAAGGCTTAGATCTATCCATATAGGGGGCACCCGCGCTTGCACCAGAGGGATGCCTGGGCATGCTGTTGGGGCACTGGACGTCAGGGGAGTCCTCACTCCACGGGTCCTCTGAAGCGGCGGGGCCTGGGGACAGGCTGGGGAAGGGGAAGAGCAACATTGCTTTCTGGGCACCCACAGTCTGGCAGGATGGGGTTCCCCAAAGTCCCAAGGGGTAGACAGCCGCTGTGGTGCCTCTCTCTCTCTTCCATTGCAGCTCAGCTCTAAGTGACTCTAAGTGACGCCCTCAGAGAGCTCCCATGTCCTTGGGGATTGAGGCCCTTGGGCATGTGCCTTGAACACTGCAGCCTAGAGACTCCCCAGAGCCACCGCCCCAGTACCCCCACCCAGGGTTCCCAGAGAAAGGGGAGAAGGCTGAGTCAGGTGGGTTAGTGGGGCTTCCTCCAAGAGGCAACAGGAAGAGGCAAACAGGAAGAAATTCGCATTGAGTGATTACAAAAAGCCCTGGGTGAGGACCAGAGTATTTAAGGGTCAGGAAGTCCCTGCTGGCTGTGGAAGAGGTAGACAGAGGAGGCAGAGGCCATGGCCGTGCGGCCCCTCAGCCCATGCCGGC
The DNA here is from genome assembly GCF_008692635.1 of Crocuta crocuta. NCBI lineage: Eukaryota > Metazoa > Chordata > Mammalia > Carnivora > Hyaenidae > Crocuta > Crocuta crocuta. Next base: position 4,374,627 of record NW_027532406.1, on the reverse strand, counting down.
CCTGACCACTGGCCCTCTGACCTGCTTGCTGGTGAACGCTGGGCCAGATGCCGGACTGCTCGAGAACTGGAGGAGTTGGGCTCCGGGCCAGGGTGTGCTCAGGGGGCAAACTGTTCTTGTGAGCAGAGGGGTCTGGAATTCAGGCTCTGGGGAGGCACCTGCCCCCACCTGCCGGCCACTGCACACTTGAGCATCTTTGGGGCTGGAGCGCTCCTTGCTCTCTTCATTTCTGGGGGCGGGGAGGGTCCTGGAACCTTCCACTGTCATCCTGGCGTGGCTGGGGTGGAAGTTTCGAGCGGGCACCCCCCACATGGAGAACAGGAGTAAGCTTGGAGCTGCCCTGAGGGACCAATGGGAGAGCAGGGAATCTGCTACTTCCTGCTTCCTTCATTCTCCATCTTCCTCACCTTCACCTGTCTCCCCGAGGCCTGGCCTCTGTCCCTGAACTATAGCCCAGCGGGGGCTCACCTAGCACCTGGCCCCTTCATGACATACCCCTGGCTCTGGCTATACACCAAGGCAAAAGCCCTTCAGTGCCAGCCACGCCCAGCCTCCCCTTAGACCACGGAGCAAGCCCTGAAGGCCTCCCCGTCTCCTCCAACCTATCTGTTTTCCTTCCAGGATGAGAACGACAACCCGCCCACCTTCAGCAAGCCTGCCTACTTCGTCTCTGTGGTGGAGAACATCATGGCAGGTATGGGCTCAGGCGGGCGGGGAGGGTATGAAGGCAGGAAGCCGGCAGACACACCCACGATGAGTGAGGGGAGCCTTTGGAGGGGTCCCATCATCTGCCAGCCAACAGCTGTTTACAGAGAGTGAGCACCTACTGTGTGCGGGTGCTCCACTGGGTACCTGATCCCCACTCTCCTGCCGCTGCAGCCTCGCAGGGAAGAGAATGGTCACCATCAGTAACCCAACAGCCTTGATTAAGTGAGTGACCCAGAGTCGTGAATTACAGTGCTGTGAGGCAGGTCCCAGGGCCGGGGTGGCCACAGGGTGGCCGGAAAGGGTGATATGTGTTCCTACATGAGAACACTCAGCCATGTCTCTGGTGGCAGGGCCTGGCTTGCGGACCCAAGGCCACCAGCTTCACATTCAGGTTCCAAGGAACCCACTCTGTCCTACGTGACAGTTTCACCCTTACACCCAGAGCAGACTGTTCTAGGGGGGAGAACCGCCCTATCAGGAATTGCTGCAGCATCTAGAAGTGTCAGGGATGCCCCTCCGTGGCACCATGTGGCCTTCTCTAGAGCATCTCCAGGTACCTTCCTGGTGTCTGATGATTTTCTGGGCAGGCAGCAGGCTGTGCCCAGCCCCCACTTCCGTGTCCCAGTCAGGCATCCCCTGGAGAACATCACCGCTGAAGCAACCCCCCCTGGGTCCCCCACCATCCTCATGGCCTCTCTTTGGGAGAGGCCTTCACCTTGGCATTAACCCTCTTCCACCTTGTGCCTGGATAAAGGGGCTTTCAGGGCCTATGTACCTCTCCTCCTGCTCAGGGGAAGACCCAGAGTCGGATTAGAGGCCTCACACTCCCTGGAAGGGGCCAGAACGACCCATCTATCTCACAGCCCTCTGCCTGGCCCCTTAGATCCCCGGGGACTGCTGATTCATCCACACAGTAGTAAGGCCAGCCTGTGGCTCAGAGAGAGCTACGTGGGGCTGCGCCCTGTGTGCGCATGCTTTCCCCTCCCCCGTCCTCACCAACAACCCCACAAGTTGGCTTTCTAGGTAGACCCATTTTACAGAGGAAGCAGCTAAGGCTCAGACAGTTGTCAGAGGGCCCCCGGGGGTTCCCACCTGGGAGCTGTGATTCTAGAAATCCACACACTGACCCTCCTCAGTGGGGCAGTTGGGTAGCCATGGGGACTGAGGGAGCTGGAGCCCCAAACCCGGCAGACGAGGGGCTGGCCAGCACAGCTGGGAAAGGCTGATCCCCTGACCCAGGATTTCACAGAGATGGAAATGAAGATGAGGGCCTTAACTAGACTTTAAGGGGAAAGTAAAAACCCTTATAAATTCCCCTGTGAACAAAAGATGAAACAAGACTAAAATTGAATACAATAAATGTGGAATAATTTAATATGGGGCCTCATTTCTTTCTGACTCAAAGTCAAAGCTGGTCAGTCTGAGTGTATTTCACATGACAAGCAGCCAGAGAAAGGTGGATAGCAGAGGTGGGCCCACCACCGTGGGCTCCGAGACCCCTTTCTGTGGAGCCTTGTCTCCACACAGCCCAGGGAGCTCTGGCCGCTGAGCTCCCTCTCATCCCCGAGTGCCCCAGCGTCAGGCTTCCTGCCTCCTGAAGGCGGGTCACCAGGAGGTCCCGGGTCCTGCTCCCAGGGCCTGGGGCTGGGCACCCAGAGTGAGCATTCTCCACTTTGTCTCCCCTAAGGGGCCACAGTGCTGTTCCTGAATGCCACGGACCTGGACCGCTCCCGGGAGTACGGTCAGGAGTCTATTATCTACTCCTTGGAGGGCTCCTCCCAGTTTCGGATCAATGCCCGCTCAGGTGAGCGCCCCTCCCCCATGGTCCCTGTCCTCCTTACCTCAGCCAGGCTCCCCACCCCCAGCCTGGGACCTGCCCCTTTCACTGGAAGCCCTCATTTGGAGCATGCCGGCTTGGAGTGCCTGGTTTCTCCCTGAAATACTAACCTTACCCGCCCCCTGAAAACCTGGCATGTGAATGTATCCACTATCAGAGAGCTTTCAGTGGTGAAGAGCCCTGGTATGTTTAAAGTGTGAGTTCCATTTTACAAACAGCTGGCTAACAGGCCACGCTTTGGGGGCTCTCTTTCCTCAAGCTTACACGTCCCCCTCCCTCAGCTGCTGACCTATTTCTTGAACTCTGGCTCCTCTTCTTAACACTGTGTAAGCCTTGGTTTCCCCCCGGCGGAAGGAGGCTGGTCCTGTTGGGGGTGTAGAGTGGATCGCGTGAGCTGTTACGGGGAACACTCATAGAGTAGTCCTGGCACACGGGAAGTGCTAACAAAATCACGTCTTCACCGTCACTGTCTTCGGTCTTTTCATCCAGGGGCCCCATCCAGGGGATCCCCGGCTCCCTGCTCAGCCCACAGAGCCCTCACTTTTCTTCCCCCTTTCCCCATATGCCTCCTTCTGGATCTCCCTCCCTGGAAGCTGGGGGGAAAGGGGGCGGGGAAAAAGCAACAAGAGACCCCGGATCAGAGGCTGAGAAGGGATATGAGGCCCTTGGACATTCATTCATATATTCGTGCGGGCATCAGCAGGGGTCTGTTCTCCACCAGGTGCTGTACGTGGGGCACAGGATGGAATTAGCCATGAGCTGCCCTCATGGGGCTCCCGGGCCATTTAGCAGACGTGCAAGGCCCCCCATTTCGAAGTGGCCCCAATCCTGTATTGTAGGGGCACTGCCGATGCCAAGTAGGCCAGCCCTGAAATCTCAGTGGCTCAGCACAGCAGAGATTCTAACTCACACAGCAGTCCAGTACCACGTCCAGTGGACAGCCTTCGGTTCTGGGACCCAGGCGCCTTCCACGGTGTGGCTCCAAGGTCACTGCCAAAGGGAAGAGAGCCTGGAGTGCTGTCTAAGGAGATGTTTATGGCCCAGGCCTGGAGGTGACAGATGTCATTTCTGCCCACATCCTATTGGCTAGAACCAGGCAATGGCCCCGCCTACATGAAGGAAGCCTCAGGGGAAGTAGTTTCTGGCCAGCCAGCCCCTGTCAGGCAGCCATGCTAGCCTGGGAAGGAGAGCAGGAATCTGGTGGACACTGGCCACCTCTGTCTGCTACAGGCAGCCCAGGGAGGCATTAAGTTCTCCCACAAAGCCTGCCTTCAGCCTTTCTTTGACACCCTTTTTCTGGAAGCTAGGGGAGCAGGTGGTGCTGACATGTACGAGCGCTAAACCTGGCCAGAGCCATACCAAGCCTCTACGCCACCTCTGGCAAAATGGGGGCCTTCCTCCCTGCTCTCAGGAGCATCCGCCTTCAGCGAGCCCACACTTCCATGGGGCTCAGAATAATACGGTTCATTAACACTAACCGGGTGCTCAGCCCAGCATCAGGCCAGTTGACCTCCTTCCCCACTCTGAGCCGCATGCTAGCGCATCCTTCTCCAGACGGCAAAACTGAAGCAGAGCAGAGGTCAAGTAACTTGACCGTGGACTTGGAGAGCCTGAACTTATGACTCTGGAGCCCACACTCCAAATGCTACTTGATATAAGCCACATTAGAGCCACATGCCGCCACCCACATACAGTGATGGGCACGCTGACCTTTCAGCACCCATCTGCCTCCCCAGCCGGGGACCGGCTCTCCACCCCAAGGCCTTTAATAATGACATGGACATTTTCTTGCTCCCTTAACACAGCTCCTTGCACTATGAAGGTCTAAGTGTTTTCCTCGGAGCTCCTCGGCCAAATTAGCCTGGCCTGCTCCACAAAGGTGGCCTTAATTGGATCTAATTTCCCAGACAGGGGTAGCCATCTATCATACCGACAAGTTCATGTTTAAAACTTTTTAGAGATTCATTTCTTCCTTGCCCTGCCGATTAATCGACACCACCCCAGCAAGGAGCATGGCTCGGTGGGCAGACCTCTGCCAGTCTTTTGTTTTTGGCCTTAACGCCTTCACTGCCCTGCCCCCATCTGGAGCTCCCCTCTCAGCCCTGCACAAGCCAGAGGATCTGCTAGTGTGGCAGGGAGCGAAATGTGAAACATCTGGTCCAGCTCCCTTATTTGATGGTAGAATAAACCAAGTACAGAGAAGTCGAGCAACTTGCCGCAGGTCACACAGCTCAGGCAAGAGGAATGAGGGGGGAAAAAAAAGACTTACAGCCCCTGCCTTGGGGTATTCTCACAGTCTGTTGAAAGGAAATAAGCCTTTGCTGAGTGTTGGGAGCTTGACCTGTAGTTACTTAATCCTCACAACAGCTCTGATTCAAAGGCATACTAATATCCACTTTACAGATGAGAAAACCGAGGCCCCCCAAAAATTAAGTAACTTTTCCAAGGCTGAGCGTGTAGAAAGGGCTATACTCAGAATTCAGATCTGGGCCTCACTGTCCTCAAAGCATCACTCTTTCCCATAGCCCCTTTGCGATGGTAAATGGCCTGCCTACCATGATGTGCTGAGGCTGGCACACCTCACCCCTGCTCCTGAGAGCCAAGTTCAAGCACCTCTTCTACTCCTTGTTCAATGCCACCAAGTCAGTAGCTTAGAGTGGCCCTGGTGGGAGCATCACAACGAGAAAAATCAGGGAATACCTTTTTTGTTTTTGTTTTAGGGAGGCAGGGGTCAAACACCACAGCACCCCAGGTGTGACCTCCGTGTTTTAGTTATACAAAGAAAAGCCAGAAACAGGCAGGTAAATGATCAATTTTTTTTACATTTTTTTTTAACATTTATTTTTGATAGAGCGCAAGCACAAGTGGGGAAGGGAGCGAGGGAGAGAGAGGATCCAAAGCAGACTCTGTACTGGGAACAGAGAGCCTGATGTGGGGCTCGAACTCACGAACTGTGAGATCATGACCTGAGCCAAAACCGAGTCAGACACTTAACCGACTGAACCACCCAGGTGCCCCAGTGGTCAGTTATAATTGCTTGTATTTCATGGAATAACTTGCTTATACATTGAAAAAAACAAAAACCTCAAGGCAATATAATCATGTTACAAGGTAATGAAGGAAATTCTTTTATAACTATTCTCAATGCCCTGTGGGTTACTTGTCCAGTAACGAGTCACCAGCATGAACATGTGTGACACACGTCATACATTTCAACACCGGGCACTCTTCTAAGCCTTCCGTGATGTCAACCGAATTAATCCCACAACAGCCCTATGAGGTGGCTCCTATTACTTTTCCCTTTTGACCAGATAAGGAAACTGAGGCACAAAGGATTTAGGTAACAAGTCTCAAGTGATAGGGTTGCTACGATAATGTGAAAAATCTAACAAAGCTCTTTTGTGACCTGCCGTATTCTCTATCCCCTGACCCCATAATCAGCCTAGATTTTCCCACATGGAAAATGACTTTCTTATCAGAGGGTCATGTTGCCACCTCTGGCTTCTGGTTCCCAAGGCAAGGGTGCCGTCCCCTCTCCCTTCTTGAGCATCACCTCACAGCCTAGCACGTGCACACACGTGCACACCACACGCTGTCAGCTTGTACAGACGGATTGGCTCCCCTTCCCTCCCCCTTCTCCCTCCTTCCCTGCTCCCTCCCGGGTCCACCCAAACCCTCTCTCCTGCAGGTGAAATTACCACCACCTCCCTGCTTGACCGTGAGACCAAGTCTGAATACATCCTCATCGTACGGGCAGTGGACGGGGGCGTGGGCCACAACCAGAAAACCGGCATTGCCACCGTGAGTGCCCGCCCCCCACCGTGACGCCCACTCCCCAGCCCACCTTCAGGGCTCACCTGTGTCCTGAGGCAGCGTGAGGCACATGGGGGTGGAGTGAGGGTGGCAGTTACCAAGGCACTGTCAGCCCTGGGGCCACTGCAGCTGTGGGGAAGAAAGGCATCCCACCTGAGACGTGGTGGCACTCCAGAGGAACAAATGTCCCCCAAAGACCAGTGGGGGCAAGAAGCAGAAAGCACGAGCTCAGTGGGCCCCTCCCTAGGGGCTCCTACAGGGAGCGCATATTCCAGCCAGAAAGAGTGGCTCAGAACAGGAGGCCCCTAGCCCTGATCTTGGTGCTGAGAGATGATGCCTAGGTTTCTACCATGAGTAAGCAGGACCCATAAAGGCCGCATCCAAGGCCTTGTCATCCCACCCAGGTGCCTCAGATATAAGAAGCTAGAGAAGGGACATCTGAGGCTCCTGACCGAGTTCTGGGCCACACAAGAGATGGGGAGCAGGGAGACCCACTGACCACTCAGCCACTCCCTTCCATGACCCTCACCTTGCTTTCTCTGGCTGCCTCTCAGGAGCCCTCCCTGACTGCTCCGTGTGGCCCTCACCCTACCCACCGCAGCTGCCCCCCATCATTGCCCAGCCAGAGAGGCTGGCATCGGTATTTCTTGGCCAACGACTGGACAGCAGAATCCACTGGGCAGCAGAATCCCCAGTACCTCATTCAGTCATGGGAGGCCCCTGCTAATAGAATTCTGAGCCAAATAAATAATTTACATGGGTGGCAGGGGAGCAGGGAAATTGCTTGGCTGGTGGCTGAGACTGACGGAATCTCAGGGGATTCTACCAGGCCCCCCCCCCACCCTATCAGTCACCTTCTGCCAAGACGGGGGTGGGAGAGAGGAGGCCCGGGTTACAGAGAGAATTTCAGGGGTCACTTCATTCATTCCTCTGCTTCCTGAGGGGATCGCGCCTAAGCTCTCTCCTGAAGGGATCTGCTTCCCTCCTTGAAAGCCCAGGCTCTGCCCCAAAACCCCCAACATGGGTGGAACTAGTGGAATTAAAGCTGAGATGCCCACACAGGCACCTGAGTGTGCCCCCCTCATGGGCCCTGCCCCTGCACAGCTCAGCCAGGTGCCTCCCCCACTGCCCCCTGTGGCTCTGCAGGTGAACATCACCCTCTTGGACATCAACGACAACCACCCCACCTGGAAGGACGCCCCCTACTACATCAACCTGGTGGAGATGACCCCGCCAGACTCGGATGTGACCACGGTAAGTGGCGGTGGGACGGCCGAGCCACCGGGCTGCCCTTCTGAGGGTGTCTGCCGTTCCCACGTGAGCCCCGTGGGCTGCTCTGGGGGTGACTGATAGACTCCATGCCACCCTCTGAGCCAGCCCACGGAGCAGACTTCCAGAAGTTCTTGCGTGGTGAAAGGTAGCCAGAGGTCAGGGGAGAGCCCTCCCCTGGTCCTCAGAGACTTTGGACTTTGTCAAGGGAGCACAGACAGCCCAGAGACAGTGACAAGGCAGCTAGGGCTGGTTCAGCTAGTGACCTCACTTGCCGGAGACCCTGGAACTCGGCCCCACCCTCCCCTGGCGAGGAGTAGGCGTCCGCCTCAAGTCCTATAGCATAGACTCTGCCCCCCACCTTTCCTTCACTGCTCTGTCACTGCAGCATGACCCTGGTCAGCTCCCCCACAGGCAGACACCAGGGCTGCCCCAGTGAGGCATTTGAAGTTCACCCAGGGATTTTCCTAGCCCGGAGTAGTCCAGGTTTGCCCAGGCCCCTGTGCATGCTGCATGCAGGGGTGTGACTCAGAGTGGGGAGTAGGGGAGACGTGGCTAAAGCCTCAGGAGTCCGGAATGGAGCCAACTTCCTGAGGAAGATGAGAAAAGTCAAGGTTGCGTGCCCCACTTGCCTGCTCTGGGGTTCACATTTGTGAGGTCATCTCAAGCTTTCAACCTTGTGTTCCATTTGGCCTCATTTGAGGTGGTGTGACCCCAGTCTCCAGCCCCATGGCCACTCAGCCAGCTGTGACAAATGTGAACCTGATAGTTCATGATAACCCTGCGTGTTGAATGTCCGCAGTCTGCCAGGTGCTGCCCGAGGGCTTCTCGTGATTTCCCTCTCATCATAACGGGGCAGGTGGACTCATTGCTCCTGTCATACAATGGAGGAAACTGAGACTTGGAGTTTGAGGGGTCTGCCCAGGGTCCGAGAGCTAGTAAGAGGTTATATCAGAACTTGAACCAGCTGTATCTGACTTGGAAACTACCTGGTCCAGCCCTACCTCCCTGCTGGCTCAGGGTGCCCTGGCCAGTGGGCCAAGAAGCTGGAGAAGGTGGATGGGATGGGAGAAGGAGCGCAAGTGTCGTGTCCAGCTCTCCAGGAAGGCTGCCCAACCCCTTTTGAGGCTTAGCCTCCCCACCCCCGCCCCTCATGAGCCACAGCCAGCAGCGATGGGTCTAGACTGGTAAGGATGTCAGCCCAGAAGGGAGTCTCCTGTCTTCCTTTCCATGTGTTCAAGATCTGAATGGCTCTCAACTGGTGGCTGGATTCCCCTCCCAGACATTCCAATAGGGTCTGGATCAGGTATCTGGGATCTAGTTTTTCAAAGCCCTGGTGGGAGGATTGCTTGGAGCCCAAGGCCAGGTTTGGGAACCTCTACCTTGGACCCTTTCCTTGGCTCTCTCTAGGACTCTAGACCTTGTGGGCCCTCTCTGCTGCCATCTCGTGGGCACTTGGGCTCTAGCCCAAGACCACTCCCAGCCCAGGACCCCAAGAGAGCCCACCTCGAAACACCTGTCTGATCAACTCTTACTTTTGCTTTGTTTCTGAGAAAATCTTCCCAGAGGGCATTGGGAGGCAAGTGAGACAAGTATCCCTAGGAGAAAGTGGCTGCATGGGACACCAGCCAGAGGCGCCATTTTTGAAGAGTTCACCTGCCAGACAAGAGAAGGTCTGCTGGGCTGGGACACTGCACTTGGCCTTGGGCATTTCCTAGACCTGGTCTGCCGTGGCGCTGTCCAGGTCTCTGCCCTTCCTCACAGCCTTGGAGCTGTGAACAGTGTGGACAGTGGGCCGGAGGCCTGCTGCCCAGTGTCTTCTCAGTCCCTGGGAAACTCTGCAGACCTTCAGTGAGCACCTACCCTGTCCCAGGCCCTGTGCCCGTCAACCTTGAAAGTACCGAAAGCAACAATGTTCCCCTCTGTTTTTGGGGAGCTTCATGTCACTTCTCTGCTTGAACCCACCACCAGTTCCCATCTCATGCTGTATAAAAGCCAGGGTTCTTAGCGGACACACCTGTCCCACCTTTATCCCTGGGAGGTGGACCTGTGAACCCAGCCCTCAGGACGGGCTTGGCACGGCTGTTCCTCCCGCAGGGCAGGGGACTCCTGCATTTCAGTGCCCCCTCCTAGTGTTTGAGACACCCCCCCCCCGCACACACACACACACACAGAGAAAATGTCATGACTCAGAAGTTCAAACAGACAAGGGCAAAGTCAGAATTAAAAACTCGTTATATCAAACATCTGACCAACTGTATAATGACAGCTTCAGCAATTATGAAATTGAGTGTCTGAAAAAAATTCATTGCCCTTAAGGACAAATTGTCGGTTAGATTTTTCTGTAATTCTTGAAAGTTTTCAGAATTCTCTGGAATTCCCGGGTATCTGTGATGGTTGCCAGGAAAGCAGAAATCAAGAAGCCCATATGTTAGTCAAATTTGTCATAGCAAAATAATTTCAAAAGGAATAGTCACGAAATTTCATTAAATCTTATGGTGTCTAGGCATTTATGTGTGGGTACACTGTAATACTGTTGGGGGCTCCCTGAGGCCTGCACAGTGGGTGAGGTGAGGGCTGTGGCTGAGATATGAGAAAGGGAGCTGGGGGAGGGGAGGGGACGCCTGACCCGGAGGTGACATCAGAGAGGAGACCATGTTTGCATAAGGGCTGCCTGCCGGATACATTTCTTTCCACCTCACCCCACACAGTGGCCTCTCAATCTCCTCAATCCACCAAACTCTTCCCCCACTCAGAGCCTTCCGCCCCACCCTGCAGAGCATTCCTCTCCCTTTACCTCTCACCTCCGCTTTTCTCCTCCACAGCTTACAATGCCACTTCCTCAGAGAGGCCCTCCCTGATCACCCTGCCTCAAGTAGCCCTGCCCCCTCTCTACTCTGTTTCTTCCAGAGCTGATCCCACATCTGTGTTCATTTATTTATTAAATTGCTTGCGTATTCAGATATGGTATAGCTTATAGCTTAGGGATTGAGGGAGCAGCCTCTGGTCCCAAAATGTCTATGGTCTAATCCCAGCCACATCCCTTACCAGCTGGGTAACCTTAGACAAATCATCTTATCTTTCTGTGCTCCACTGGTCTTATCTAGAAAATGGGGACAGTGAGAGTCCCCACCTGATACACTTGTGGTTTGTACTTAACGAGCCACATGGTGAGGGACAGGGAAGTGATAGCTGTCGTCACCACGCCTCCCCTACCCAGCAGGTTTGCTGTTGAACCCTGGTGCCTCGCACGCAGGGTGCCAGGTGCATCATAGGAATTCAAAACCTGAGGGCGCCTGCGTGGCTCAGTCAGTTAAGTGTCCTTCGGCTCAGGTCATGATCTTGGGGTTTGTGGGTTCGAGCCCTGTGTCAGGCTGTGCTGACAGCTTGGAGCCTGGAGCCTACTTCGGATTCTGTGTCTCCCTCTCTCTGCCACTTTACCTGGCCCCCCAGTTCTTCCAGGTCAGAGAGAGCTGAGGGTGTGTGGCCCAGAGCTCCCCCAAAGGCCAGTGACTTCTCAGCGCTCTCTGCAGGCAACTGTGTGCCTCCATCCTGGCCACCGGCGGTGGTCCAGGCGTGCGTGTCTGTGTGCACATCTGTGTGCACGTCTCTGCACTCAGGGCATGCACCAGCTCCAGTGGGAGCCCACTGCACAGCCCCTTTCAGTTTGCAAGTGGGAGTGGGGCCCAGCCTCCTTCCTGGCTCCTGCAGGCTCCTTCAAGGACCTGGCTGATGGGCATTGATTTAGAGCCTTTCAAAGCCCTCCAGCAAATAAGAGAGGGGAGAGAGAGAGAATTATTCCCCGTCAGGCCAGGAGAAAAATGACGGCGTAGAATGGGAAATGAGGAGGGAAAGTGGGGAGACTCTACACAGTGACCAGTGGGGAGGCTGCAGGAGGGGTCGCAGCCGACAGCCCTCCCCTGTGCCCCCGGCCCGGCCCGAAGACCAGGGAGTGGGCCATGAGGCCGGAAGTATGGGGCCACCTCTGGCTCTCCGGGCAGGGAGAGAAGACGAGGAGCCCCCACCCCAAGTAAAACTGATCTCCGCACGTTCAGCAGGCTGCTCACCTGGAACAGTGGTTGAACTGCTCTGTACCTCAGTTTCCCTATCCAGAGGAATGGGGATAAAGCTCTCCGTCCTCCTCCGGAGAGAAGCGCTGTAGAAATGAAGGTTTGCTGGTCCCCTCTGTCTGTCAGTGGCCGAGGGAAGTCACACCCAGAGTACCCGAGGGCCCTGCCTCCTATTGTCAACACAGGGGTGATCGGGCCCCCTTTATCGAGGCTGGGGAGACTAAGGTGACGTGCCCTGTAGCACGCGAGGGCCCCTCAGGCCTGGAAAGCTGGGCCTTTCCCCACCCCCTGCCCCCGGTGCAGCCAGGCCGGGAAGGGATCCAATGCACTAGCAGAAGGAGGGTCCACAGGGCTTGGGACTCAGCGTTAGCACTGGCCCCACTCCCTGACGGCGCCTTGGCCCAGGGGCAAAATGGGGGCCCGCGGCCAGGGCAGCCCATCCGTCTGTTCTGGTCTGGTGGCCCCAGAGACACCTCTGGCTGGGGATTAAGCCAGAGATGGGACAGATTCTGCTGCCAAAGCACAAAAGGCCCCATATCAAGTAAGCTGACGAGGCTAGGCTGTCATCGCTGAGTGTCTTAGAGTTAAGAATGACAGTGTCCTGATGCGGCCCTGGGGACTGTGGTCACCACTCCTCCCCCCGTTGATTTTGTCCACTTCTGGTACCACAGTGACCTCTGCAGCACAAGGCAGAGGGTGAACTGAGGGGTGGTGACCACTGCTATCTTGGGACCCTAGGAGGCCTCCAGGGTAGGAGCTGGGTCACCCCCAGGGCTGGGGCTGTGTGACCTTGAGTCTTGGCCATACCTCTCTGAGTTCTGCTTTCCCCTCGAGGGAGGTAGATGCTAGAGAAGCAGGAGGTTGGCAGGCATGGGGACAGGGAGAAAACAGCTTGTGGGGGTTGCCCTGGGTGCAGCAGGCACTCAGCTCGATCGCTTTGTGGGGCCAGGCTTACAAGTGGGGAACCAAGTGTGGGGGGGCTGGAGAGGTCAAAGGGCCTCTGTCCTGGGGCCCTCCCCCTTCTCGGAAGGGAGACTCAGCCCCCTCTCGACTCCAGCCTNACAGCAGCCCCACCTCTCTGGGACCCACCCTCTCAACAGGGTGGCTTATCCATGACTCCTCCCCCTGCCCTGTCTCTCCTGGTGTCTCAGAAGCCTAATTCTTTTCAACTTGCTCAGTGTGTGGAATCAAATCCCCACATCAGGTTCTGTGCTGACAGTGTGGAGCCTGCTTGGGATTCTTTCTCTCCCTCTCTCTCTCTTACCCTCCCCCATGCACACTTGTGTTCTCTCTCTCTCTCTCAAATAAGTATTTTTAAAAAAAAAAAAAAAAATAAGAGTCCGAAGGAAGGAAGAGAAGGCTTAATGAGGAGGATTCGGTTCCCAAAATCCAGGGTCTCAGATGCTTCTGAAAAGTTCCCAGCCTTCCAAAGAACTCCTAGTCCCCAAAGAATTCCATGATCATGGCCTGCTGGGAACCCCCTGCTCCTCCAGAAGCCCATGAAGGTGCTGCCCTACATGTCTGGGAAGGAATGACACCAACGTGCTGGCAGTGCTGCCTACTGGCTGCTGGCACAGGCGCCGGAGGGACCCAGGGCCACCTCTTACTGGGAGACCTCAGGAGGCCTGTGGAAGGCACATAGTTCTAGATCCCCTCCTCCCACTGTGGACGTGGCTCTTGCTGAGGGCCCGGCTGATGCATGCCTGGTGTTGCTTCTACAAATCAGAAGGCTGGCGCCTCCATGGGGACAGGGACTGGCCTAAGGGCAAACCCGAGGGGGTGAAGAAGCCAGAGAACTCAGGACTTCTGCTGATCCATCTCCTGGACCTCCTGCCTTCCCCATCAGAACCCCTGGGGAGCTGGGAGGGAGGAACACCCCAGGAGGGGTGTGAGCTCACACACCCCAGGGAAGGCAGCCTGGGGCCCAGAGATGGAGGCTCGGCTCCACGAAGGGCCCGTTTCTTCCCGAGCAGGTGGTGGCCGTGGACCCAGACCTGGGAGAGAACGGCACCCTCGTGTACAGCATCCAGCCACCCAACAAGTTCTACAGCCTCAACAGCAGCACGGGCAAGATCCGCACCACCCACGTCATGTTGGATCGGGAGAACCCCGACCCCCACGAGGCGGAGCTGATGCGCAAGATTATCATCTCCGTCACTGACTGTAGGTGTCCCTTGCACCCTCACACAGCTTGGCTGTGGCCTCTGACTCTCAGGGCCCCTGGGGACCTCTCCCAGTGACTCGTCCTCCACCGGTCCTGAGGCCTGTGTACAGGAGGGCTGTGTCATCACTATAACGGAGGAACACACACTTGCCAGCTGTGAGCCCCGAAGTACCCTCGTGGGGGCGGGGGGGTGGAGGCAGCTGAGGGTGCGGGGCCAGGCTGCTCCCTGAGGGACCGCTGGGACGAAGAGTCACTGAGCCTGCCTGCCTCTCCCCACTCCCCATTCTCCCTTTCTCTTTCGCACCCCTCCTTCCCTCTCCCTGGCACCCCCAGGTGGCAGGCCCCCTTTGAGAGCCACCAGCAGTGCCACAGTGTTTGTGAACCTCTTGGACCTCAATGACAATGACCCCACATTCCAGAATTTGCCTTTCGTGGCTGAGGTACTGGAAGGCACCCCGGCGGGGGTCTCTGTCTACCAGGTGAGTTTCCCTTTCCTGGCCTGAGCTCCTGATCTGCCTCCCTCACCTCGTCTCACCCACCCAACAAACAGGCAGAGGGTGCCCTGGGTGCCTAGCCTCATGCTGAATGCTTTGCAGTGGTGGGGGGGTGGGGGGGAGGGGCAGGGAATGCCAGCCAAGACCACCAGACGGGACAGTCTGTGCCAGGCTTGGAGAGCCCGTGCTCTGAGAGACATAAAAGAAGGCTTCCTGGAGGAGGAGGGGCTTGAGCTGGGTCTCAAAGGACAGGTGGATTTGGAGAGGTAGAGGGAAGGTACCAAGGGAGATAATGGAATTCTGGGAAGCTAAGTCAAGCAGGACCTGAGCATGGAGGTCTACTCCAAGCCTCTAGCTGGTTCTAGAATACAAAGAAGGTTGAAGGGTGTAGCCCAGGCACCCTGCCTCCATGGGCAGGCCACTCTCCCATGCTCTCCCATAGCCCCAAAGCAGTTCCACACAGAGTGGGGGTGCTCTCCCCACTTTGCAGGAGGCTGGAAGAGACCTGCTTATGTCCCGGTGGCCAAGAAGAGGTATGGCCTGATCTTGACCTTCTGCTTCCTGCTCCATCACCCTTTGGCAAGGAGGCCCTGAAGGCACTCGTTCAGAGAGAACGATGCCCTTTTAGGAATTAACCCTCATGGTTAAGAGCATGGGCTTTGCAGGACAACCAATATGAGAAGAGACCCCAACTCCTCCACTTGCATGCTGTGAACAAACAGCCTCACTGGGCCTCCATTTTCTCACCTGTGAAATGGGGACCATAATCGTACCTGCCTGGCTGTGTTGCGGGGGTCCAGTCAGACACACATGGGAAGCAGCCTGGCGCTTGGACTGCCGGAGATACACAGTGGCTGATGTGCTCATCGTTACATGTCTTTCGGGGGTTTATACCCGAGACACAGCGGGGTCCAGCGGCAGAAGGCCAGCCTGACCCCACTCGAAGAACACGGGATTGTTTGTCAGGATGTCACCGTGGGTAACTTTTGGTGATGCCCTGCAGGCCTGCTATGCCTCAGTTTCTTCACCTGTGAAAGGAGATTAATAGCGTTCTCTCGGAGTCCCAGGGAGCAATCTCTCCAGCAAGACATTCTCCCAAACGCCCAGCAGGGGGAGCTGTGATCCAGGGAGCAGCAGCCAGTCCCTGAGGAGGAAGAGCCCCCAAAGAGGAGGCTGGAAGAGGGCCACAAACAAGGCCCATTCTTGGGGGGGCTCACGGTGCAGACAGACAGCACAACACAGCTTCTGAGTTCACAGAGGAACTGGCTCAGGCATGAAAGGATGGTTGAAGGAACCAGAATGCTTAGCTTGGGAACTGTACTCAGATACAGAAAAGTTTCCAACTGGAGCCGTGTGTTCCCTAGGCCCCCCTACAACCTGGACCGAAAGTGATTTCTGCTGGGTGGGTGCGGAGAAGTAGTGAGCCCCCCATCCTGAGAAGCATTCAAGTGGAGTCTGGACACCCTTTTGTCCAGCTTGTTGGATGCGAGTTAGACCAGATGACCTTGATGTCGTCTCTCAACCTTGAGAGTCTTGGCTTAATCCAGAGCTTTTATTTTAACTATCATTCCCATTTCCCTGAAGAATCCTCTTCTGTGAAACTTTGGGCAGATCAGGGTCTTGAGTCGGGAAAACTCTCACCAGGACTAGAGGTGCAAGTGGGAGCAGTGTGGGGATTGGGGAGGACGCTTGCCTACACAGGACCCCAAATGACTTTTTCAAAACAATAGGTCATCAAGGGAGTTTTAAAAACTGCCCCTTTCTATCATCTTGTTGTCCAACGGAGCAGGAGGGAGAGTGCTGCTGATTGTTTTATGTAGTCGAGGAGCCCATGGTTGAAGGGCTGGGAGCCCAGCCAGCAGCCAGGAAGCTGCCACACAATGGCATTGGGAGGCCCCAAGCCAGCCAGGGCCCATCTGGGGGCCTCGCAAGGAGGAGACAGGGTTTTGGAGAGGAAGGCTGTGGCCACCTGGACTCTTGTTTTAAAAGTGCCGTCCCCACCGCCCCCCACCCTGGGCCCCGCTCCGTGGGTCTGGGTACCTGTGTCACGCTGCCCTCGTAGCATCTGGGAAGGTGCGCTGGGAGCAGCGGCACGGCCTGAGGCTCTGGGGGAAGCAGGCGTGTCTGGCTCCAGCGGAGCACGGGGCGGCGGGAAGGAGGGGGCACTTCTCAGGGGAGGAGGCCTCGGGTCCCCGCCCCTCACACGGCCCCCGCTTCCCCTCAGGTGGTGGCCATCGACCTGGACGAGGGCCTGAACGGGCTGGTGTCCTACCGCATGCAGGTGGGCATGCCCCGCATGGACTTCGCCATCAACAGCAGCAGCGGTGTGGTGGTCACCACCACTGAGCTGGACCGCGAGCGCATTGCCGAGTACCAGCTGCGCGTGGTGGCCACTGATGCCGGCACACCCACCAAGAGCTCCACCAGCACGCTTACCATCCAAGGTGAGGGGCGTCTGAGGTGAGGGGCCATCCCAGGTGAGGGGCATCTGAGATGAGGGGCCACCTGAGGTGAGGGGCCATCCCAGGGGAGGGGCATCCGAGGAGAGGAGCCATCCGAGGTGAGGGGCCGCCTGAGGTGAGGGGCCATCTGAGGTGAGGGGCGTCTGAGGTGAGGGCCATCCGAGGTGAGGGGCGTCTGAGGTGAGGGGCCATCTGAGATGAGGGGCCATCCCAGGTGAGGGGCCATCCCAGGTGAGGGCCATCCGAGGTGAGGGGCATCTGAGGTGAGGGGCCATCCCAGGTGAGGGGCATCTGAGGTGAGGGGCCGCCTGAGGTGAGGGGCATCTGAGGTGAGGGACCATCCCAGGTGAGGGCTATCCGAGGAGAGGGGCCGCCTGAGGTGAGGGGCCCTCCCAGGTGAGGGGCATCTGAGGTGAGGGGCCATCCCAGGTGAGGGGCCATCCCAGGTGAGGGGCACCTGAGGTGAGGGGCCATCCCAGGTGAGGGGCATCTGAGGTGAGGGACCATCCCAGGTGAGGGCTATCCGAGGAGAGGGGCCGCCTGAGGTGAGGGGCCATCTGAGGTAAGGGACATCTGAGGTGAGGGCCATCCGAGGTGAGGGGCGTCTGAGGTGAGGGCTGCCTCCTACTGTGTGTTGAGCCTGTGGGCCCTGGGGCAGTGCCAGGCAGGGTGGGGAGCCCACGAACACCGCTGCTGGCCCCGTCCATGTGGACACAGGATGCCTTGCTAATGAGGCGCCCTCCTCAACCATGCCATTCAACACAGAGTCTTCCCATCGCCACCAAGTCAAAAACTCTAGCAGAGTCTTCTCTCCATCCTCCCTACCTGGGGCCCCTGTACCCCCCAGGGCTCTGGACCCACTGCCAGGGTCCCCTACCCACTCCTAGCCTCTTCGAACCCAGCAAAGAGCAGAGAGGACTTGCACAGTGTCGGGGCCCTCGGGGTCACCAGCAGGAAGGGGGGTTGCGGAGCCCTGCACCCCCTGTCCAGGCAGGGCCATGGCCAGTTATCATTTCTCCTCCGTTCTGGTCATATCTTTCATTCTTGGGACAAAACAGGGCCATTGACACGAGCTGTTGCCAGAGGGCCCGAACTAACCCCGGGGAAGTAAGTACAGAGTGTAACGGGCAAGACGTGGCCTGTTTTCTAGCACAGGCCCCGCTCCCAGCCTGGCTCCCGCCTGCCTCCAGGG